>NC_134577.1:29627500-29927500 GCF_050947875.1 Dermacentor variabilis
TCGTTACGAGCTCGCGGCAGATAGCACAGCGCACTGGGATTAACTCAAGTGAAGTGACGTCACACAAAGCGGCCATCGCATACGTTGCGGCAATGCTCAATTGGACACGATCTGAAAAAGACAGACTGAATGCCCAAATCAGAAAGGTCACCAAGCAAGCCCTCGGCATTCCAACCAGCACCAGCAACGAGAAGCTGGGCCACCTGGGCATGCACAACACCCTGGAAGAAATTGCCGAAGCCCAGCAGCGCGCCCAGCTTGCTAGGCTTTCGAAGACGCCTCCGGGGCGCACGATCCTAGAGAAGCTAGGCTTTGCACAAGGAAACATAGAAAAAGACTTTGCGGACCTCCCACGGGACATCCGTGCCAAGATCATGGTCCGCCCTATACCCAGAAACGTACACCCCGAAAATAACAGGGGCAGACGACAAGCGAGAGGACAATTCCTTCTTAACCAAGCCTTGGCGAACCGTGAACGCTCAGCTTTTGTGGACGCGGCGGCATACACGGGAAACAAAGCTTTCGCAGTGGCGGTTGTGGACGGCCGTGGATCCACAAGATATGCAGCCACGGTAATTGCAAGGAAGCCTGAACAGGCCGAACAGGTTGCGATCGCTGTTGCGCTCACCGACGACAATCTTTCCCATATCTACAGCGACTCCATAGCCGCTATCAGAGCTTTCCAAAAGGGCACGGTCTGCGCACAGGCTCTCAGAATTGTTTCAAAGAAAGAGATTAAGAACCACTTCATATACTGGTTCCCGGCACACTTAGGACCAAAGATCGGCGACGTCCCCAACCTTAACGAGGCGGCACACGAGGCTGCGCGCGCGCTTACAGACCGCGCGGCTTCACCCAACCACTCGGAGAATAAGGACGCGCCCACTACATACAATGAAATCACTAAACACTACTATCTACAACTCAGACAGTATAGCACGCCACACCGCACGCTCACTCGAGCTCAAGGGGTTACACTCAGAATGCTACAAACAGACACATACCCCACTCAAAACAGATTACACCATTACATGCCTGAGCTCTACGACAAGTCTCATTGCACCAATTGCAACACATCCCTTAACGTATATCATTTACTCTGGCCGTGCTCGCAAGCTCACGTAAACTACGAACAGGACAAGCGCAAGTTTGAAGAAGCAATCCGAAGCGAAGAACTCGCTCCCCAACTCTTGGCCGTCCAGCAGGTCCACGACGCCGCCAGGAAACTCAACCTCCCGGTTCCGTCGTGGGAGACGCCCACTCCATGAGAGCCCAAAGCTCTCGTGGCCTGCAGGACCTGATTAAAGTTGATTTCCTTCCTTCCTTCCTAAAATCATACAATAGCAGAAGAACGCACTGCAAAACACGTGTGCAACTGAAATTGTTCTCACACTGCACACGGAGGACCACTTGGTAGGCTTCCAGTTCGCCCTATTAATTGCTTTGGTCCAGAGTGCTCTCCTTAGGGGTTGGGTGGGAAAATGAAAAACTCTCCGACCATTCCTAGAGTCATTCCCGCAGTTGGGCACGGAGCACGAAGGCATTCTGTCATCAAAGCTATCGATCGGCCGAAACAAACATTCGCACAAGAACTGGGTATGACAATGATTGAATAAAGCTCGAATTGCACGGAATAATTTCCAAATGCGCGTTCTCAATCAAGCCACCACCGCCGAACATCGGGACAGCAGCGGCACCTAGTGGCATAAAATCGCACTAGGTAGCTCAATGCATAGCCTCAGTGATTTGGCGGCACAGTAACATTCCTAATCAGTGAAAGCTTGGATAAACTCTCTCGATGAACTCAAAGCGCAGTGAGGCCTCGAAAAAGCATACATTTTCTCATGGAGGAAAGACAGTGTAGGAGAGGCCCCGGCAGGCGCGGATCAGTAGAAAAGTGCGTGGCAGACACTACTGTGTTTTTCGCAAAGGAGCACTGGCACTGGTGTGACAAACATCGACGTTGCCATAACAACCGCGCTCCTAAAGCTCTCGCTGCTGCTCTCGGCCCTTGAAAAGTGAGATAAGATTTTCCGGGCCTTGTCTTTCTCGCAGCACAATCTGTTCGCGAGACAAAGTGACTTTGAAGTGTGGTCAGTATGATTGAACATTGTGTTTTGGGACTGCGAGTCAGCCAGCAACGGACACACTCATGTAATCACGGTGCGGTTCTTCGTCTTCTCCTTCAACGTGCAACGGAAAAAACACAGGAGCGCGTCTGCTCAATCAGTCAGTCAATATTTATAATTCATTGCCCATACAATAATGATAATAACTGCAGCATAAAAGCAGTATTAGTGCAGACGTCGTCATCACGTAAGGAATGACCTCAGGTCCTATGGGGGATAAATATTGGGTGGTAGTGGAAGTATATCAGTCCTCGTCCCTCAGCAACACTCTGAAAACAGTTTACAGCCTTTTCTGGGGCGTCCCACAATTATGATCGTCGTCTATCTTGCGTAGCTTTCCTCCCTCTAACGCTGCGCGGCAGCACCTTTTAGGTCACGAAAGGTACGCGCGTTATCAGCCTGACATGGTATCGTTGACAGGAAAGTAGAGAGCGCAGAGTTTTAAGAGAGGAAACGGAAGCACCAGATTATCATGGTTGTTGAACAGAGATGCGCCTAAAAGGCCTAAACAGTTTATAGAGTGAAGTCCAAAACGGGTGTCCCGGATGCATGAAGGTGTGGGCGGCTTACGACGGAGCGTAAACTATAGATAGTTTTCGTTGACGTCATCGCGCCCGCCATCGCGGGGTACTAGTACGTCGAGAAGCTGCGTCAACACGAAATGTAACAGCGCGACAACTAAAGAGGCGCGTCTTGCACCGAGTTACAGTTTGATAACCGCGATAATTTGGTGAAAAGCCGTCACCGTCAGAAAGTGAAACTATGCACAGAGCTGATATGGTGCACAGACGTCATCGTGACCTCCATGTTTGCGTACTACTACTATGTAGAGCTGCGCCCATGACGTCACGTGAAACTTTTGTATTCGTGCAGTCACATTCCGAGTACGGATGGGCGAATATTCCAACTTTCATATACGAATGGAACAGTCCTTTCCGTTCAGTTCGTATTCAATTCCAGAGTCCACTATTGGAAAACTGCAGAACATTCGTTTCCGCTCGAATATAAACGCGAGCAAGACTTTTTTGGGGAGTCTCAATGAAGGAAGACCAATGCGAGCGAGGACAGTTCGGAATGACTCTGCCGCAGGAGAGACGCAGTTGCTGCGCGTATCTATGACCTCTCAAGTTTATGAACGAACACGTACACGGGGCTCGCGAATAAGCTATTCTGAATATTTGCCAGTCATTTCGAGAACCATAACGGTAACACAATATATAAAACAAAAGTGAAAAAAAAAAAGAAAAAGGATCCAGGTCCGGAACTGACGTCCGGGCTGTACCGCGGCGACCACTCCGGGCCGCTATCCCGCTACCGCAGAGCGCGGGAGCTTCTGCCTGCTGCGTCTCCGCCCTGGGCCGGTTCGCTCCTCCTTAGGCGACCTGGCCACCGCCGGGTTCACCCGGGGTCGCCATATCGACGCCCCGCTTAGCGCGGACGCCCCGTCGACATGCTCGGCCGCGGTGCAGGACTCCCGGCCTCAGCTTGTCCTCTGGACCCGGCCTCCGAGAAGCTGGATTACAGGGGCACGCCACATCCCCCGGCCGTCTGCTTCGGGACAGGTGGCGGTTTCTATACCCACCTGTCCAGATTTTTTTTTATTATTATTTAGGGTGCATGTCTTGACATTTGATTTCTTCAGCTTATCGTACGATGCGGAAAGCGACAAAGTTTACAATGTGTGGAAATGCATCCCTCGCCAACACGGAAAGCCTCCACGAAGCCGGGTGCAACGTGTAACAAAGGGCACGTGACTGCTTGCGTAAAAAGCGGCGGGACGTTCAAAGCAGAGCGCGACGTTTGCACAGCGCCATGCGACCGAACCGGTTTTCGCGTCGTTTCCAGTACAGCTGGCGGCTCGCGTGGCTCTGTTCGTGAATCGCGCTGACTGATTCACTTATTCGTCGTCGTCGTCACCACCATTATTATTATTATTATTATTATTATTATTATTATTATTATTATTATTATTATTATTATTATTATTATTATTATTTAGATTTGCCGAAAGCCTTACGAGACAAAAAAAGAAAGGAAGCGACATATATGGAAAAGCACGCACCTTCAGTAGTTGTGCCCGGTGGGCGCGGCGTGACTGCCCACTGGATCGCCTCTCGTTCTCCAGGTCCCGTAGGATTTGCCCCGCGCCTCCGCCACTTTGTCGCTTCACAGTTTTCTCATTGACACTTTTCATTTAACTATAACATTTGATAAGTTCATTAATTATGGAATTAGGCGGAACGCAAGAAAGTACCCCGAGTATTTCCTACCCCGACTATCTCCAAGCGACGGCAAACAACGTCGCCTTGGTTATATGTACAGCTGCGTAGCATTTGCATATATTGTTTTAAATTTTGGCTCTAGTAAAAGGAAACACCCGCTATATATAGCTATATGGTGGTACGATCTGGCAGCAACGAGAAAGTTGAGGTCTTTCTACACGTGCGATATGATAATGCATGAACTGTATAGATAATCTGATTACGTCTGTGGGGTGCACTCAAAGGACCGGCGTACAAGAACAAACGTCACACACTACAAAGGGCTACAGACAGCCATTACCCAGCACATTGCACGGATAACTCCGGCAGCCGTTCACCGTGTGTTGAACGATATCCAGCGTCGTGCGCGCACGAAGACTTCAAGCCGGTGCTGAAGATGTTCCAGCATCTCGCGATAGTGATCACTGCACTGCCGTAAGTACCTTCAAATATAAAGACCATCATTTCCACTGCAATTTCTGTACCGACATCCTATATTTACTTAGTCTTTGAAAACACAGGTGGCGCCTATACTGTGGCCTGTTAGCCAAAGGGAAGGAATTCATTGCAGGGTATCGAACAGAAACTTTTTTTCGGGTTCGCTTCGGGTTGAAGCTTTTCGGCTCGGTTCAGGATCATCTCTGGCGCCGATATTAAAACGGTTCCAACGGGTTCGGAGCTCTCTGAAAGGGTTTGTTCGGGTTCAAACGGTTCGGAGCAAAAAAAAAAAAAAAAATTTGTGTGCCGCCATTTCTGGGACACCGGGCGCAGCTCTTGAAGAAGCATTCAAGTTTGCCTGAATATTGTGCCTACTATAAAGGACACTTTTCCTTTGCACGTGCATTAAATAAATAAAAAAAGACAGAAATGTGGCACGATACACTGTTGCATACATATACCATATAGGAATTTTTACATTCGACACACACTGCGGCTATCAAATGTGTGATCAAACCACCGCCGTCGTCGAAATTTTCTCGTTCAATACTAATTCCTCAGGAGTGCAGACATAAAATTGTGCTTCCTTTTTTCTGTGCTTTTCTTTTTTCTTTTTTTCTTTTATTTTTTGCTTTCTGAGATAGCTGCCACCTACAATCATAGTACGAGGCTTAAATATTATAGTACGAGACCCGCCTTTTTGACGGAGAGTCTGATAGAAGAGCTCCTCTAATCATCGTCATCAGCCTGGTTACGCCCACTGCAGGGAAAAGGCCTCTCTCATACTTCTCCAACTACCCCGGTCATGCACTAATTGTTGCCGTGTTGTCCCTGCAAACTTCTGAATCTCATCCGCCCACCTAACTTTCTGCCGCACCCTGCTAGGCTTTCCTTCCCTAGGAATCCAGTCCGTAACCCTTAATGACCATCGGTTATCTTCCCTGTTCATTACATGTCCTGCCCATGACCCCCCCCCCCCCCCATTTCCTTTTCTTGATTTCAACTAAGATGTCATTTACTCGCGTATGTTCCCTCACCCAATCTGCTCTTATCCCTTAGTGTTACACCCGTCATTCTTCTTTCCATAGCTCGTTGCGTCGTCCTCAATTTAAGCAGAACCCTTTTCGTGAGCCTCCAGGTTTCTGCCCCATACGTGAGTACTGGTAAGTCACAGCTGTTAATACACTTTTCTCTTGAGGGATAATGGCAACCTGCTGTTCACGATCTGACAATACTTTCCAAACGCACCCCAGCCCATTCTTATTCTTCCGATTATTTCAGTCTCATCATCCGGATCCACGGACACTGCCTGTTAAACATTACTTTAGTTTTCTGCAGATTAATTTTTAGACCCACCCTTCTGCTTTGCCTCTCCAGCTCAGTGAGCACTGACCACAGTGATTAAAATCAGTGTGGTGGTCATATGGCATCACTGATGGCCACGGGTCAGTGCAGTGGTTGAAGCGGCATTACGATGTCCTTGCGAAAGCTTCGGGCGACAGAATAATAGTCGCGCGAAGAGCGAGTGCCTACAGAGAAGGGCTGCGAATTCCTTCGCGACCTTTGTTTGAGTACATGCGGTATACCCAGCTTCCACGTGCAACGGTTTCGCGCTTGTCAAGACACGGAAGGGAAAATCTGCAAAATAAGTAAACTTCTACATTAACTAGTTTAATTTTGTCTTACTTAATTGTTGCTAATAAGGTTTTTGTCTTACTTAACTGTTGCTAATAAGGTGTTTATGTTTTCTCTTCCCCAGCTTGAACTAACGCGCATGAAAACGCGCGACTCTTTTCAGAAGCGCTCTCACTTGTGCGCGCTTTGCCTTCGTAGCTTTTCCTTCATAGCCACAGAAAGTTGCCCGCGTGTATTGTCCCGGAGCTGCAAAGAATTCAAACAGCTCTCTAGGCATCCCGTCGATTTGAAGCTAGACGATTTCAAATTACGTACAATTATCATAATAATAATAATAATAATAATAATAATAATAATAATAATAATAATAATAATAATAATAATAATAATAATAATAATAATAATAATAATAATAATAATAATCCTGGCTGCGCCCACTGCCAGATGTCATTAACTCGTGTTTGTTACCTCACCCAATCTGCTTTTCCTTTTTAATCCCTTAACGTAGAATAACTGTCATGAAATTTCTAAGAAAGAAAAAAAGAAAGAATTGCATTAAAAAAAAAAAAAGGATCCAGGTCCGGCACTGACGTCCGGGCTGTACCGCGGCGACCATTCCGGGCCGCTATCCCGCTACCGCAGAGCGCGGGAGCTTCTGCCTGCTGCGTCTCCGCCCTGGGCCGGTTCGCTCCTCCTTAGGCGACCTGGCCACCGCCGGGTTCACCCGGGGTCGCCATATCGACGCCCCGCTTAGCGCGGACGCCCCGTCGACATGCTCGGCCGCGGTGCAGGACTCCCGGCCTCAGCCCGTCCTCTGGACCCGGCCTCCGAGACGCTGGATTACAGGGGCACGCCACATCCCCCGGCCGTCTGCTTCGGGACAGGTAGCGGCTTCTATACCCACCTGTCCAGTTTTCTTTCTTTCCTTATCTTTTTTATTTAGGGCGCATGTCTCGAGATTTGATATCTTCAGGTTATCGTACGATGCGGAAAGTTACAAAGTATACGATGTGTGGAAATGCATCCCTCGCCAACACCGACAGCCTCCACGAAGCCGGGTGCAACGTGTAACAAAGGGCACGTGATTGCTTGCGTAAGAAGCGGCGGGACGTTCAAAGCATAGCGCGACGTTTACACAGAGCCATGCGACCGAACCGGTTTTCGCGTCGTTTCCAGTACAGCTGGCGGCTCGCGTGGCTCTGTTCGTCAATCGCGCTGACTGATTCACTTAATCATCGTTATTATTATTATTATTATTATTATTATTATTATTATTATTATTATTATTATTATTATTATTATTATTATTATTATTATTAAGATTAAGATTTGCCGAAAGCCTTATGAGACAAAAAAAAAAAAAGCAAGGAAGCGACATATATGGAAAAGCACGCACCTTCATTTGTGCCCGGTGGGCGCGGCGTGACTGCCCACTCCTGCCCATCTCCTCTCGTTCTCCACGTCCCGTAGGATTTGCCCCGCGCCTCCACCACTTTGTCGCAAATACCATCGAAGTTATCGCGAGCTTACGATATGAGAGCAGAAAGCCGGACAGCAGTAGCTGAGCGCGACTACTTTGGCCGCTGGGGCCCCTCGGAATATCGACGTCGAGGAGAACAGCGCGTGGCTGGTTCCGCCGTCAAGTACAGGGTACGTGTTTCACGTAACCCGAGGAAAAACTTAAATATATGAAGATGGCACGTAGCAGGACCGAACCAAGGTAATGTTGTTCGCCGTACGTCGCTTGGAAATACTCAGCATATTTTTCTAGCATTCCACCTAATTAGATAATTAGACTAAATTGATCAATTTTTCGAACATTATAGTTAGACGAAAAGTGTCAATGAGAGAATTGTAGAGCAATATGAAAAACTCCCGATGCAGCTTTCTGCTGCTCAATACGCGCTACATAAACGTGTTCCTCCGAGCCTGAAAGAAGCCGCGAATACACGCAAAGTGCCTCGAACGGCCGGTCGCGTGGCATTTTTGCGTGTATTCGCGGGCTTCTTTCACACTCGGAAAAAGCACTTTTTCATATTGCTGTACAATTTTCTCATTGGCTCTTTTAACTATAATATTTGATCAGTTGATTAATTAAGATTAATTATAGAATTAGGCGGAACGCAAGAAAGTACCCCGAGTGTCTCCTAACCCGAGTACCTCCAACCGACGGCAAACAACGTTACCTTGGTTATATGTGCAGCTGCGTAGCATTTGCATATATTTTTTTTTTTGGCTCTAGTAAAGGGAAACACCCGGTATATATCGCTATGTGGTGCTACGATCTGGCACCAACGAGAAAGTTCAGGTCTAGCTACACGTGCGATATGATAACGTATGAACTGTAGATCGTCTGAGTACGTCTGTGGTGTGCACTCAAAGGACCGGCATACGAGAACAAACATGATACGCTGAAGGAGCTACAGACAGCCATTACCCAGCACATTGCACGGATAACTCCGGCAGCCGTTCACCGTGTGTTGAACGATATCCAGCGTCGTGCGCGCACGAAGTCTTCAAGCCGGTGCTGAAGATGTTCCAGCATCTCCCGATAGTGATCACTGCACTGCCGTAAGTAAAACGTAAGTAAAAATAGAGACCACCATTTCTACTGCAATTTCTGTACCGACATCCTATATTTACTTAGTCTTTGAAAACATAGGTGGCGCCTATACTGTAGTCTGTTAGCCAAAGGGAAGAATTCATTGCAGGGTATCGAACCGAAACCTTTCTTTCAGGTTCGCTTCGGGGTCATGCTCTTCGTCTTGGTTCAGGTTCATCTTTGGCGCGGATATTAAAACGGTTCCAACAGGTTCAGAGCTTTCTGAAAGGGTTCGTTCGGGTTGAAACTGTTCGAAGCAAAAAATAAAAATTCCCGTGCCGCCGTTGCCGGGACGGGAATGAATCATAAACCACGCATGATACACCGTTGATATGCGCATAGCATATCGAAATTTTTACATTCGGCACACACTGCGGCTATCAAATGCGTGACCAAACAACCACCCTCATCGAGATTTTCTCGTTCAATATACTCAATCCTCAGGAGTATAGGCATACGATTGTGCTTCCTTTCCTTCTGTGCTTTTCTTTTTCTTCTTTTTTTCTATTATTTTCTCCTTCCTAAGGTAGCTGCGGACTACAGTCAAAGTATGAGACATAAATATCTCGAACATGTAACAAATCACAAATTATTTTAATGCTATGAATGCAGAACGCTCACCAATCAGAACCCGCCTTTTTGGAGGAGAGTCTGATAGAAGAGCTCCTCTACACGTGATTAAAATAAGTGTGGTGGTCATGTGGCATCAGTGATGGCCTCGGGTCAGTGCAGTGGTTGAAGCGGCATTACGATGTCCTTGCGAAAGCTTCGGGCGACAGAATAATAAGGGAGAGAAGGCGCGCGAAGAGCGAGTGCCTTCTGAGAGAAGGGCTGCCAATTTGTTCTCGACCTCTGAGTAAACACGGTATATCCAGCTTCCACGTGCGACGGTTTCGCGTTTGCCAAGACACGGAAGGGAAAACGTGCAAAATAAGTAAATTTTACATTCACTGGTTTGTTTTGCCTTGACTATTGCTAATACGCTGTTTATATTTGCTCCTCCCCATCTTGAACAAACGTGCATGAAAACGCGGTACGCTTTTCAGAAGCGCTCTCACTTGTACGCGCTTTGCCTCCGTAGCTTTTCCTTCATAGCCACAGAAAGTTGTCCGCGTGTTAAGTCCCGAAGCAGCAAAGAATTCAAACAGCTCCCTAGGCATCCCGCCGATTTGAAGCTCGACGATTTCGAAATACGAACAATAGCTGCCATGAAATTTCTAAGAAAGAAAAATAAATAAATAAAATAAAGGGATCCAGGTCCGGCACTGACGTCCGGGCTGTACCGCGGCGACCATTCCGGGCCGCTATCCCGCTACCGCAGAGCGCGGGAGCTTCTGCCTGCTGCGTCTCCGCCCTGGGCCGGTTCGCTCCTCCTTAGGCGACCTGGCCACCGCCGGGTTCACCCGGGGTCGCCATATCGACGCCCCGCTTAGCGCGGACGCCCCGTCGACATGCTCGACCGCGGTGCAGGACTCCCGGCCTCAGCCCGTCCTCTGGACCCGGCCTCCGAGACGCTGGATTACAGGGGCACGCCACATCCCCCGGCCGTCTGCTCCGGGACAGGCAGAGGCTTCTACACCCACCTGTCCAGTTTCTTTTTTCTTACATGAGGCGCGTCTCTTCGCATTAGATTCTTTCGGTTCATCGTGCAACGCAAAATGGTCGAAAGTGCAGCCTTCACCAACACGGAAAGCCACCAGGAAGCCTCGTGCAACGTGTAACAGCGGACACGTGATTGCTTGCGCAAGAAGTGGCGGGACGTTCAAATCAAGTTCGAGTGCGGCAATGCGCCGTTCCAGCGAGCGCGGAGCGACCGGCTTGAGCTACCGCGGCGCCGTTCCCCCCTCCACTGTCCAAGTTGTTTGTATGTATGTATGGGTGTATGTGTAAACATATATACATGACGGCTTCTTATGACATGGCTAATAAGCACCGGGCCCCTCGGTTTCCCTTCTTCTCGTTCACATATATATTGTCACTACTTATATAAATTATGACTTCTTAAAGCCAGCTTTAGCATCATTGAATGTGACCAAAAGTGCTCGCAGCCGGACTGGGCTCTATTGTTTTGAGCGTGAGATAAGCGAAGTGCAAACAAAGCATATATAGGTACGGTCGGCCACAAAAACTTTCTGGAAACGAGATTTGCCAGGAAAGAACATAAAGGAAGAAAGAATTCCTCTGAAGCCTGCCTCCACAAAAATTTTTCTTGAGATGTTCGCATATTGTGGTCTCGTTGACTCAATGTCATTTCAATGAATCCTCGACAACTTTAAATGCACACAATTAATTATATAAGTTGCCCTCGTTTACACAAAGCTTTTGTTATCAAGTTTATGTTGCTGACTTCCTGTCGTGTAAACATTGACCGACCGAAAGTAGTACACGCCATGTTGAATACAAGATATTTGAATGCATGTCCTGATTGGTACAATTATACCGGAGTTATCTTTTTTAACGATTCGTAGCCCTAAGCCAGAAAGGGGAATGTTGCATATTTTGTTCATAATTTCCTGCGAACGGCATACCTTATTCCCATAAGGAAGCGCACAAAATCTCGAATTCAAAGCTTTCCTCTGCAGAAGGTTTTGGCACATACACAGGGATCTATTAAATCAGAACCAGAGCAGAAATTCATGTTTGTCGTGGAACCTCGTGCCGGACTCTTCTGTGACCGATTTAAAGCCCGGTAACCAATTTCGTGCAGAAAATCCAAGCGCCAGCTTTATTGAACACGCATACTCCTTTGGTTGTTTTATCACGGAGCCACTTGCTAATGGGCGCCGTTGCTGGGCTGAAGGTGATGTCGGAGAATTTCCACGGTGCTTTCCAACTCGCCGACCTTACTTCTAAGCGCGTTAACGGTCGAATTCGCAATCACGTAGGCTTCCAGCAGTTGGTCGTGCCTTTTCGTCACGTCTGCCAGCTGCTGCCTCAATTCGGCGCAGGAGTCGTTAGAACACGGAGGATCGGATGACGCAGCGTTCGGCGCAGCGAGCTCCTGCTTGACTGTCGTGCTCCGGGGCGTCCGGCTTGAGTTGGCTAGCTGTGGCACGATGCAGCTCTCTTGCCGACACGGATCCGTGCCGTTGGAGGACGACAGCAGGTGTACCTCCACCTGTGTCGGTGCCGAATCGGCTCCGTCGACGACGATGGAATCGTCATTTACGCCAGAGGGCGCTGCTGCTGCTCTTGTCAAGCCTTTCGGCGATTTTCTTTTGCGAGACGATGCTGCGGAACGAGAATGCGGCATTAGACGTTCTAGTCTATTCGTTTAGAGGACATTGCAGGCCCTATAGAAGCCCTTGCAGGAGTGACACAGACACAAAAGGAAAATAAAAAAAAAAGATTAGCCGGATAATACAAAAGCAGCGTGGCATAGGAACAACGAAGTAGAAACAATAAACAATAAGTACATAAAACGTGAAACACGTCAGTCCAGCAATAAAACGCAAAACAGTAATAGAAATATGACGGAGAAGGTAACCGAGGAAGCGAAAGAAAAATACAATCAAGAAGTATAAAGAGCGCACGAAGAATAAATTTTCCCGTGTAGAGTAAGTACGCCTTCGGGAACTTCGTGAAGGGGTGCTGCTGACCGGCTCCTTAACCTGGGCCTGGACTTGATGCGATAACCGAGGAACTCGTGACCTCCCAATTAAGTGCCAAGCTTCGATGTCTCGGGGCGAATAATTGTCACCTGCTCTGACTGGGCACTCAAGATATTAAGTACAAGATGTTCAGGAAGGCTAAATTAGAGCCTAATATTCCAGGACGTTATACACGCTGGATAACGGAAGAGAAATGCGGGATCTCATCGCTGCGGTACCTGCGTCATGCAGGGCTGCATGCCCTTATTTGACTTTTCTTTTTGTTTATTTCGCATTACGCTTGCTTTGCGACAAATCCCGCGAACCAAAAAGCTTTAATGAAACGTGTTGAAGGGTCAACATGTTCAATAGTTTCAGTGCCAGTAAAGAGAGGGTAACGGCATTTAGCTATAGGCATTGCGGCTACATGAGTCTGTTGACGTCTACGCGGGTGTTCCGAACTGCTTTTGTACATCTCCAAAAACGTACACTAAATGATAGCCAGTCGACTCTTTATTGTATCTCGCAATCATCAGAATGCGGGTGTCGCGGCAGGGTATCGAATCAGGGATCAGTATTCGAAAGCAGGGAGAGATAGAAGGAGAGAAAGAGAGTGGTTGCCAATAGGAAAACGGGCTATTTCTACAGCTCAATAAGAAACACGGTTCAGCATCAACAGCAGCACGTTCTCCCCTTCCAAGACACCACGTGCTCACCCTTCCTCCTTTCCGTGTTAGGCCAAACAGCAAAGCATTTGTTCAACCAATCAAATTACGACTTACTTGAGCATTTCCCAGCCCCCCCCCCCCTCACCCCCTCCCCCGCTCCGCTAATGAATTTAAGGCAATGTGAGCGACCAGGTTTCACCTGACCAGCGATATTAGATAAAGAATATCAGCCAGAAATCGTAATTCTCCATTACATAAGTGCGACTATAACAGAAGCACAAAAGAGATGAACTGTGTATGGGCCACGCCTTTAAGTACGGAAAGAGCGAGAGTAGCATGACAAGAATGTTGATTAGACAGTCATGGAAAGCCTTGGTGTCACAAAACAGGAAACTTACCCTTTGGCGGGAACAGCTTTGGAACGGCATTTGGCTTCAGCTTTTTCCAGCCGTCGGCGCGCTTTTGTTCAAAGCTGTCGTCCTCAAAGTGAGCCTGCAGTTTGAGAGAGAAAAAGTTACGATTTATGCTTCCAGTGGCACAATACTATACCGGGCACAGTTGCCTCCACACGGAGAAGCCGGCACTTCTATCGGTTTTCTTTTCTTTTCTTTTTTTTTTTTTTTGCAGTGATATTTAAACCACGTAACAACACTTGGGCCGTGAAGAGCAGGCCAGTACCGTAGTGGGTCGGCCTTATGGTCTTATCACGTGGTTTAAGAAGTTTATTTACCTTTATTTCTGTCTTCCTTTTTTTTCTTCTTGTTTTAGAGGCGCTGCCCTGCTTCTTTTATAGCAAGAAAAAAATAAGTCCGATGTTTACGCTTAGTATTCATGGGAGCGTATCATCACGAATTACGGCGCCTACTTCTGCTTGCGCTCCTCTTCAATTCGGAGTCCTAATGACGTTCAGCGCGGAGCAAATGTAAACTAGTCAAGGCTTTTAATCGCCATGCTGCACGTATTCTCACCTGTATACTATCTATATTTCCATTCGTTCGTCCTACGTTTTACGTCAATGGCCGGGGATCGAACCCTTGACGTCGTGCTCCGTACAATCCGTCGCGACGGGGTAATTCGTAAGTACGTATGCACCCCTTTAAAGGTGCATCAAATTGCACCGAAATGTATTTAGCTTCTCCACCAGCCAGCGCGCGTTCATGGTTGCCGCAAATGTGGTATCAAGGTACCTCAAAGTTTGTCACCGTGGCGTCGAAGAAAATACGAACGCTTTTTCATGCATCACGTAAAGTATTCAGGACAACATAAGAGGCCGCTCTCCCGTTAAATAAACTACTGTAACCGGCAGTAAACGGCGGACACGTCTGACGTAAGACGAAACGCATGGCGCACCGGAGCAGAAGCTCCGCCATGTCACAACGGCCTCCGTGATCGGTCTTGGAGGCGTCCGACTTCAGGTGGAGGCAACAGACCGCGCCAATATGCAGTAGTCGCAACTGTACACATTGGTCGTGAGCACGGGACTCAAAGCATTTCCTTATTAACGTGGAAAGCATAGCTATTACCACACCTATGCAAATAGCGCCTACTGTACAATGGATATTACGCATATTGGGCCAGGCAGCGTTCGCTATCAGGATAAACGACGAACGCGTTTTTCAAATGCGTTTCACTCTGCTTCACGACAGTTTGCTGCGAGCTCGCGGTACCCGTAAAAGTGCGCAGTAGGATTAATTCGAGTGAATGAAGCGACGTGGCCCCAAGCGGCCACCCATAAATCACGCGCCAGCTGAGCAACGCATCGTGTAACACGTGCGCGACTGAAATTATACTTACACTGCATATCGAGGACCACTTCGTAGGTTCCCAGCCTCTCCTATTGATTCCTGTGAGCCAAAGCGTTCTTCTTTCTCGCTGGGTGGGAAAATGAAAGAGTCTCCAACCGTTCCTAGAGTGATTTCCGCAGTTGGGAACGCAGCAGCCTGGCATTGTGTCCCCAAAACGATCGAACAGCCGTAGGTAACGTGAAGAACAAGAAGTGGGCCCGAGAATGGCTGAGAAAGCTCGGATTCAGCGGAACAAATGGCAGGCGCGCCTTCCAGTGATGACTATCCTGCCAACCAGCGGGATAGTCGTGTCACCTGGTGACGTGAAGTCGCACTAAGCTGTGCAATGCATTGCCTCCAAGATATAAAGTCGCAAAACACGATCGTGCCCAACGCTCTTAAATTCTTTCAGTTCTCAAACTGCTGAGCGGCGCCTGGCCCCCTTCCGTTGCGCGCCGCGAGAGGGCGTGCACGACGGAGTTAGCCCGGCAAGGCGCAGCGTAGCAGCACGTTGTGCGCAGGTGGCCGCTGTGTGTAGTCGTCGTTTGCTCACGTTTGCGCTCGCACTCGCGGTATTTAATGTTTAGTGCATCGCGCTGCCAATCGTATGCACTATGCCACGCTGCTTCGTTCCAGGCTGTAAGAGCGGCTACGACTCCACGCGATCCGTGGACAAGAGACATTTTTTCAAGGCACCCCGCAATGCTGAGCGCCTTCAACAGTGGGAGCGCGCTATACCACGGCTGGACAAGAAGCTTTCAAGCTCGTGTTCCGTCTGCGACTTCCACTTCATCAATGATGAGATTTTGAAGGTCTTCGAACACAACATTTGTGGTGATATTGTGGTCATACCGCGCGACAAATGGACGCTGAAAGATGACGCCGTGCCTCGCCTGTTTCCGAACTGCCCAAGTTACCTCTCGAAACCCACACGGAAGCGCAGAGCACCAGCTCCCAGACGATCACCAGCACAACAAAAGCGGCATAAGAAACAAGGTGAGTGTGTGGATGCTGCTGTCAGAGCTGCCGACGACGAAGCGAGCTTGCCTACCGATGACAGCATGCCGGCGGAGAATGTGTTTCATGTGCTCAGTCGCGTGGCGAAAGAGGGACGAAAAATTCGAGGTTGGTCCCTTGACGTTGTTAAGGCAACGGTCGTTTTGTACAAGCTCGGGATAAGAAAGAATATCCCGCATGTAGAAATGTCTGTGGTGTTGTCAGACAGCCTTAATTTGTCAGCGCAGATGGTCGAGTTGTGCCACGCAGTGTGTATGCCGGGAAGCAGACCACTGAGTTCAAGTGTATGGAAGACTTCACATGACTCGTGCTATATGTGGAACAGCTGAAGCTGTGTAAGGGCTGTCCTGCAAAGAAGTACCGAAAAATCTCTTCGTCAGTGGTGGCAACAAAGCATGGTGAAACGTGGAGGCGCAACACATGCACGGCATTGAGTGTCAATGCTACATGTGCTCAGTGCCGGACTCTCGAGAAGCTTTTCTTGCAGCGGACGAAACAGCAAAAAGATACCAAGAAAAATCAGGCTGCTCGCTTGAAGTTACTGCGTCGCAAAGCAATTCGTGCAACCTCAAGGCGAGAAAAACTGAAGGAAGAAGTTCTCATGAAGAGGAAGCTTAGTGCAATTACAGAAGAGACAATTGACTGCTCTCTTCATATTCTTCCGGCCAGGCAGCAACTAGCTTTCAAAACAGCTTTCATGGCTGCAAAAGCCAAGTCAAAAAATGGGAGGCGATATGATGATGAATGGCTTATGACATGTTTGTTACTGCAACTCTCAAGCCCGAAGGCCTACACTTGGTGATATGCAGCTGCTACCACTGCCATCAAAGGCTCGCCTTCGCCAAATAATAGCAGGAATACCATGCAAGTATGGATTCAACCAAGTTGCATTGAACAGTGTCAGAAGCCATTTCAGCAACAAAAGTCACTTGACACGGCTAGGAGTATTGCTCCTTGACGAGATAAAGTTGAAGCGAGGTGTCTCCTTCAATAAGGCCTCATGCAGAATGGATGATTTTATAGACTATGGTGAAGTCATGGCACCAAATGCAAACCACCTTGCTGATCATGCATTGGTACTGATGTTTGTGCCACTGTTCGAAGACTGGGTGCAGACTAGAAACACGAGAGAAAGTAGCCATCGCAAACAAAAAAGCTCGTCTTTTGTAAAGCCACGCGGTAAATTCATAAGCCGTATGCGGCTCCTGTAATAAAAGCTTTTGAACTCGTTGAGAAAAACAAAGATCTTGTCTTATTTCTTTCTCTTTTAGTTGCTAGTATCTAGCCACGGCCGCAGGATAAAAAGCGGCCGTGCTCTAGCAGACGCAAACGACGGCCGCAGTGAAGAGTGGTCCGTCACAGCTTTGGGCGCAAGTGCTTTCCTTGTTCAGTTGGCTAAGTCGTGGCATTTTTTAAACTTAGGAATGGGTACGAAATAAGCTGCAAATAGATTAATGACGCGCTGTGCATATTTGGTGATTTCAACAAAAATAACGCCACTCGCTAAGCAATCGCCAGCGCTTCGCAGCGTAGGGCGCCGAGCACGGCCGGGCTAACAGCGGCCGCCGCGCCACCTGTTGAGTGGAAACGAAAAGGGGCCGTGCCTCGACGGCCGCCGCAAGGGGAGTTTGACAACTGAAAGGATCTAGTAACGTTGATCGTGCCGTCGGTTCGATTGTGCGCGAATCACGGTCACGACCTGAATACGCCGCGAGGCGTCTGTTAGCGATGATCACGCAGCAGACGCACGCACTTAAGGGAGTTAAGAGATCTTAGCTCTATGACATTCAGCGATGATATGGCGTTCTAGGTAAATGATTTCGGAGGCAATGATCTCTGTTCCCTTGCCGGCCGCTAGTTGGAGCCACCAACAAGAATGAATGTCCCAGCTTCGACAGCGAAGAATCTTATAACGAGGTCGAGTAAGCAATAATAATAATAATAATAATAATAATAATAATAATAATAATAATAATAATAGCAAAAACAAGTGGGAAAGTAATAATTAGAGGTAGGCGAATATAGACCTCTTCGAATACAAGTCCAATACGATTATTACGTATCTAACGAATCGAATATCGAATCGTCAAATCCGTACGCGCATATTTACATCAGGCATACTTGTTTCGGAAAAACTAGGCACAACAATTAGGCACCATCCCGAAAGAAAGCCAGCTAACTATAAGGGACATTCAAGATCAGTTTTAAACAAAAGATAACTAATTGTAATTAAAAAGCTATACGGATGGATCCTCAACAGGCTTAGAGCCTGGTTTCAAACAGGCTTTTCAAGTATGAGTCGCTGTTGTGTGACTAGCTTGCCAATTACGCTAAATAAATGGTTACTGAAAGAAACTAAGCTGTGGAAAAATAAAAGAAAGGAAAGCTGCGGATCAGCGGCCTTCCTTTGTTTTTTTTTTTTTTTTTTTTTTTGTCGGTGCGAATGAAGTTATCTTTCTCTGTCACTCTGTTCGAATAGAAAACGTAAAAAGTTAATTGGTCAAAATAAAAGAAACAAGATACTAGAAGCAGATGAGAAAAATAAAAGACTATCTAGGTTCGCAACTGATATCATCTGGCAGGAGAGCAGTGCCGCATACGACAGTCGGGTCCCAGAACCGCAAAATAATTCGAATTGCTTTCTCGGCATCCTGTTGATTTGAAGCGTGATCATTCTGGAAGAAGAACCATAACAGTAACAAAATGTATAAAACGCAAGTGGCAAAAAAAAAAAAAAAAAAGGATCCAGGTCCGGCACTGACGTCCGGGCTGTACCGCGGCGACCATTCCGGGCCGCTATCCCGCTACCGCAGAGCGCGGGAGCTTCTGCCTGCTGCGTCTCCGCCCTGGGCCGGTTCGCTCCTCCTTAGGCGACCTGGCCACCGCCGGGTTCACCCGGGGTCGCCATATCGACGCCCCGCTTAGCGCGGACGCCCCGTCGACATGCTCGGCCGCGGTGCAGGACTCCCGGCCTCAGCCCGTCCTCTGGACCCGGCCTCCGAGAAGCTGGATTACAGGGGCACGCCACATCCCCCGGCCGTCTACTCGGGCACAGGTAGCGGCTTCTATACCCACCTGTCCAGTTTCTTTTTTTTTTTTTCTGATATAGGACGCATGTCTTGACAGTTGACTTTCAATATATACTCAATGCGGCGACTCAATAAATGGCCTATAAGAACATCTTTCTCAAACACGGACAGCCTGCGCACGAAGCCGCGTGCAACGTGTAACGACGGCCACGTGACGGCTGCGTAAGAAGCGGCGGCACATTCAAAGCGAGTTCGAGCGCACCACGACGCCGTACAGCCCAGCGCCGAGCGACCGAACAGGTTTTGGCGTTGTTTCCCGCGCATTTCGCGGCTCTGTTCCTAAATCGCTCTTAGTGACTCATTTCTGTTCTCCTTATTGTGGGATTGGCCGCAAGGCTTATAACGCAAATAAAGAATAAAACCGCACAAGCTTTGTATGAGGTCTGTGCAAGTAGTGCAACAATATATCTGACGAGTTGCTGTCTGTTAGCGAACGGGAATAGTTCTCCGCTAGACAGATACTTTTACTTTCCCAGGCACTTTCCACGCTAGCTTTTGCTCGTCCATCCTTTCTCGATCTGGAGAGCCGCAGTTGTTGCGCATATTTATGAGCTCGACGTTATGAACGAGCATACGAGGGCCTCCGAATAAGTTATTCTCCTGAAATATTTCCAGTCATTAAGTAAGAACGTCTGGCTTAAAAGCCAGCCTACATAGGGATTTCTCGTGTCGATCTAGACGAAGTCTTATTTGATTGCCACATTTCTGTACATAAGCGCCTAAACTGCCTACTCTGTTCCCTTTTTTCACTGCCGTCACTGATGTGGTGTACAAGATAAAGAAAAGCAGTTGTTTCTGCAGACACAAAGGTGGTTGGTGCGATGTCTGCTGTTTCTCTCTTTTCGTTTCTTTCTTCTTTTTTTGACACCGGGAGCCTACACGACAAACTGATTTTTGCTGGTAGTCGGTCATTTAGCGTTTTTGGCAGTCCCAATAGCTATTATGCTACAACCGCTGATGTTTTCCTTGCAACGGGCTCCTCTACATGCATTTGGGGCACACAATTTTTCTAGTATATTACTTTCTTCCCAGAAGTTCTGACCTTCATTTTTTTTTTTTTCAGCAACCATTTATTTAGCGTCTTTGGAAAACTTGGCGTACACTGGCCATTCATTTTCGGAAAGCCTGTCTGCAACCAGGCTCTAAAGATGTTGCAGGAAAAGCGATGCACGAATAGCCTCAGTTTCTTTTTTAACGAAAATTAGTGATCTTGTGTTTAAAGCTTTTCTTTTGCCCCTGATAGTGAGTACAGGCGCAGTACCTAAGTATAGCGAAATAAAAATTCCTGCTGTAAATATGTGCGTCTACATTTGACTTCTCTTTTCCCTAGTTCCCTGTGTTGGGGAACGGCAGATATTGGCGACGATCCAGTCAAGTTCACCCAATTGTATCCCGGCTCCTCCCAAGCTCTCGGCCGCGCCCCTTTTAATTAGGGTCGAGGGAATGGGTGATTCCCCCCTGCTGTCAGAGGTCGCGCACCTGTATTGCACCACACACGCACACCCCCGAGTCCGTGGCGGGCCTGTATTGTCCGTTTACAAACACACAAGAAACGACGGCAGCTAGCCATACGGCGCTGTCAGCACACATACACTGTAAGCAATTCGTGGACACAGGATTGTACAGAGACACCACATATTTCGGAGTATTCGCAGCCCTGCTTTCTTAGCAAGCTTCTCTCTCTTCCCCTTCTCCCTTCCCCCAGCGTAGGGTAGCCAACCAGACCCTTGACTGGTTAACATCCCTGCCTTCCTATATTCCTCTCTCTCTCTCTCTCTCTCTCTGAATGCACGTGCGGGGCAGAGAATGCACAGGGGCTCCTACAAAAAGCAGCTGTCGGGGCGTCGACGAGAAAAAGACATTCTCTAAACCTGCCTTCGGCTTCGTTCGGTCGCTTGCCCGACTGGCCGGCAATAACCGTCTTGCTCGCCGGTTCCTATTCCTGCGACATTTTGGCGCCCGTTGATCGGTGCTTCTCCGAATCGAACAATGCTGCACCGTGACAGCGTGACAAAGCTTTGGTAATGACACTTTAGGTATGTGTGGGTGGGGGTGGGGGAGGGATTCGGCATCGCATGGAGGGACTGCCAGCGCACTCCCCCCCCCCCCCCCCCCCGAAAAACTCCGGAGTGGGCTCGGGCCCCGGAGCACCCCCGCAGTCGGCGCCTATGGATGACACCATCAGATAGGGTGCCCACGAAAATGGTACGACATTCTGGATCAGAACAAACGCAAATCTGTATCAACGTTCGCTTTAGCTATATTGACACGTGTACTTGTCTTTATCGGGCGACACGTGTCAATATCCGGCTGGCCTTGCCGAGACTGTCAGCGACGCAAGACACCACCGACAAGGCCAGCCGGATTACTACAGCCGATCGAGCCTCCTTGCCGGCCATTCCAGCAGATCGGGATGGACTTGTTGGGACCCTTTCCGACGTCAGCACTCGGAAATAAGTGGATCGTCGTGGCGACGGACTACCTCACCCGCTTCGCTGAAACTAAAGCACTGCCGAAAGGTAGCGCCGCCGAAGTGGCGAAATTCTTTGTCGAAAACATCCTGCTGCGACATGGCGCCCCAGAAGTACTCATCACCGACAGAGGAACGGCCTTTACAGCGGAGCTCACCCAGGCCATTCTGCAATACAGTCAGACAAGGCACAGGAGGACAACTGCCTACCACCCACAGACGAATGGTCTTACGGGGCGGCTGAATAAGACCCTCGCCGACATGCTAGCAATGTACTTCGACGTCGAACACAAGACCTGGGATGCCGTCCTGCCGTACGTAACATTCGCTTACAACACGGCGGTGCAAGAAACAACACGGATTACGCCGTTCAAGTTGGTTTACGGCAGGAACCCGACGACGACGCTCGACGCCATGCTGCCGCACGTCACTGACGAAGAGAATCTTGACGTCGCTACCTATCTCCAGCGCGCCGAAGAAGCCCGACAGCTCGCCCGCCTACGGATCAAAAACCAGCAGCGTACCGACAGCCGACACTACAACCTCCGACGACGCTTCGTCGAGTACCAGCCCGGCAACCGTGTTTGGGTATGGACCCCGGTACGCCGACGAGGACTGACTGAGAAACTATTATGACGCTATTTCGGACCCTACAAGGTCATCCGACGTATTGGCGCACTGGACTATGAGGTCGTGCCAGACGGCATTTCGCATTCACAGCGGCGCCGCGCACGACCTGAAGTGGTCCACGTGGTGCGTCTTAAACCGTTTTACGGACGCTAGCGAACTTTCGTTATTTTGTTGTTTTCTTTGCTACGAGTGCTTATTTATTACTTTCCTTTGTTTGCAGCATCGGGTCGACGCTTTTTAAGAGGGGGGTATTGACACGTGTACTTGTCTTTATCGGGCGACACGTTTTGCCACCTAACAAATGTTATCGCACAGCGCGGGACGCGCCTGCATGTATCCGAAGTTTCTGGAAAGTTATCGATGCTTCTATCCGCTGTCTGTTGTCGCCGAACCTTGTGTTATCTGATTTCATCACTTGATGCGAATGGTGTAGAACTTTGTAGAAGGCATGCGGGTCCCAACGATTAGTCTGGAACATTCGATGACTGCTGTATAAAAGCATCCAACCAAGCTATGGTCATCCATGCATGTTGGACAAGCGCATATGCCTCTGAAACGTTCTATAGCACTCCGGCTCCCAGTCAGATTAGAATCTGGACACATGTACCTCAAGACGAGCGGTTAAATTGATGGCACAAAATCGCAGCACGTGCTACTGAAAACTGTTGCCGCCGTTTGGTAAGCCGTGCGTTACGGCACCGCTGCTGGCATGCGAAGTTTCAGCGCTGGTTGCCCATCCCAATAAATTTGCGTAGGAGCACAGCTTGTTGGGCATGCAGTTAGTGAAACACAGGCTGACGAGGGGCGCTAACAAACGCGCAGGCTCTAAGGACGGGCGGTAACTACCAACTATATTACATCGCATATGTGCGTTAACTGACGCCCATACTTACGAAATAAAATATTACGAGGGGCGCCAACAAACCCGCAGGCTCTCAGGACGGGCTATAACTAACTATAACTAACTATAACTAACTATAACTATAACTGATACATGTGTGTGTGTGTTAAGTTACGTCCCTCTTCTCGTACGAAACAAAATTTTCGCCCCGAGGACTCGCGCAACATGCGTGCTCGCGGGCGCCTCCGTTAATCACACGATGACCCGCGCCACTTGGAGCGGGCGTCGAATGGCTTCTGTGAAGCCCGCCCAGATGGCTTCTTTCGAGCTGCTCCGAGACAGTGCACGCACTTCCGTCTTCGGCCCCGTGATGTATGGCGGTTTTCATTCGCGGGAATCTGTCGCGAGCGCGATTCCACGACTGTGACGCGACGCAGGCCCTGTCTTTTCGTCGTCGTCGTCGACGTCGCGCGCGGCACTTTCGTGACACCCCGATCGTCGAGCGAGAGAAAGTCGCGTCGTCGGGCGATATTTACTGCGCGCTGGCATTAATCTTGCCGGTGTTCGTAAGACGCGAATAAAGAATCATTCGGGTATACACCCGACCGGCTGACACTGTGTGAAATGCGCGAGCCGACGCCAACCACAATATACAGCGCAATGTCGATAACTACGCGCGAGAGACAGTTCATGTGAAGTTTCTCCAAGGCGGTCTAGCCTCACTGTTCTTTTTTTTTTTTTGTTCTTTTCTCGGCACGCAACCCTACGCAGATTTTCTCGCAACGATCGCGTGGTATGGCGTGCTACGAGCTTGGTGCTTCGGTAAACGCTCATTGGGGGCTTTCGGAAAGCGCCTGTAGAGAGACACGTTTCTGGGAACCATCAAGCGCAATTTGGATCATTCAACGGGTACGTGTGCTTGTGAGAACGCAGGGTGTGTCTTGCGTGTTGGCCCGAGAAAAAAAAAAAGGAAAAGAAAGGCGGGCTCAGACGTACCATGCAGTTCGCTGTTCTGCGACCGACCGCACGTCGACCGCGATATGATAACGCTGCGTTTGCGCATAACAGGACTTTTTAAAACTTATTTTTTGAAGAACTGTGTCTGATGTTTCCTCTCTTCTCACGTTTAATTTCAACTGTAGCGCTGAAATATATGCCTCAATATATCGGTTGACTTTTTAGACGTCCTTGTAATGATCGTCACGCGCTTTAAACAATATTTCGGGATTAGAAGACTAACTATCCATTGTTTCATTCGGGCAACGACGCATAAAGCTTAACTCAACTTCTCTGCGTGTAACAGCGCCAACAGCGCTGGACAAGCTGCACCGCACATAATATGACTGCAGTTGATGTGGAGCAGTGCAACTACAACCACATAATAAAGAACTAGCCACAACTGCTATCTCGACAGGGTTTCACAATTCACCACTGCGTCAGTCGCCCTGGTCAGGGTCAACGCCTTTCGTTCGTTTCAGCCAATATACATAGATGGCGCCACCATTGCGGCGCTCACCAATGTTGCCGTTAGGCACATGGGGCCGAGGATACGTGACGTCGCCGGGTAACTTTCGCTACTTTCGTGGTGGTTTCTTGGAAATGGCTCCGGCGTTGAGCTAAAGAAAACCCCCCCTTTGCTTGTCTGTGTGCTCAGGAAATGTGCGCCGTCAATATTTTTTGCGTGTGTTGTGAACTGAATTGACCCACGGTGCCAACTCTGTGCCCGAGGAGTACTGACCGAACTCCGATCGGTGAGTTGGTTCGGCTGCTTGTTTATGATCCACGCGCTTTCGTTCGAGAGCGCTATCGCGTTGCACTTGCTCGCGCCATGGGAATCGAGGGGCTCGACTAGGCCTAATGTCAATCTCGGCATTTCCTTCGCACTCTGAAGTGGTGTGGTCCCGTTATTTACGTGTGTTGAAAGTCACCGATCTTGCTGGGGCTGAAGTTTGTCCCAGTGTCAGCGCATCTTGTACACTTCTTGGGCCGTGCCATTGATTAAATACGGCCTGTCATTGCGGGGGAGGCAATGCGATGTTTCGGCGTAGTGCGCTCCTTGCGAGAGAGTTTTGTTTTTCCTTAGGCGGAGCTGTTGCTATTTATCGCGTCCTTTTCTTTTAGTAAGAAACGTGATCTTTGGTGAGAACGGTTCTCTCAGATTTTAATGTCTTGCCACGAGCCCGTAACGTTCACCTTGTTCGTTTTCTTGATGAGCTCAGACTGCTCAAACTCCGCCGTCAGTCTCCTCTGCGCTGTTTCTCGCGCGATCGCTTGCTCTTTGTAGCGTCTATTTAACCCAACAAGAAAAGCTTTCCCGCGTCGACGATTAAGACGTCCAATTGAAAGCAATCTCAAGCGTTGGGCAGGTAGTTTTTGATAACGTAACGCTTCGTATTCAGCCAACGCATGCTCGCATAGCCGCGATGGGGGCGGAATGCTGAAATAACTGAGCACAGAGATACCGGATCACGTCAAAAAAGCTCTGCTTGTCAGAATTAATCGGGAGCAGACCGTCACCACCCATGCGAAACATCGGCGCCTTAATCTCGACAAAGCATTATGTAGCATTATTACGCCCGCATTAACAACACGACGACATCCATGCGTTGTGAGGTCACGGATGCGGGCGTTCAGGAACGGTAGTCTTCGTGACCAGCTCGTGAATAGCGTTCCTGTGATGGGCTTGAATTGTCGTTTAGGAACCGTGCGTGTTGCTACGACATGCCGTCGCTACGGCAAGGGGCTTCCACGCCACGGAGCCCATATCAAGCAACACAAACGGTACTTCCTGCGTGATTGATGCGCCACAAAAGTGGGCGCTCGCTTTGTGTTCCGTGTCCAATTGTCGGCTACAGTGTGTCAGCGTCGGGTGATGCGTGGTCGCGCGGAGTTTGGCCTTTGGGGCATTGTGTATCGTAGGCGACAAGCGATCGGTCTTGCGTAACGTTTTTACGTCTAGCGGGGCATTGTTACCTCGCCCCAGGAGGGGGACTTTCTTCTAGGGTGCTTCTCTAGTACACCATACCTTCTTCTCCCAACTTGAATGGCCCGGCGCGTGCCATTGTGTTATCACTGTTTTGTGTATTTTGCTTCTGGCGCACCCCGCAGACACTGGCTAGACAAGATTACAAATCGACTGCTACAGAATGGCGACCACTTCGAGAAGCCCTCGAGCGTAAGGGCCAAGATAAGCGCTGAAGTGGCCTATGGTTATCGTGGTGTGTTACATCGAGTGGAGGTGTGGATATTTACAGTTCGGCTACTGAAGTCATCATCTCAACTGCCCTTTGCGGTGTCTGTTGCATAATGAATCCATGTTTAGTCAACTCTGATTAGAGTAATTGAAATAATGCCCTTCTGTGACGGTCACTCAGTCACTTTCCAGAGCGTAGCCGGTGTAAACATGAACAGTGCATAAAACTGCCGCTTGATTTTGGCATTGACATTGGTGTTTATGTCAGACAGGCTACAGTGCTCACTCCTGGTTGCTTGTTCCTGTCCTCTGAATTGGACATGTGCTACTGGTCAAAACAAATAGTGTTGATTGCGATGTTCACGACATTGATATTGGATGCAATGACCCATTTGTTGATTATCTCGTTTGGTAGGAAGGGAGCAGTCACTGTTTGTGTGTAAATTCACGTGCTAGCTTCTGAAGCATTCTTGAAGAGAGCATGCCATGGCAGTTCTGTGCTGCTTATATTGGTTAGGTACAACCACTGTGCGGTGTTGGCAGGCCATTACTTTATGCCAGTGCCACACGGGTGCAGAAAATGGCATTGACGTGTTAATGCCTTAAATTTTAATGCCATTTGTGTGATGTCACGTGGACAAACCTAATGCGATTAGCCTTAGTGTCATTTGCTATCAAATGTGTTCGCCAGAACTAGTTCGACTGAGCACTGCATACTCTCGACGCCAAAGCTAGCCTGGTGAAACATGATTCAAGTATTTGAAACAGTCTCTATCATGTAAAAAATAATTTATACATAATTTTCTAGGACAATGCTCCTGCAAGGAGTTGTAGTCAGCGAACTTCCTCAGGTCGGTGTTGGAACTGCTTTGACGGGGCATGCACCGTTTTGCTTTTGGGCTTTGAATTCGGCATGTAATGGCCAAAGTTACTGTGTTTGATGGTTGGGTGAAACGTAGAAGACAGCAACAAACTCAATCTAATGACACCATTAGATGCACGTTTTTAAATTTGGCTATTCCTGAAGGGAAATTAAACTCGTAAATGCATTTATATTTTATTTAGTACCTTACCTTACGTCTTGCTCTTACTTTACAACGTTCCAAGTGCTCATTTCAGGAGATGCCGTCATCAACGTACCTGCATCGAATGTCATTAAATTTGGATGTGTCGCAAGTCTGCCAAAAGAAATGTCATTAGGCAACTTATGGTATTAATGAAAGAACAGCATTTTTGTACCCACGCCGGACAGCTAATATATTACAAGATTGTTTTTGAGCACTGTAAGCATTACGATGAATCCCCTTCAGATTCTGCATGCGCAATTCGGTACATCAAGAGCAGCCTCAAAATGAGAGGTCACAATTAAAGTAACACTATATAAAATGTTTTTCATGCACCTTAGACACTTATAACTTGACTTGCGCTCCAAGGTTATTGTTGTGTGCCGAGTTTGTCCAGACAAAGGAGTTCAACGATAAACGTGTACATTTTTGCCGAGATGCCGCTATGTCGTCATGTAGTTCTGAAGTCTTCATTTTTGCTGTTTCTGACTGTAGTGGTTTGTAGTGGGCAAGCACTGAAGCATGATTGCACGTGAGGTGTCGAAACCTTAAGAATTTTTTAAAGTTCAGATATGGAGTCCACATCTGTAAACAGACACAAGTATCACTAAAACATGCAAGCTTCTTAATGCTGCTTCCTATGTTGAAAATGCTGAAGATGCAGGAAATGTGTTGAAACAAAATGTTTCAACACACATAAAATTAGCATATGAAGGAGATGTATATGTAGAGGAGCACATCCTTCTTTACAGGAACCACACGTTGCCAATTGCATTTGAAAGAGAATTACCTTAGGAAAGGTATTTGATTACATTGCTTGGTCCCCTCCAATATTTCAATGAGGTGTAAAGTGCTTCTAAACATTAGAGTTGCAAAATGGGCACCTAGGGAAGGGAAGCACAGTCGAGGATGGCAGAAAACTAGGTGGAGTGATGAAAGTAGGAAATTTGAACACACAAGTTGGAATTGGCTAGCGCAAGACAGGGGTGAAGACAGAATCGCAGATTGCAATAAGAGACCTTTGCCCTGCAGTGGACACAAAATAGGCTGATGGTGATGATGAAGGTGCTTCTACTCGCATTACACATCCACTTCTGCTGCTCTAGTTGTATTGGATGTTGTCGGCAGCATTGCTCTTTAGCGCAGATTGGTATGTCTGGGTCTTTTGACGAGTGCTTGGAATCTGTAATATTGTCGAGGTGTCAGTGATTTATTGACTCAAGGGGCATCAAAGCCAAACAAATCAAACGTTGTTGCCCAGCTTCTCTGCGATCTGAAAGCAAGCTAAGTTATGCACATGCACCCTCTCAATTCTGTTGCAGGACAAAGATGTCATCAAGTCAGCCACTAATTTGCCGTGAAGTATTTTAAAAGCTTCCAGTTTGTGTAAAGTTGCACGTTGGGCTTGTTGGTATATCATGATGAAGGCAAAAGGTGTAGCGCATCAGAAACAGGAGAGTAGAACACAGACAACACGCATGTTTGTCGCTGACTTTCAAAGTTAGCGCCAGTCTTGAGTTAGTAGAGCACAGATATGTAGAGATAGGTGGCAGGTAGCCATCACCAGCACTGCTTGCATCGAGCTTCGTAACAATTACACATGTATATTTTTTTTTCAGTTTCTTCTGTTTAGCAGGGGAGGAGAGATTACACACATTCTCGACCACTTCTGGGAGTTGCAATTACTGCAAGATTAATTTATGTTCTAGAAAGGGATATAGTTGAACTTCATGTAAGGAGTCTTTTCTTGCATGGCTTGAATGTTAATATACGACTTGTATAGCAGGATAGCACATTGTGGGACAGTCCACAAGTTTGAGCAGAATAATAAAACTCGGGCTAGCATTTCGTAGCATACAGCAGGAGCACATGACGTCAGTGTAATTAAGACAAAGGACTACTTTAGTGCTTAGCCAAGGAGGAAGTTTGTGAGTTGCACGAAATGGCCATTTGCCTTTACAGCCAAGTGTTCCTGCTGACTGCTTGGTGTCTTTTGTTTTGCGTGAAGGGGACCTTGAGGAAAGAGCTTTGGCTACTTGATGCATATGGCTACGCTTAGCACCTTCCATGGTCAAGGCTTCGTATCTGGCAGTTGGCATGGCTTAATGGGGCAATTAAAGTTTGCGGCATGTGGATTTTCTGCTTATCATACTGGTGCAATAACTTTAATTGAGTACGTTTAAGAAAGCCCTGTGGCAGAAACTATCTTGTGGTTCTAAGTCATGACATTTTATTTCACTTCTTTTGCCGACACCTAAAATTACCATGCTCTGCGAGATGTAACTTTCAAGATTGCCTGTCGTAATCGATTATGGTGACCCGAGAAAGGAGCTGGATTTGTAGGGATATTAGCGTATGCATTAGTTTCTTTATAAGGCTTCGAATACTATAACATTCGATGTAATGGTGCCAGTAAAATTTGCATGTTTCTTTCATGTTTCATACTTTTAAACCTACTTGCCGCACAGTGCTGTGAGTCCAGCGACGAGGATGCTAGTCATTGTGAGGGAGAAGGTTCTTTAGGTTAGGCGGTCTGCTGTCTTGACTGCTGCGCTATACTAAATAACTAGTCTGTAAACAAATCTTTATTTGTCTCTCTGCTTGTAACATTGGATGCAGGTAGGGTAAAAGAGGATTTAAGAGCTTCGGAGTAATCCTAAAACTAATCTTCAAAAAGGATTTTGCTTTAACTTTCTTACGAAATGTTACAGGCAGCAGATTGAAACGCTGGTGCAGAATTCTTCACTTGGAATACTTTCCGATTTGGTCGAGCTCCACGAAGAGAGAGAGTTGACAGGGAACCACCACCGAGTTCTCCTTGAGGCTTTCTGTGGCGTAAGTTCACTTTAATTTGCCTGCAGTTGTGTTCTTCAAACACAAAATGCTTGTGTGAAAAGTGGGTGAATGTTAGGAACAGCATGAGGCTGGTGATCGGTGTCCCTTTTTATGTTGTTGCTTGTTCACAATTACTCCATGATAAGAAGCTTCTTAGAACGTGGTACAGAGCTGTATGTACGTTGTGTCATCAATTTTTTTTATTGTTGCATGTAGCCTTGCGGGAACTGAGGTGCTGCAGATGTATATTTTTAAACCCTATATAAGATTTTTTACCAGAAGTGAAAAAAATATTGCTGTAGTTTGCTCATACTGCAATTAAGGTCTGTGTCAGCTGTGCATGACAGTTTACGCCTAATTTTCATTCGAAATGTGCGTTGTACCTGCATAATCTATTTCGTGTATTTTCCCTTTGATTTATCATTCTTATATTTCAATCAAAGCAGTAAGTTACCCTATGCCTTCCTTGGCTTCATTGTTTGTTGGCTTCATATGATTATTCCTCTGTATAGCCAGCCACCCTGTGCTGATTAAAAGGAAAGATAGACAGAGGGAGAAGATGGGTAAAAATGAGGAGGGAGGGATGTGGCAGAACACATCTAATTACAGCCTAGAGCTTAGGCGCATTATTTTTAAAAAGTCATGTAAGGCATAGATGACTCAAAACTGAATTTAGTGACACTAAGAGCCCACTATAATGACCTCTGACACCGGTCAGCTGTGTAGACTGGCAAGAGCATCAAACATTGTCAGTCTTCACAGTAATGAGGGCATTCACATATCACGTGACTTTATGGATCCATCTACACAGCTCACAGACTGAGTGCGTCGCATTAAGGCGCACGTAACGACGTGTACACGCCACTTCTAGCCTAAGCCTCTGAAGTGTGCAGAAAACTGCAGAGGCTGAGCCTGGTGCGGAGACGCGGCGTGGCTTAAACTACTTCCGGGCGCTAGCGTCATCATACGAACGAAAGGAAAACATTGTCCGCGTACGTTGGGTGTCTGTTTTTTGCTCATGTGCAGTCTGCGAGTTCGCGTATGGTTTGCAGGGCGTGGCGAAAGGAAAGCGGGAATCCGTGGCACCTGTAGTTCTATACAGAAATCTGCCACAGGTGTTGTGGTGTCGCGATGGCGGGAAACAGCCCGCCGGGCCAAATGTCTGCGCGCCCATCATTTAACCCCCCTCCCCCCTCTCGCCCATCGCTCCTTTCAGGCACCACTTGCGTGTCCTCTCTGAACTGGAATGATGCGAGTTCTGGGTAGTGAGCGACCCCCCCCCCCCCCCCCCCGTCTTTGGTATGGGCCACGTTTCTGCGGTTAGGCGTCGCTCCATACCTCCCTCTATCACTCCCCCTCCCCCCCCTCCCTCCCATCCCTATTTGTCGACCACAGGGCCGCTTTGACGGGCCTGTATTAGTTGGGAGCTTTTGTACCAAAATTTCCACTAAGGGAGCCGCTTTATTCAATCGGTGGCGAGCGTTCCGCGGTAAATGTGCTTTTTTTCGTGCAAATCAGCTGGCTGTGGCGTGCATGCCGTCTGGCGTGCTGTGGCGTGTTGACTCGGAACGGGACGAGTTGCGCGAAATATACGGAACGGGTGATGATGAATCAGTATCGCGTAAGGTCACACGAACCACGGGGTGGTCTAGCTTTTCTCATGCGACAACTACCGTGTAGACTCGTGTAAGGGCCGCACGTTCTTTCACAATTATGACGAGGCGCGGCCCTTACACGGGACCGAACCTTTTGGTCAAAATGGTGCCCACGTAGCCGGCGACTTGAGCGCACTCCGTATTCCCGGATGTCCCATTGCATCAGAGGTCAGCGCGGAGCCCTTGCCATCTAGTAGCGGTAAGCGGAAGTACGCAGCGCAGGAAAATTAGCCAACGCAGGCGCGCGGCATCGGGCTACTGAACACAATTGCTTCTCCGCTGGAGTTGTTTTTTTCTCCAAATTATGGGCTGCCAAGTTGTGGGTGCGGCCCTTACACGAGTCTGTACGGTATGTAAGCGTCGCGATGCGTAACATTGTCGCTTCACTGTTTCGCTCTTTTGAACTTTAAAGGGACCCTGAAACGATTTTTACGATTTTCTACAAACGTACTGAGTCGTTAGAGTAGGGCCTTCTGATCATTAACTGACACATCTGAGTGCTCCATGTAAAGGGTGTAATTTATTGTAAGATTGTAAAAATGCACATCGCTGCCGATCGCAGCACACTGCTCGGCGGAATTTTTAGGCGCCCCTACCCATATGACGGAAATCACCCTTATGACGTCAGTGGGGCGAGCTATCCGATTGGCTGACCAAAGCGTGTGATCGATAATTTTTCCAATTTTATGATAAACAAATGATGTTCGTAGTAGTTGCAGTGTTAGTTCATTTGTTTTTATAAAAAGAAAGAAACATAAACAGAATGCAGAAGTGCAATTTTTCAGTACACTGAAGCACTTCCGGCACACAGCAAGTGTCGTCTGCTTGTGTTACAACGTGCTCGTTCTTTGACGACAGCTCCGCCGTCAGTGTCGGTCTGTTTTTCCGCTAGCGCTATGATTCGACTTTGTTGCGTTGTGGACTGCAAACGTAGCGACTGGCAATATGTCAAGCTGCGACATCGTGTCCCTCTGCAAGCCAGTAGACGAGGGGACTGGCTGCAGCGCATCGGACTGCCGCTATCCGTTCGGCGCCAGGATTTGCGCGATTGCGGCCGTCACTTTACACCGGAAGATCACTAACGCAACAGCGTTTCGCGAGTCCGGTATTAGGGTAAACGCAAGCGCAAGGGGACAGGGCCTGGCCGTGTCCCCTTGCGTGTCGTTTCAGGGGATGAACAGAAGCGATAATTTGAATGGTCTGCACGGTGCAGCCATCTGGTGGCATAGAGCTCAACAACACACAGTAGCAGTAACAAAATGTATTCTTTGCTGCTGGCGTAAATTTTGCAGGAGTGTAATCGTTAACACGTTGTTTTTGTAAATGTTTAAAATGTTTTACACTTGGTTGGAACAATATTAGCTCTTTCTTTGGCTGGTTAAGCTCTGCGCGAACGGGTGGCTGGACCGTGGACACCGATCAGGCAGCTCACGTACGTATACGCTAAAGTTCCTTCATCGGCTTGAGATTATGCCTCCACCGTTCTGTCGAAATCTTCAGCTAGTGTGTGATTACCGGAATACCAGACACGTTCGGCGCTACGACAGAATGCTCGCAACGCACGCTGCTTCGATAGCTCTCGCTTGGGGTCGACGGCCATGCGGCTAGCGGAGAGGTTTCGCGCGGGTGGGCTCCAAAACAACCGGAAGTGGACGGTGTGACGTCGCATCGTGACGCAGTACCAGTGAAGGCGGAGCTTAGCCCTGATGCTCGGCGAACGAGTTGAGGAGGAAAAGCATGGCTAGGGAGGAGGGTAACTTGTAATTGCTTGTAGCTCCATTAATACGTAACGCTTCACTTAAATTGTGGTGCGAATGTTCTGCTTAAGTTGTGCCCTACGCGTCTACAGAATTTGTCCGAACCGTTTCAGGGGCCCTTTAATACAACGGCCAGGTGCACACGAATTGATTGAAGAGCTGCACTCGTATCCCTTGCGTTGCTTCGAGGCGACAAGACCCAATCGATCAATCAGTCAATCAATCAATCAATCAGTATGGTGTACGCGGATAATCATTTGTGATAGTACATACTGGCGTCTTTTGTTTGTAGCTTACGGTGTCGGCGCGGCGTTGTATTTCCTGTTACTTTTTCCCGCTGCAGTGCAACACATACGGGTGGGCGGAAAACGAAGCTCTTCGGGGAACAAAAGCAAAATAGGAAACAAGGTGGCAAGGTTATGCCGTGTTTCTCGCGTAGAAACAGAATATTCCCGGCGTGACACGTGCGTTGAAACGAGGAAGACAAAGGACGCCGGAAGTTTGTTTTCACGGCCCTTGGCGGCGCGCACGGATATAGGTCGTAACGTACTACGCTCTGCGCGCCTTCGTTGCGCCGTAGTGCGTGCGTTGGGACGACGCGGTTGAAACCGTCGCTGGCAATGTCATGGCTGCGTGATGGGCATGTAGTTCAAACGAAACCAAGACGGGAAGCGCAGTTGTTTCGTAACAACCGTTACTTCGCTGCGACTGTAAGCACTACAGTGGCAGCACTGCTTACTTACCTGCGATAAGTGATGCCATAGCTATGAGGACTACGCAGCGATCGATGGAAATGAAAATGGCAGGCGTATTAACGTTTAATATATATGAGACGATGGTAGTGCGGATTAGAGAGTACACGTGGGCTGCTGATAAGCCGTACGCGACGTTGTAGCAGTAAGAATTGCGTCTGAGGCGTTGTAGTTGCAATAAGGACTACGCGACAAGCGACGAAACCGAAGAAAAAAAAATGACAGGCGCAAATTTGACATGATGACGGTGGTATGCGTTAGACAGAAAACAAGCGTAAGTGATATTGTAGTTGAGATTAAAGGGATAGATTGAGTTGCGGCGGCTTATGCACTGCCTAGAACTGATAACGGGAGGGTTATAGTAACACGTGTTATCATGGCTATAGTATAGCGGTTGTAGTAACAAACTTTGCGCCAAAGATGAGAAAGAAATTCTGTTGATGACGGCAGAGAGTGCATTACGTTCAATGATAAGATTGGGAAGCTTACAGGTACGACAGGAAGTGGACAGGGGTGATAGGGATTAGCTGGGCGTGAGTCATTGCACTCCAGCGGCACCGGATGTGCTGTTGATGATTAGTGGAGCAGGAAGAGGCTACTTCCTAAGCCTCTCAATATATATGCGTGTAATTTCGGTACGGTCATTAGCGTGCCCCGAGAGTCGCAAACATGTCATGCCAATGATTGCTATGAAAACTACACGTCATGTAAAAGTCGAGAGATGCAATTTTTGGTTGTGAAATTCGTGAGGAAAGTTGTGGAACGCCATTCTGCGACGGCCAGTTCAGCTTTGTCATCGCGCGTATCTGTGTTTAAGGTTCACTGTAGGAGATGTGCTTTGGAGTGGTCTTAGCATGTGTAACAACGTGAAGTTCTAAACTTTCTCATAAAGAAGAAAGAGATGAATAAACCATTAAGGAGGGAAAAACAAAAAAGTCCCCGTAAAAGTTCCGCAAGTGGGAAATTATACAGAGCTAGGCACCATGACAGTAGTGCCTCTTTATATATATATATATTGGTTGACACTACACTATTGTTGCTATGCCGGAGACGAAAGGTGACGTCAGTGGTCAGCTGACTAGTTTTCTCGCATATATAGTCTATGCTATATACTGAGGACGTTTTGGCGTCAGCTTTGTTTCTTGCTTCCCGCCTACACTCCCCATCTGGGATTTTCTTTGATATATGCATATATATTTTTCCGGCTCAGAGAGCTCACTGATTCGCAAGACTGTCCATACGCTTGTCGATGGTACAAGAAACTGCGCTCCCTCTTAGAAAGCCCAAATGCACTTGAGAAAAAGAAGTATTGAGTCGATCCAGCGCATCATACGCGGGAATGCGTCGAACGAGCGAACTGTATTCGCTGAACAGATGATCAAAAGGGAACGTCGTCAAAAAGCAAAAAAAAAAAAAAAAAAAATCGTCTCTCGGAATTGAGTACTTGAATAGATGAACCAAGATGGCGCTGATATGAAAGTTTCCCGCTTGAGGAAGCGGAATAACTTGCGGCGAAAGTAGCCGCCGCCGCCGCTCTCCGGCGACGGTTCTCTGTCCGCCTGGTTGACGGCAGCCCATTGCGTAACTTCTTGATCCGTGGCGATCCTTTCTCTTTAACTTCATGTAGCTCCGACCGGCAAGATAGGTCCAGTTCGTTCGTGCATAAAAGGAAATACCCGTGGCTTCTTCGAGACTTCTGGATTTCTACACTGGCGTCGTCGTCTGCTAAATCCTGCTTTGCGTTCGTGTCATATCTTGCGTGTTGTCTTTTGGGAGCTAACAGACGTGGTCTCTCTGTGATTGAGAAACAGACGGCTATTTGCCGTTCGGTCGTCCAAGGGGCCACGGTTATACCCTAGTTACAACGGTAGGCTAACTAGGTTAAGCTGAACCGCAGTTACGGCCTGTGGTGACATTGCTGATTATCACGGGGAAAAAATCCGCCGTTTTCTTTTGTTATTCTTGGTAACATTCACGTATGAGTGCTGCTTTTGTTTTTCTTTCTTCTCTTTTTTTACTACTCCTGGGCCTAATTGGAGTAGGCTGCACTCTAAGAAAAATCCCGGGGAAAACGGGAGTAACTGCGCCGTTAGTCCTAAAAAGGGCGCTTTCGTCCCTCAAAGGACTAACTGCATGAATGTGCGGGCCGTGTGCAAATTTCAGAGAGTAAGTGTTTAGTCCCTGCTCGGAAAGAGAGCAATGGGAGGACGAACGGCAACAGTTACTCCCCAGGCACTTAGCTGTTTTCGTCTGTGTCATGGAGCGATGCGGCGAAAACGGTATTGTCTATAAATCGTGAATGGTTCGAAGTTCGTGCATTGTCTATTGAACTACATGCAAAGCAGCGCCTTGCCTCTTCGTGAGAAAATTACGTGAAACTTAAAACTGGAATGTGAAGAGGCATGCCCTTCGTGCGCACCCCATAAGTGAGCGATACACATTAAACGCGCAAGTCACTGATAGACGGCTAGATTTTCTTGGTCTATAGTACCTAAGTTCCTTCCGTTCCAAGGAGGTTGCGAACTGAAGCGATGTGTAGCTCAAACGGCACGCGCTAAGCGACAGAGAAATTGCCCATCTCTGTCGTCTTCGGTGCCCCGTTTGCCTCAGTTTAAATCACCCTAAAAATACTCGGGCTGATTTCTTTTCGCAGTCGCTTATGGTTGCAAGTACACTCAACGTTAGACTCTGACTGCATAGCTTGCACAAAATACAGTCACTTTTATATTGCCGCACTTGCGTTCCCATGCTTAACCTTGTTGAAATAGCCCGTCTTGCCAAGCAAGCGGCGTGGTGAAGTGGTTAGAGTACCTGACTTGTGAGCGAGAGGACGTGAGTTCGAATCCTGCTGTCGGGCATGTTTTCTTTTTTTCAGCTCATTAATTTTTTTATTAGGGTATAAATGCCCATTTTAATTAATTACACCTTTGCGGAGCATCGGAACGAATTACAGTTACTCCCTTGAGGACCATCGGGCAGGGGCAACTGTTAGTCCCCGAAGGAGTAAGCGCATGGGGAGTAACAGTTCATCCCATGTCAGTTCGTCCCCAAAAGGACTAATGGTTGTGGCAAATCAGTTAGTCCCCAAAAGGACTAACCTCCCTACCCCTTTTAGTCCTTTTTTTCTTAGAGTGTGTAACTGACGTTCGCAGCTTAACATCGCAGTTAGTGCGGCCTGCAGTAACCGGGACATTAATTTGTTTCGCTAACGCGGCTTAACGCAATTTGTTGAGCTCCGAGCTGTGTACCGGTCAGCGTGAGTGCTTTTGTAAGCGTGAGCCCGCGTGGCGGGCGTTTCGCAACGGTAGAACGAAGAGCCGAGCATAAGGGAACCGTAGTCGTCTGGGCTCGGGGCCGTCTCATTTTCGGCGGCTTGCGGCCGTTACCATGGCAACGCTGCGAGCCGGCCTGGCGTCGACATCATGTATTCTAAGTGTATATATACCCTTGCCTCTCGGCTGCGCCTACCGACCGACCGGCCGGCCGGCATGGCATCATCGAAGTTGAGCCGCTCCGTGATCGCACGGTTGGTGGCAACGCAAGGGACGTGACTTGTGAGACCTCGTTAGACCCATGCTACCCGACATCGCGCCGCCACTCTCTCCCTCTCCTCCTCCTCTCTCTCATTTTTTAATACATTTTGTTTCTCCTCGTTCTGTTGTGCCTTTCTTTCTTTTCTCGGTCGGCTCGTTTTAGTGGGCGTCGCTCGACTGGACTGCCTTATTGGACGGGAGGTCGACTCCCCGGTCGAACATTGCCTTCTGTTCCACGCGTGTCCGTCTGTTTCGTCGCTGTTTGTTTCTCTTTGCGAGCGCGTGTACTTCTGTGCTCGTAAGGGTTATTGGCCGTTAGTGCGACTTGGTGAGGCATAATGAATAGGGACTCAAAATGCAAGCGACGTAGTCGTCCAGTAGGAGCGATCAGCGTCCTCAGTGGGGAGGGAGGGAAAGAGAGAGACACCATGGGCTGCTATTCAAGGGAAGAAATAACGCGTGAGAGAGAGAGAGAGAGAGAGAGAGAAAGAGAAGATTGGGCGATAGCTGACCAGGAACAGCAGCTAGCTAGCGGAGAAGGTACGTGTTCAGGGGTGCCACTGCCCATGGTTAAAGGCATGCGCGATGCTCGAAAACCGCACCGTACGGGATTCCCAGTCTGCAAAAACCGTCCAGTAAATAGGGAACTCCCGAAAACCTTTTCCTTTGTTTCCTTTCTTTTTCATTCGTGTCCATAAGATTCCGCGTCCTTCTCGCGCGTGATTCTAAAGTCCTGTCTGACCGATTACAACCTTGGGCTGGGTAAGAAAACAAACACGTGAAGGGAAGATGATAAGTATTCTCTCCGAAGGATATTCACGTCAGTGCACGGCCTTTTCTCTTAATGTTTTAATGGCATTTCCTGTATAGATGGACAGCCAAAAAAGTAATAGTTTTCGCCATTTTATGGCCACTTCACGTTGTTCCTCGTAACTCCGGTGATCCTTTGCTTGTAAGTGTATTCTATCATGCACGGCGAGCCACACACATAATCCATACCGCTTCTGAATTGCCTCGTGGCAATGCGAAAGTTGGCCCTCGATCTTTTCTCTCGGGACTCCTACAACTTTGAACGTGCTAGTACTGTGAAATACGTCAGAATACGCCGCGCTACTCGTATCGTAAATACCGGCAGCACTGCGCCACCATCAGTGACGACGCAGCGTTAATCTTAGCGGGTGAATGTGAAAGTTAACGTACCAGGATATACGAAAAATTGTCGGGAAGCAAAAGGTGTGCGTTATGTGCGAATACGTCTTTACTGCTGCACTCTAAAATGCCTTGTTCGTGGTATGACCTTCGTCAGCATAATGTTTTTAATCGTCGATAAGAACGACCACTCGAGGCCGCAATTTTCACTGGCAAATTTCTCTCTCTAGACATGCATATAGTCATATCATAAGAAACCTTAGGCCCTTGGTGCTTTCCTTTGTTGCTTTCTTATGGCACGACTAATAATTGCCTAATAAATTGACTAAATGACCATAAAATGTCACTAATAAATAATAAGATATGCGCGCGCAGCTTTCACTTCTGCACCGGTGTCACTGCACTGGGCTCCGGTCCTTCCGTAAATAGTGCTGTTGTCGTCTGTCGACAAACGAACCATTGTGGCACGCCAATCGGCGACACGGATTGTACGCCACTACGCATCCTTGGCCGTTTCTCGTAGATGCCGCGCACGTTCGCAAGTTCGCCGAAGCCCGTATCGCGCGAAGACCTCCACCGAGATCTCGAAATGGGGGTGGGAGTTTCGCAAGTGGAGTCATTAAAGAACCCTGCCTTCCGGCGTCGATGTCGCACGCCACGCTGCTGCTGCCGCCGGCTCTTATGCTGTGATGCAAACCGACGCTCGCGGCCGGCCGCCAGCGCCCGGCGAGGACGGACCCGAACCGCACGGAGGCGCGAAAAGAAACCATCCCACAGGCGACGCCGTGGTGTCGAGGGAGAGCCCCCTCAATTCGGCGCCAGAAGCCGCCGCCGGCGGCGCGACGTCGTCCCCTCCTCCCAGTCTCCGTGCTCGTCACGTGTTTTATATTGCGGCAGTTATTTAAATGGCCACCACCACTGCCGCCGGGGGTGACGCTTAACTGCCGTAGCTTGCTGTGCCCTGGTTGTGGCGCTTGTTTGGCTGGGGGTGCAGTCGAAGAGAGGGTGCGCGTGCTTGGCGGAGAGAGAGAGAGAGAGAAGCCAGCGTCGTCGCGGTGCGTGCCTTGCTCCGTCCCTGCGGCGGCGGCCAAGGTCGAGCGGTTCACGATCCCCGCTGGCAGCGGGCGCACTTGCGCTGACGTCCGTGGTGGTGAAGGGAGGCAAAGGGAAGCGGGCAGGCACAGCCAGCTGGAGAGGAGGAAGCGTGGAGAACGAAACAATTTTTTTTCCCCCAGCTCTCTCGCTACTGTGAGCGTCGTGGTATCGCCGCGTTTCTTGGCACGGCGTTTTCGAGCAGACGACGAACCGAACCGCGAGGTAGGTTTGTGCGTGTGACCGTCCCGGTTAAAACAAACGTTGAGTGAAATCTCTTGCGTTATGGCGGAACCGACGCAGCCGCATTGACTTCCAAACCGACACTGCTACGACAGCGGGCTAACGCATTATCCGTGCGGCAACATATGTGGCAGTGGAGCCCCGAGTAAAGAATGCAATATAGGCAAGAATGACAGCACGGCGCCCACTTCAGGCAGCGTAGACAAGACAACAGGCCATTTTTCTGCTTGTCCTGGCTGCACATTCTAACACCGTGCCAGGCTCCAAACTTATAGGAACGAGGTGTCGTAGCCGTGCGTTGGCAATTGGTCCCTCTCGAAGCTTTGAGTCCGAAGTTCGTGTTTGAGCCGGAAACGATTATGCTTGCTGAAGTGAGCTTTCGGCTGTAGATCGGCTCTTCTTTGTTCAGCACACTAGAGAGCCTGTGGATTGTAGTTCTCGATTACTTTACTAACGTATACGAGTTTTCTCTCTTTCTCGCTACCCAAATGTACAACGAACTTGATTCCAGCGAAAGCTTTAGTCGATTGCAGACTTTTTTTCTAAAGCCGGGCTGCCGTAGACGAGGATCCGCTTGTAAGATGGAGGCCTTACAGCAGTGACATAACCTGTTGTCGAAACATTGCCTGCTTGTTTCAACTCAAGGTAGGGCTTTCTATTGTCGACACAGTGAGAATGCATGCGTCTCCCCCGTCCATTGCCGTGCTAGAAAACGCGCGGCGGCGCATAACGTTGGTCGGTCGCCATCCTTGTTTTTGGTTTCTACCGAGACTTTGAACGACAGTAGAAGGGGGTTCGCGGTTCATATAACCTTTGAGAGCCGCTAGCACGAAGCGTGAGCAAAAGTTATCTACTGGCACGAAGCTTCGCTCAAGCGACGCTATAAATTATCGTTCTACGCGAGTTGTTAAGTGACCAAGCAGTGACACTTGCACGAAGCTTTTTAATCGTTGTCGCTCGACAACAATTAAATTGAACCCACGGCCTCGTATTAGTAGCACAGTGTCATAGCAACTGAGCCACTAAGGTGCAACACTGTTTGCCCTCTGTTTTGGCTCGGGGTTAGGTTTACGCCGGGAATCCTCCAGCCACATTGATGAGTAGTACGTCCGGTAATAGGAATGAATTAAAGGGGTTTATTTAACATTATTAACACTGGCTCCAGATGCGGAACCCCACTCCATGGAGGAGCATGTTAAACATCAGGGCACGTCAGGGCATTTAAAACAGCCGTCTTCCCTAGCAAACTAGACTAGGTAATCTGATGACTGCATCTCGGCGAATCACAAACGTCGAAAATTGGTCGTAAGATCCCTGCCATGATGTCGCACCGTTTCGCCGTACTCCGCCTCCTATGTGGCGCCTTCGTTCCCGCATGTGGCGCAAGCGTGTAACAATCTGGGAAGCCGAGGTCGACGCTGCACCCAAGGTAGCTTTCGACGTTGACCTCCTTTCGTCAATTTGTTTAGCTTGTGAGGGTCAGGTTCAGGTAGAGCGGTAGTTCTCACCTCGAAGTGAGCTCCTTTGTTTTCGCGTCACAGTCAGTGTTGGGCGCCGGCGTCGTCTGGGTGCGTGCTGATGAAAGGACTGCCTCGTGGAAAACGTCTAAGGAAAGCTCATCGTTGTATTGAGGCATAACACCTCGTTTAAAGGGACACCAAGGGAAAATGTCATGCCGAACCAGATCGATAAATAGTTCGTCCATGTCACTTCCTAGAAAGTTGCCGCCGAAGGCCCTGCTGCTGCTCCTCAATTTGAACAGCCCTGCCATCGCGGACGAGTTGACGTAATCTTCACGTGATATTCCTCTGTGGCGCTCTTCGAAACATGTCAATGCTGATGTCAGAGGAGAGGTACCATAGTCCACAACAGGTGGCGCCGCTCTGATTTTTCATTTTCGTCCTTTTCTCGCTTACAAGAAAGCTCAGCCCTCGCTACCAATCACAAGCTGGACTTAAAATTTTCCTTTAAATTTTTACTCCTCAGTGTAAATGCGTCGTGCAAGTGGCTCCAGGTTTCCGCCTGCAATGTCTGCCGCAGATCGTCTATCGTTCACAAGCGTCATCGTAGTCGCAAGATGTCGTGTCTCGGCGAGCGAGACAAGGCTGAGACGAGAGGGATGCAGCTTGAAAGGCGATGAAGCTAACCCCACTGTAAAATTCTCCGTGGGGGTCAGCGGTGGCGCGCAGCTTTCTCGAAGGGGAGTCGGCGACCCGACAGATTTCGAGAAGCGATTGGCATCGGAAAAGGTGGCTCGCGCGCGTACGGGGGGGGACAGGGGAGCGGGGAACGTGGTCGCCTTGAGGGGATGCCTTATCTGCTGCGCCGATGTCGCGAAAGTGCTGCTTCCGCGGAAACGAGGGGAAAGAGTTTTTAAAAGGGTTCCGTGCACGGCCACAACGATTAAGTAGGAAGAGAGGACGCACTTCTGGAAGGTCTGCAGACGCGCGACGCAGCGGTAACCCTTCTCCCGGAGTCGATAGAGGAAAAGCCAAGCCGAGCGGGTGCCTGCCCTGCCGGCTTTGATTTATGCTCTCGCTTTACGGGACCTGTGCTCGGAGAGTTATGTGGCGGAACGAGCTACCGTGCTGAGTGACGCCTTTCCCTCGGCTCGCTATCATGTCTGTCTGTCTCGAGTGTTTCAGCTCCCCTTGAGCGTGTCCCGGTATCGACGACGAACACCGCCGATACCTGCTATCGTTGCAGAGGTTGGCCCAGGTCACTGACGGTCAGACTGGTCGGAAAGACGTGTCACGGCGTTGAGATTGCCGTAAGTACGCTGATACCGCGGCAGAGAGTCATCTAGGCTTGTAACATGGCATCTAAGGATCCAGTAGTTCAGCGCCGCTGAGTAGAGCGCGATCACGTGGCCTTGCGTCCTATCCGGCCGATACGTCTTTGTTCCAGGAGCCCTTGCACCAGTTAGTCGTACCAACGCTCTTCAAGATGACCTTGATGCACGTTCAGTTGAATGACCGTACACTTCCGTCTGTCCTTATGAAAATTTATTTAGAATCTGTAGACCTTTGTATTGGTGTAGAATTTTATTCGTAGGCTTTTAGAACTCCATGTGCAACCTGCGATAATACTCTATGCACAATGACCAAAGTCGGAACAGAACTCTATAGGGCCATAATTGTGTGTACAAGGACAATCTGTTGACTATGACATTCTACAGAAATCGCTTATAGCTAGGCTCACCCATTCTGAGGTCAAGTGTATCGTGTACGTATGTGCAATCGAAATAATCTTTGTAATGATTTTCATTCGAGCTTGGCGCAGGGTAGCGTTTACATCCGAATTAAACCCCCTGAAGTGTCACCATGTCGCGCACACAGTGTAAGAGTAGTAGTGTAAGAACCTGCTCTTACACCGTGGTCGCGCATAATGCACGCCGTGACGTAACTGGTCGGTCGTCAGCCCACGTTCGTGTATCTACTCAGAACGCGTGGGAACCTCCGCCGAAGAAGTCCCGTGTCATGCCGCGCCTCCTACCGCTGCATGCGTGCATCCGATTCCGCGAAGGGCGAATGCCTGCCTCTTCCGTTTCCGCGTGAGGGGAGGACGGGCTGCCGGGAAGCTACTTCCGGAAGGCGGCTCGCCGCCCCCTTGCGTTGAGCGCGTTTTTCTATTTTCTGCGCCACGGGAGTTTTATTTTTTCCGTCTTTTTCTCTTTTCATTGTCGAACGTCGTCGCCCCTGACATTGCTCTTCCTCGGCAAGGTCGTCGGCTCGTCGCAGCCCAGTTTTCCGGATCGTTGACACCTCGGGCTTCCTGTTTTACCGCGCCTCAAGATTATTCGCGCCTCCACGGTTCACGGCTCTCTTTTTATTTCTCTCTCTCTCTCTTCTCCCGCCCCCCTTTATTGCGCGTAGGTGTTCAGCAGATGTTAACAACACGTGCGTGTGTGTCCATGGCTGATATGTGTAGGTGTGTGTGCGTGTGTGCGAGAGAGAGAGAGAGAGAGAGAGAGAGAGAGAGAGAGAGAGAGAGAGAGGTCCTTCTTTTGGCGCCAGAGTTGCATCTCTTGTTTTGGGGACTGTCTTCGTTTGTAGCTGCATTATTCCCCGCCATTACTCGGCGGTATTGTTACTGAGATTAAAAGCAAACTTTTTTAGAAAGTTGTGAGATGCGTAGAGCAGGTACTCTGTCGCTTACTACATATTGGGTGCCAAGGCAACTGGGTAGCATGCTGAGATTAGCAGGCTTATGTTGTTGGGAGGGATGGGGGTGAGTTGTTGCCTTGTGCGAAGCAGGGATAAGTGTAGATTGCTAGGAGAAAGGGGCTTTTGTCCTAAATAGACAGATGAAGAGGACACCAATTTATGCTGTTAAGACTTTCCCAGCTGCTCCTGATCCTCGTGCTTTCATTTGTAGAACCGCAATTAACGAAGGTTACATTATTCTTAATGCGGACGCGACGGTGTTTGCACGCGTATACATTGCCTCCCCCCCCCCCCCTTGTGCCTCCACTGTCGTGGCGTATCGCTGCTGGGAACGAAGTCGAGGGTTCGATGGCCCGCTGGGTCGTAATGGGAGCGACGTAATATAGCGAGGAGATATAGATGCAATTTAAAAAAAATAAAGCAACAACAAAAACGCAGGGGGTCAAAATTGATCCACAGCCGTCCATTACTGCGTCCCGCGCAATGTCACAGATGCGTAGTTGCTTAAGAACATTCCTTGTGCAGGTCCAGCACCGAAGTCGTCGTGTCACTTATCACGCGACCTTTAATTTGATCCGCACCCTGGTTTGCCCCCTCGGGCATTCAGGCCCAGTGAATGCTTATCTGTAAGCAAAAAAGAAAGAACATAAGAGGAAATCAACACAAGCGTGGCATCACGTATCTCCGTCACTAGAACTGCTGCCCTCTTATCGTCCGAGGCCCCCTTGACGACACGAGATCCGCGCGTTGTCCTGGAGAGGACCGCCGCAAACCACTGGGCGCCAGTGGCACGGCCAATCAAGCGCTAACCAGGAAGCGCGCGAGACGCGACAGCCTGTGACGAGCAGGACGTAAGACCCTGCGATAGTGGAGGGAAGTTTCGAAACGCGGGGGTGATAGTTCTAAGGAGCGGGAAGGAGGATCGAGAGATAAAGAGCGATAACAGTAATACACGGAGTGGAGCCAGTGAAGCGAGATGGGGCGAGCAGTGAAAGTGAGCGAAGAGTGACGCGTTTCGGATTACGTCTGGCGGCCGGCGTTTGCATTGCTTCCTCGTAAAGGACGCCGAGGGACGTCTCGCGTACCGCAGCTCTTGCCAGCCCAACAGCAACGAAATTTCGCTGTGGCTAAGTTCGTTATGAATGAATAGTAAGTGCGTACTAAGAAAGCTATCTTGCCAAAGCCGCACTGGCTCTAATTGCCTCATTTTTTTTATATAACAGCCGTAAAGCACCTAGCAAGTAGCCTGGGGTTTCGGGTCCCACGCTACAGACTTCTTGATGTCAGGCGAGCCATGTCGAAATGGCGGTCGTTGGGAGGAACTTAGAGGCAGCGACTTCAAATTGAAATTTCGTCTTAAAGATGTGCGCATAGCAGCTTTTATTCTACTTCTGCTTCTTCTTTTTGGATAACTTATTGGCCAATGATAAGTGAGTTACACTAACAAACAGAATAGTTGGGCGACCATGTCATCGCCCCGAAAGCATTCTGCGACCGACTGTATATACGAAGTGGAGGGCGCGACACCCTCTCCGTTTTGCGACCCTACTTAAGGGAAGCGGGATGAAACGACAGGAGATAGAAAAAAAACCTATGTTTATTTCCAATGGTAGATCCAGATCGTTTTTCTGCTCTGTATGGAGCAATCCTATTTCAATGGCACAATGAGAGCGTGAGTTGTTTGTTCCAATGGCAGACAGGGACCAGCCACCGATTTCGTATAGCTCTGCGGAGCAAAAATATTCGCTCCGCCGAAATCGGCAGATTTGACCGGAAGTCCGCGTGACGTACTTCCTTCGCCCGCCTCTGCTTCCTGTTATGGACGCTACGTCGCGCCGTGCGTTTTTGTTACCTGCTCCTGGATAGTGACAGCTGCGACTCAGCCACCGTAAATTCCAAAGTCCAGCGACGATTATTCCGACGGGAAGGAAAAACGAACGCACGGAATGCCGGGATGATCCAGATGATGGCGATGAGGCCTACCCGATCCACTTCTAGTCTAGCACCCTCTCGCTTGATTTGACGAGGGCGATATCAGTCGGAACAACGCGCTCCGTTTGTGATCCGGCCGGGCGCTCGCGATCTGCCATTGGAATTCAACATTAGTGAGGGTCACCGTGGTGAGGATGCACGTCACGTCTATCGAAGCACTCACTGAGGTCAATGGTCTTCAGCAACTGTATAAATCCCGGCGCAGCTTTATTCGGAGTCCGCGAGGCATGAAGCCACGCTCGAAGAACCTCTCGTCTCCGAGAACGGCGACACGGAGAAAGCGTATAAATCGCCGTCTGCCCTGCCCCGCGCGCCTTGTATCCCCTCGTCGAGCAGCAGCAGCACTTGGCGCGATTTCCTCCGGGTCGTTAAAGAATAACAAGCCGGCGCTGCTTTGCGATCGTATGTAGGCTGCTCTGGCCCCCGTGTAGCGGCAGTAGACCTTATCGGCGCCAGTTGAACCGGCTCCTGCGCGCCTCATTTATGTCCGCTGTCCCCGGATTACGCGTGTTCCTTAGCCTACGGCCATGTCCCCGGTTGCCTGCGATCATACTCTCCCATCTCTTCGCGATGTTAGGGTGTAGAGGGGGCCCTTGGCTTCCGAGCTCTAGAACAGCGTCGTCCCGTACGACTTTTTCGCGACAACAGGTAGGCAGTGGAAGTTCATAGCTGTAGCTCCGACTCGGGGGGAAATCCGTGCAGTGCAGTGAAGACTACGGGCCGCGTCGTCCAACCAGGAGCGCGATAACCGGCCGCGTGCTTCGGCAAAAGAAGTGTTCGTAAAACAAGATGTGGGGCTATGTATCTTTTGGTTCGTGTTGTTTTTGAAAGCGCGCAGGCTCGTATACAGCAGGAAACACGGAACAGCAACGGCAGAAACGACAGGCACACGAGGGACAAAGCGCGACTAAGAACTGTTTTTTCCATGCAACTTTTCCGCATGGGGTATGTGTTTCTAGCCTCTTTCCCCCGCCGATCCCTAAGATGGTGCGGTCAAAATATTTAGGCAGTCAGAAGCTCCTGCTACTCGATTCACGCGAGGGGGACGCGATAGAGTCGTATCAATATCTACAGATGATACACTGATCGATGGTGCACCAACGCACTTTTGCACCTGCTGAAGCCATAGGAAAGTTTTCGAACACCACTCCTTTGTTGTTTTTTATCGGTTCAGTAACATTTTTTTTTCTTTTTTTTACAAATTGCTCACGCAAAGGCCAGCTCACTGCGAGCTGCTAATTGGCCTGTGATCCTCACGCTATGGTACAACAGGTAGAGAACTGGCTTAGCGGCGAGCAAATAGCTACCGCCTTTACTTTCTTTCATTTTTCTTCTCCCCCCCCCCCCCTTTCTTTTTTTGATTGACAAATGCGACCCGTACGTTTCGCTGCGTCGCACAGATTTAGTGAGACGGGGGCTCATAGACGCGGAGGGGCGCTGGCATGGCGTTAAAAAAAAAAGAAAAAGAATAAAAAAAGAAGGCAGAGCCGATCGGCGATAGGGCGCGTCGAATTCTCGGTAGTGCCATTTTGGAGCGAGTTCTCAGGGGAGGGGGGGCGCAAGTTGCGCAGAAGGGGAATCGTAAAAAGCCTTTAAGCCTCGTTTCTACAGTGTAAGTTACCACCCTACCAGCTGTAGTGCAGTGCCGTTTTCTACATCCCATTGTGTATACTCAGACGGCTTGTTTCTTACTCTCTCCCTCCTTCATTTTATGTGACGTGTGAGAAAGGCGCGCACTCCGCATCGCTTATTGACTGCAGCGCGGGGACGTACTACGTAGTTGGGCGCGCGGTCGCGGCGCTCCGTAACCCTTGCGGCACTAATGAGTGCCTGTTATAGACACGCAAGAACGGGGATTGGCTAAGACTGCCGCCTTGTCGTGCATTTATTTTCTTCGCTCCATGGCTCACACGTCGTTTAACGTTTCCGATCGAGACGCTGACAATAGCTTACGTCGACCCGCCAGTATGACAGAACAGAACGGTGCTCGTGTGAAGTGATCCACCGTGCAATCCTGTGCATAGTCTGCAGGTGGGTTTAAACACAGTTCGCCGATCGCTTTGAGTCGTTCTTGTCTATCTGTAGTCGCGCACCGTCAGGTTCGTTCGACGGCTAAGGCACGTCATTTGTTCGTTCACTCCCTGCTCTTCTGTGCCTCTTCGGCTTCTGCGAATCACGAGATCGAGCCCTTCCTGTACCTCCGTGGTGCCTCGCTAACTTTCGGTTATGTAAGCTCATCGAATAGAAACACCTTGGGCAGGTCTGTTGGGGCCTCAACAATGACCTCGAATGAATGGCTTCTTGAGATAAATGGGTTCAGATTGTTTTCTTTTTTTTTTTGAGAGGCTGGAGGCGTGGGAGCGTATACACGAACGGTAAATATACGGGGTGCACGGCGTGTTTAGGCGCTATTTTAAAACGTGTCTCGTACACGGGTGACCTCTACAGGTGGCGTTATACTCGCGTATGGGGTGGTTGGGGTGCGCGCGCTTTGCTCCCGTTTCTGGCTTCGCTTCAGTCAAAGGCGAAGCTGAGAAAGTGAGCGCCGTGAAAAAGCAGCAGGGTTAACGTGCGATGCGTCACTGGAAATGTACCGGCGATGTATGGCGGCAACGGTATTCTTAGCGCGCGCGCGTGCGTGCGTGTGCTCGCGAGGTCTTCGTCCACACCTCTCGCGACGCAAAGGTGGTCGGCAAAGCGAGTGTTGAAACTGCGTTGCAGCGTCTTACTACGCGGCCGCCGCATCGATATTTATAGCACGAAACACATTTTTTTTCTTCTCATTTGTCACGCTTATCCGCCTGTATAGCTACATCCACTGCAGTGCGGGAACATTCACTGACGCAACGAATCCTGCGGAAACCCGCAAGGTGGAATGGAAGTTCGTGAAAGAGAGCCACTCGGAACCAAGTACGGGTTCGACTCGTCGATTTTAAGACGTCTTCGCGCTGCCTGTTGCAAGCCTCCGGTATTGCGCAGCTGGTGGTAGAGTGACAGGTGGAAGAGTGAGGATGTTGTGCAATTATGGCCGTGTTGCATGTTGCAATACTCGCCGTAGACGGTTTTATAGACATCGGACAGCGGCCATATGTATATGAGCCTCGTTCCAGAAGCCGGCGAGACCGAGACACCTTTGCGAAGACGGCGTCGAAGTGACCAACGATGCAGGCTACGTCGCTGTTCAAACAAGGTTGGCGCCTGTACAGAACGTTCGGAAACACGATCGGTAGCCCTCCTGCGCGCAAGAAAACGTAGTCACGCCTTTTTATGCGCCTGATGAAAGCTACATTGTTGTGAACGCTACATTGCTGCGCGTTGTCGACGCAAGGTGGCGTCAAGTCGCAGAGACGTCTTCCAAACGCGTTTCATTGCTTTGGCTCGAAGCTGTCTTCTTAGCGGGCAACGCAGACTGTCTTCATCGCTTCGTCTGAATTGGAACACACGTCAGAGCCTATCAGCGATTCTGAATAGGCATGTGGGTCGATATCACGAGCGCGCTCTTTGAAGCAGGGTGGTAGCTGGCGCCACCACGCTCGTTCTCTCAACGGCGACATGCAGCGGGCGTCACTAATAAAATCCGAACTGCCCGGAACACGGCAAACCTGATAGTTTTGGAACGTGCAGAAGACAACTCGAGCGGCAGACGCTTTCGATGAACAGCAGACGCATTCGCTTTCTGTGGATGTTCCCTGTGTGCCCCCTTCGAGCGGCGTCACAGAGACGTAAGGAAGCGCGCTGCGTTTCTCTCTTACGAAGCTTCGAAGAACGCCTGTCAGGCGGCATCTTTGGGATGCCTCGTCTAAGGTTTCCAGATAAAAAGCCTTAGCCTCTTGCGCACGCAGATAGCGCCTCTTTCTTTGTCGTGCACTACGAGCACAGCGCTCGTCAAACACGTCTCCGGGCCTTCGCCTGCGCGTCGTACAATTTTTCTACGACCCCCGTCCCGTTCTCGTAAAATTCTGTGCAAATGTTTTTACGGACTGTATGTGTTCGGCAGCAGCACGCGAGCGCGCAACGCCCTCTGTGTACGCGCGAAAAACAAACGCCGCCCCCCCTACTGTCTTATTTCCCTTTTGTCGTGTGTAATGACTCCTTAAGGAGGGGCCCGGCTTGTAGAAGGAGAGTTTTTGTGCAACCGCCCGTCTTTCGTTTTTCTAGCCAGCCAAGAGAGAGGAAGCGATTGAACGCTTCGCACGTTCTCTTTTATAACCTTGCCTCGTTAGCCATTTACGACCGCTAAGACCAATCGCTGTTCGGCGGCGTCTCAATCCCGAGCTCGTCCTTTGCATTTTTTTGTTGTTTACCTTTACCCTTAGCACTCTCCCTTCCCCGTCCTCATTTTCTTCCCCCCTTTGGGTCTTCTGCGCCTAACGACGCCGTAAACGAAAGTGGAAGGTCCCGTGTGCCTGCGAAGGGTTGGTGTGAAGGAACTTGCGGAAGCAAGAGTTTGTTGGCGTTAGGGGGAGGGGGGGGATGGGCGATGCGGGGTGGAATGAGGCGCACTCTGGCGTAAAAATAGAGTACTTGAGGAGACGGCGGGTTTGGGCACGGCTCGCTTGAGGCGTTGGAACGCGTCTGGAACGTCAAGCCGCTGCTGCCGCCGCCAACGGACTGAGCAGGTCTATAGCTCCCGTCAGTTTATCTACTATTCTTACATTTCTTTCTTTTTCTTTTCTTTTCTCGCTTGCGCGTGTGATTTTATTTTTCAATCTTGGGAGCCGAGGGGGCTTCTTCTCCATTTGCATGCGCAATTTATTAGCCCCGCAACACCGGCGACGCCTGACAGAGAAATGCCGTCTGGTAGCTGTGTCGTAAAGAGGGTCTGGAGTGTCGGAAAGTAGATTGCGGGTGAAGCGGAAGGAAGGGAGGGGGTGGGGCCGGGGGGGGGGGCGCAGAGGGCAGACGTTCCAAAGACGTGGCGTCGCCCATGGATCTCTTTAGACTGGTTCCCTTTCTGTCGCTTTTCTGTCTTTCTTTTTCCATTAATGGATTCGGCTTGTCCAAAGTTCAGAATAGAACACTTGAATGCCTTAGTGTCGTACCTGGAGTGTTTTATGCACTCAGAAAAAGCGACATCTGGCGACTTCTGCTGCTACGCGTACCCTCCGTTGCGGTCTTTGTCGGGTATCGCTCATTTTTTTTGTATTTTTTCGTTTCCAGTCTGCTTTCGGTCTCTTGTTGGCTTGCAGCTTGCAGAAGAGACGAGTGGCTTTTCGCACCTGCGCTGGCTGGCGCTGGCTCGTTTGCCGCCTGACGTTCCCGTCACCAGCCTAGCGAAGCCAAATGTGGCGCCGCCGCGCGTCGTGACACATAAGTTTTCGCAGGTTATGACAGACTGAAGCCCGTGTGCGGAATTGGTTTCACCCGCGTCCCAGCATTCTTGCGTCGTTTCTTTTCCTTACTTCTCTTTTTTTTTTTTCCCCGGCTCCTGCGTTTTCCTTTCGCGTGTAGCGCGATCTGCTACGGTTGACGGGACAAGCCAGTTAGGTGCTCCGTAATGAATTCGGATCTAGCCAGGTAAAACACGAAGAAGGAACTGCGCCTGTCGCTGTGCGCACAGCAGTATACGGTAACGGTGCCTTTAGTTGAGCAGGTGCATTTTCAAAGGATAAAGCAATCCTGAGCGCCATGAAAGATGACGGACGACAAGACACGGAACGAGTACTGCAACTGGCGTTTGCTGATCACACTGTGCAATCTTTCTAGACTGAAGACGTCGCGCTATATGCGCAACCATGCATCGTCGCGGAGTGTCAGTCACAGATGTCACGATCACTTTCAATGCTTTCACGAGACAGCTAAAATCTCATAACGGCTGAGTGCCAACGAAGGGCTACTTACGCACTCGTCCCTCGTGCTTTGTAACCAAAACGCTTAACATATTTCCCTATATGCGCCAACACACCATGCCCAGTTATAATCAGTGTCTAAGAGCAAGTGCAGTGGGGACGCGAGTTTAGTGCCTTATAATGTATTCAGTCAACCAGAGAGTGTAGGCACTCACGCTATAGTGTTAGCACAGGGCGGGCGCCTCTCTGAGCGCCGACAGATACGTTCGTGCATTGCACAATAGCGCTCCCGAGTAGCTGACGCCTGCGTTCCCACTACAGCGGCTCCTTATGGAACAAGGTCTCGCTGCACTTTGGTTGTTCAGTGTTCCTTTATCTATCCCGGCTGCTTGTCATGCACCCACTGCTCGTTTTGTTAACGAAGCTCTACGAGTGCCTCGGTGAACGAACTCGCATACACGCACGCCAGATGATTATGTATATATGGCTTTGCTGTGGCTTCGCAAGCGCTCACTTGGGCTTACGTAACATGCAGTTTGGTTAGCCTTCGAAGTAAAGGACGCTACCTTCGGTAGTTGAAAAAGGAAGCGGCCTTGTTCTCTCGCCGTGGTGCCTGTCGCAGCCCCTGTGGGGCTTCGGGACAGTTAATTTGATAATTAGCCAATTAAAGGTGCGCCTCCTGGTGGTATTTTTCTGGTGTTGCAAGTCTGTTTTCTGAGACGCTAACGCTCTTTGTTTCTTTTCGAATTCATTTCGTCGCCAAAGAATAATGTGGCCTTGTAGCAGTACACACTTAGTTGAACCTGCAGATCGATCTGATACATTGACTGTTTAATTAATTATGGCTCCGGAAATGGTGACTACCAAAGTGTTACTGGGTTCTCCACAATGTTAACTTATTGCACGAAAGGAAATGATGCGAGGGGAATGAATCGAACTGAGCTCTGTTCTCGTAAATTCTGTACTCGGACGCCTGTTTTTTGTAGGACAATGCGGGCACAATAAAACAATGCATTCTAGAGTTACGGTCACCGAAAATTATGCTAACGTTTAGTGAGGTCATTTTGTCTCTGAAAACTAGAAGATTACGATAGTACTGCGCACGAAACGCTTTGATAGTACTTTCGTGTGTTTTTTACTCATAGGAAAAAATCCGCGTCATTGCTGGTTGTTTGAACGTTTACGTTACGGGACGGTCGGTTAAAACCGTCGTCGCTTTCAATATGGCTTTGAAGGCTGCATATCTGTTACAGCAAGCTGCATTTCCTGTCCCACGAAATTTTCTCTTTATGGGGGCATGTAGTCTGTGGGACTATTTTATGCGCTGCCATGCGAGAGCGTTTGTAACGGATGCGTTCATTTGTAGTATTCATTTCAGTCCTGCTGTCTGCTGTCGTAATTCGTTGTTAAACATTATATTTATTTTTTTTTGTGCGCGACAGCCAGCGGAGTAAAAACAAAAAAAAAAGAGAAGAAAGAGATAGTGTTCGACTGATTGCGTTTTTGCACACCGCTCACTGTATTGTGCGCAAAAACATGTCGACAAGTCGCTGCTGACACGTTTTCTCGCTTTACCTTTAGTCAGACAGTTTGAAGCATTTTGCGGTTTTACTATAGAGCCGTTTACGGAGCGCGGCAGACGAAGACGGGAACAGCGGCGCTTGTGCCGGCAGCTTGTGGCGATGAATTTAACTATTCTTTTCCATTTAATCAATTTAACCATTAAGTTTTTCTTTTTCTTTATTGGCCCGCGCGAAGCTGTGCGCTATCGCTAGGATCGGCCGCTCGGTGGGACAGGCGATAAGAACTGAATGTAATCGTGCGAAGAGAATCCTTCCATAATACGGCCCCACAGCTAGCACGGATCTCTGCTGTTCATCGGTGTGGGCCTCGCAGTCAGATCGTGCTTTTGGCACGGAAAACCCCCAAAATTCAGTTCGCGCTAAGCGGCGCAGGTTTACGTGCGACGCTATGTGCCGTCGCCGCACGTGCGTGTCCGCGCGTGTTGTCGCCGTTCACGTGTAAACTTCCGCGCGGGCGCCATCAATTTCTCGCGCCGCTGTCGCTTTGTCACCGCGTGGCGGACTCTTCAAAAGCGTTGTGTTGCCCGTGCGCCGGCGCTGACAAATTTTGATCGAGTCGGCGGCATCGGGCGCGACAGCGCAGGTGCGCTGCAGCCGGTCAGGTCTGCTCGCATAAACCCCGCGGTTGTCCGCGCAGAGTCGCGAACACACACACACGTGCGTGTACGCTCTCGTCTGCCGACTGCGGCCATCAAAAAGCGGTGCGTTCTTGTCTCTATTTTTTTTTCTTTGTTCTCCTTTCTATTTTCGCCGCGGCTAAATTGATATTCCCCGTCGGTCGTCGGCAAGCACGATACGTGACACGCATTGCTTTCCAGCGCGAGGGTCGCCGGACGAACGCATCCGTTCGGCCGGCTTTTGCAGTTCCGTGCAGCACTGCGATGATCTACATGCTGCCGCTTCATCGCTGGAAAATTAAAGCAGAATGTCTGTACTTGTGCTGTGTGTCTGTGTGCGCGTGTTTTGACAATACAGAATTTCTAAATTGCGCCAGTGGCAGATAGCGTGATCGGAGGAGGAAAAAACAAACATTATTCAAGTCCTGTACGAGGTGTTGGCACCTGCCTGGCTAGTCCCATGTTGGGACCGGGAGGTCAAACCTCCTAGCCCTGTCACGTGCGTACTGGACAGCCAGGACTTGACGGATGTGATCGTGGGATTTAAGCATTCCTGAAAACCGATTCCGGGACATGCCAGGGCCGAGCGACCCACACTCCCAGATCATTTGTTCAGACGTGCACATCTCCTTTTTGCATCGTACCGTCTTCCAGCAATACCTTATGTCACTTCAGTGTTAACCGGATATTATCGAACTTCAGGAGACAGGATATGGATATGTCACACTCACTGGATACAGGGACATGGGATGTCAAACGTGCGGTAGGGGCCTATACATGCTTGTAGATAAGCAGCTTACCCGCATCCCGCATGACTTAGGCATCGTGGACAAAAAACTAGAGTAGCTTATGGTTGAGGTTATAGCGCCAATTTCACACAAAAATCAAAGGAACGATACCTTATTCGTACTCAACATCTACAGCGATCCGAAACACCAGAAACAACACTTCAAGAGAATATTCGAAAAGCTGCTAATCAAGCTGGAACTAGACCTCGGACTATATTGGGAGACTTCAATGCAGCCCACGAGCTATGGGGGTACGTTACGACGAATGCCAAGGGCAGGAACCTGTGGAACCACGCGGACGAGCTAGGCCAGGGGAGATATTTTGTAGGAGTCCACGTAATGGACTGACCATATCGGCCGCAGCTGATTGGCTGGGGCCCGTTCGTTTCCTCCTCGCTCGTACAGCTGTATCCGATCAACAGCGGCCGAAATGGACAGTCCACTAGGAGGACTCTTACGGAATACCTCCCTCCTCTCGTCTTAATCACGGATAAGACACATCCTACAAGGGTTGGCAGTTCTGTCTGCAGAAACACAACGCCTGACCTTACTTTCATTAAGAACACAGAGTATGCTTCATGGCCTAACACAAAAACGAATTTTGGCAGCGATCATTACGTAATAGAAGTCAAACTGGAAGTTCAGAAAGGCAGAACTCGAGAATTCGAGGGCTAGATTAGGACCTTGTTCGTCAGTTAAGAACCCAAAGCGGAAAAAAAACCCCACCAAACTGAACCTCAGAGACTGGTGGGAGAGCATGAGAAGGGACGTCAAAACAGCGTACAAACGGATTGTTACAGACACTAATGTGGAGGCAATGGACTCCAAACTTGCTCGCTTAATAGAGGTCAAGGAAGCCATAACCGGAAGGTGGCGGGCCCAAACGCTAAATCGTAGGCTGATAAAAAGAACCACAGAACTTAACAAACAAATCGAATAACACTCAGCCCATCGAAACAGTCACGAAGCAAGTAATTGACAAATACTTACCAGTTAGAAAAGAGCAGGACCAACCAACCACTTGCATCATAATACAGGGGAGCTCCTCAACCTCAGCTAGACCAGCCCTTCACCACATCTGAAATACGGAGGGTGTTGAGAGAATTAAATCGAAAGTCAGCCCCTGATTCTCATGGAGTAACAAACAGATAACCCAGCAATCTCGATTAGCCTTCAGTTGAATCACTAACATACTTCATCAATGAAGCATGGAGCTCAGGCGAAGTCCCAGGACAATGGAAAATCTCACAAGTTATACTAATACCGAAACCGGGTAAGCCCCCGAGCTTCGAGAACTTACGACCAGTATCACTTGCGTCATGCGTAGGAAAGGTCGCTTAACACGCAATCCTGAATAGGCTAAAATACTACTTAGAGGGCAACATGGGGAAGGCGGAAGATGGAAATTCAAGACGATGGGCAAAACGAGAACAAGCTGAAAGCAGGAGCCAACGTTTCGACAAGTGAACTTGTCTTCTTCAAGGCGGCATATGCTTTCATCGCCACAGTATACTATATAGGTGCGGTTTTTCTAATAGGGAGAGAGACAAGATAGCCTACGACCACCAGTTGAAACAGGTAAGAGAGAGCTGCTGCGCAGGCTGTTGACACGCCGGCTGTCACACGGGAGTTGACACGTGATTTACAGACGGCCGGGTCCCTGGCCTTGTGCACAGCACTCCTTTATTCTTAATTCGACACGCTAACACACCTTCGCTCGTTGCCGCACCCACCCGCCTTGTGCCCTCTCCCCTTTAGAAAAACCCCACCGATATATACTGTGGCGAGGGAAGCATATGTTGCCTTGAAGAAAAGTCCGCTTGTCGAAACGTTGGCTCCTGCTTTCACCTTGTTCTCGTTTTGTTCATCTACTTAGAGGACAGTAATATACAGGGTGTTTCAGCGAATACTTTCAAAAAATTTTAAAGGTTGCCTGTGGCAGATGGCTCAATTCTAGTTGATGAGGCGGTCTACTCGAAGCAGTGGACACTACTTGCAGAAAAAGAAGAAATGCAAAATTGACTAATTAACGAGAATTCGTTAATGAACTTTTTAGCTAGTTATCTGATGACCCATTTTGCAATTTACAAATTCCAGCTCTGGACTTCGCAAGGCGGATCCATTTGGAACGAATTCTCAGGACGACACCAGTTTCGAGATATAAATTCCCGAACTTTGTGGAGAAATGCCTTGGCGTTCCAGTTACTTGTGTGCTTCAGTGCGTGAAACGACGTTTTTTTTTAACAAATTAACTGTAACGGCAATACATGTAACGCCAATGTAACGCAGCGCAGTCCGGCCTCTCAAAGTCTTCATTCTCTTCGTCTACTATTCTTTCTTTTGTACCTGCCTTTCGTATCCTTTACAATATGTTTTTGCTGCATCGTTTTGCAGGCTAAAAGCTCGAAACTCCCATCAATACAGCTTAGTAGTTGGCCACGAATACGATTTTTGCGCCTTTCGTAACAAAAATGAATCACAAATGACGCTATTAACGGATATGGCGTAACAATATTTTTTTGTTGTTCCGCTGGAACTGTTCTCTCGACTCGCAGATGGCTCTAAGCCCCGTGAACTGCCGATTAACCGCCATGTTTCGAACGTATGGGCTTCTGTGCAAAGCATCGCCACCTTGGAGCGTGTCTGATGGCCCACGTGAACAGCGAAGCGCTTATGCATATACTGCATATGCGCCAGAGGCTGGACTCTCTCTCTCTCTCTCTCTCTCTCTCTCTCTCTCTCTCTATATATATATATATATATATATATATATATATATATATATATATATATATATATATATATTTTCATCGATCGTAGCGTGGGTATCGTTGACTCTCGCGACACCTGCAGTCGCCGCAGGTAGCTCAACCACTTTAAAGTTTGTACTGGCGATAAGACCGCGGTCGATTTTCTTCCGTTTTGCCTTCAACGCATGCATCCGCGACTAACTGCGCGGCGTTGAGGGTCGCCTAACATCGGCCTTACTAGCCATATGGGGTCGTAACGGTCGTTCCACCCCACTACTGCTAAACTATGTTGCCAAAAAGAGCGACCGTGAATGAGCCACTGGCAACGAACTGCCTGCGTGGACTCATGTTTGCTAATACTGAAGTCTTCTTTCTTTATTTGCGGATCGTTTGACCGTAGCATGTATGGTCGGTTAGTTCGTGGTCAAATACAAGGTAGGCTACAAATCGGCCTATACAGAAAGCAAGCAAAGCAACAGCTGCACATGTAACAAGTCTATCCACAAATCAGTAGCAATTGCCAGAAAGAAAACAAATCAAACATCAATAGACACTGTGATCATCACGTGTTTCTATGTGATATAACGCGACACTGCTTACGTGAACAGTAATGGGAAGGAAACAATCATAACCTGGCAGTGAGGGAACGTAGCTAAAGTTCCCAATTTACAGTTCGGTTACATTTCGGTTGCAAACACTTTTAGATGGAGATTCGAAATACGTTACGCGATGTGTAGCACGAGCGGCGCATGTGCAAGACGACACGACGTTTCTCGGTGTCTTCTCTTTCGTCTGGCGCGCCGCACTCGCGGTTTAGGTCGTGTAATAACTTGAAATGAAACCCTAAGGACAACGATATTTATGAGACAAGCCGTATTGGGGAGACTGCAGATTAATTTCCACCATGTGGGGTCCTTTAACGCGCACCTAATAATCTAAGTATACACGAACGTGCTACCTAGCATTCCGCGCCCATAGAAATGCGGCTAGAGTGGTAGGGATTGAACCCGCGACCTCGGCTTAGCAGCACAACATGAGGGCCACTTGACCAGTATACACCGGCGGGCACATGTATTTAATGTCAAATATCCGTATCACTTTAGAACTCGCAATGCTTAGGTTAGGTTAGGCTAGCTGTAGCTTAATTTGTAGATCTCGATCTTTCGCACTTGATGGAAACTGAGGCCGTGTTTCTTGGGCGCGCTTTTTTTCACCCAAACACGTGGGCGCCTTCTTCCGCGAACGCTCCCTTTTGCGGGACCTCCCGTTCTGTAGCCTGCCGCCGCCACGTCTAGCTTTCGTTTTTTGTTTTTTTTTTTTGCATCGGCGCTGCCGCGTGAATTGTACAGCCGCACCTGCTCTGTCGCATGAACTATATAGCTGTGTTTCTTTTGTCTTTAGTTCTCATTTCCTCTGTTTGCCCTCCGGTGTTTCTCGGCGCACACCTTCTGCACCTGCGAGCTCCCTTGTTATGTTTTGTCTGCGTACATGTGTGCGCCAGTTGCGTGCAGCGTGGCCCAACCTAAGTACGTGTATAATGTTGAAGCACGTGCAAAAGTAACAAGGCCCCCTTAGCACTTCTTTTTCAAGCCGTGACTGGGCATCGCTTGACGAAACAGTAACCATTAATTCTGGTTTAAGGTGCAGTCATACGCCCGAAGGACACTCTCAAGTACAAACGGCATATTTGCTACCTAATACAAAAAAAAAAAAATTTAGTTCGAACCTGAAAAAAAGGAATTTGTTTTGCACAAGAGTGCACATACGTGTCTTCCTAGTAGGACGTAGCAAATAGCTGTCTTCCTTTTTCTAAATTTGTCTGTTGCCTACCAGGTGGTGAATGTGACAATCGGAGATGTCTGGACGCGGAGAAATCGAGAAAGCGAAGCAGCCCTGTGGCAGTTCGTCCAGCGTTGTTATATCGAGGATATTGCTTTTTCGGACGAAGCATACACCCGCCACCGAACGTCAAAGAGACATCTAGAGCGTCTGAAATACCCGAGGGCTCTGCGTTGGAAGCAAGTCGCACTAAGCTTGCACCATCCACGGCATCCAAACCTGACATCTTCAGCCCCTTCGGCAGGAGAAGGAAAAAGGCCCCTGTTTGGGATCGCACTGCTGGTACGATCTGTTGGGAACTCGGCGCTGACGCCCGTGGTTGTACCTGGGTCGCAAGCCCCAAGGGTAGCGTTGGCCTGGCGGCCTGGGGTACAATTGGAAGCATCCGAAGGTCCCGGCAAAGCAAGAGTCGACTGGTAACAACGAAACAACTTGTTTATTTTAACATCGCAAAGAGTTGGCGGTCAGGTTTGACCGAAGTAGAGAGACGGGAGAGCACTTCACTCAACAGAAGAAATCGGAGCCCCCCTTTTGGCGTCCGGGGGCAGCTGTTTTTATACTCTCGCAGTTGAGGGCAAGAAGGAACCCCTCAAAAGACGAGCACGTGAATGTACAATGGGCTAATGGTGACGCACACTGTCGTAGCGATGCCGTAGCACCATGTCGAGCACGATCTCGTAGCACCCTGTCGTGGCGCTGCGCACGATCTCGTAGCACCCTGTCGTGGCGCTGCGCACGATCTCGTAGCACCCTGTCGTGGCGCTGCCGGTCGGACACAATGACTGTAATGAGAGGATGGTCCCTGCTTTGGCATCGCCTGTTTCGGGCACAATGACTGGAACGAGATCCCTGCTTTGGCATCGCCTGTTTCGGGCCCAATAACTGGAATGAGATCCCTGCTTTGGCATCGCCTGTTTCGGGCACAATGACTGGAATGCGAGGAGGATCCCTAGGCGGTCGCATCGCCGCAGACGCGCCTGGAAACACCTGGCGATGAGTGTTGCGGCGACGACGATCGGGCCAAAATGTCTGCCGCCCCGCCGCAGTCGCGCCGGCAAAACCACGTGTCGCAGGCGAAACGCAACAGACCGCCCCGCCGGGGGAAGGAGATCCCGATGGACAGGGGACTGCATCCGCTGTCCGGAGGGATGTCGCTCGATGATGCTCATAACCGAAGTCGGGCGTCCCTTGACGTTTCTTGAGCGCAGCGCACAGAGAAGGCCTCGTTCTCTCGTTCAGGTTCGCACGGGACACTGCAAAGTGACTTCGGGAGAGTTCACATTTTTGTTCTCGTTCCCGGCAAGCGTTAGAACTACGCTGAAAACTCAACCGCTCAGTCAGCAAGCACGGCACAACCCTCACTAAGCCCTGCCAGGCTCTTTCCCCTTTTTATACCACTGCCTAGTTCCTTACAGTAGTCTAGCATCACTCAGAACGCGTCCACAAATTGAAAAATTGCACTAGAAAGCATATCATCACTTTGAAACACTAAACAAAAGCAATATGTTAAAAAAAATCCTGCCTCAGGAAGAAAAACATCAGTAACAAACAATTTTGAGGCTGATTCCTACGTTAGGGGCTTCGACTTAAGCCATCGGCGTTACCGTTGAGACTCCCCTTTTTGTAACGCACCTCAAAGGAATATTGTTGTAAAGCGAGGCTCCAGCGCAGGAGGCGGCCATTTTTGGGAGAGATGGTCTGCAGCCATTGGAGAGGGCAGTGATCCGTCTCAATGATAAACCTCGAGCCGGCTAGATAGCATGACAATTTCTGAACGGCCCACACGAGACACGCACACTCTTTCTCGGTGGCGCTATACGCCTGCTCACGACTGGTCAGCTTACGACTAGCATACAGGACGGGGTGTTCTACTTCTCCATTTTCCCGTTGGCACAGTACAACGCCCATGCCTCGCTCACTAGCATCGCACTGAACAATGAACCCTTTTGTATAGTCTGGCGATCGTAGCACAGGCTGGCTTGTTAGGGCACTCTTTAGGGCGCTAAAAGCTCTTTCCTTTGTCTCGTCCCAGACGACTGTTTGAGGCTCTGTCTTTCTTAGAGCATCCGTCAGGGGAGCCGCGATATCAGAGTACCTAGGGATGTACCTCTGATAGTAGCCGGCGACACCCAAGAACGACCGAATATCGGTCTTGGTGCGCGGTTGCGGAAAGTCTCGCACAGCGGCCACTTTTATTTCAGAGGGGCGGCGACGACCCTGACCAATCACGTGACCGAGGTAGACAACCTCGGCCTGTGCTAACTGGCACTTAGGAGCCTTGACTGTCAAGCCCGCTTCGCGCAGGCGGGTTAGCACTGCCCGCAAGTGTGTCATATGCTCAGACCAGGATGCGGAGAATATCGCTACGTCGTCTAGATACGGTAAAGCGAATTCTTGCTGTCCCCGCAACACTTTATCCATGAGGCTTGAAAAACAGTATGGCGCGTTCTTCAAACCAAAACTCAACACTTTAGGACGGAATGTTCCCATTGGTGAAATGAACGCCGCATACCTACTAGCCTCTTCTGTAAGTGGAACCTGCCAATAACCCCTGACAAGATCTAGGGTGGAAATAAACTGAGCGCTACTAACTTTCTCAAGGCGCTCCTCGATGTTAGGGATCGGATAGATTTGATCCTTAGTGATGGAATTAAGCCTGCGGTAGTCGACTCAAGGACGAGGTTCCTTGCCCGGTACCTCAACTAAAATCAAAGGGGAGGTATAATCACTCTCACCTGCCTCAATAACACCGAGCTGTAGCATTTTCTTTACCTCAGCCTCCATAATATCGCTCTGGCGGGGTGACACCCGATACGCCTTGGATCGTACTGGCTCTGTGGAGGTAAGTTCTATATCATGAGTAAGTACAGAAGTCCTACCAGGCCTCTCAGAGAACAGACCTTGAAACTCTTGTAATAGCTGGTGTAGTTCGGTTTTCTGCTCGGGCGACAGCGGTGCTTTACTGATAAGGTCACTAATGACTTGACCGGTGTCTTCCCTGTTCGTCACTGAGCCTAGTCCTGGAAGCTCGACCGGAAGCTCTTCAGGAACGTTTACCATCATGCACACCACTGCTTCCCTTTGTCTATAAGGTTTGAGCAGATTACAGTGGTAAACTTGCTGTGCTTTCCGCTTTCCTGGCAGACTTACCACGTAGTTAACGTCCGACAGTTTCTGAACAATTCGTGCTGGGCCCTCCCACTGCACGTCTAGTTTGTTGTTTAGCGATGTGCGCAATATCATGACCTCATCGCCAACCTCAAAACGACGGGCCCTGGCTGTCCGATCATAATAAACCTTGGCCCTCTGCTGGGCCTTTGCCATTGCTTCACCTGACAACTCCTGTGCCCTTCTTAAGCGTTCGAGGAGCTTAAGTACGTACTCCACCACGACTGGGTCGTCGCCCCTACCTTCCCATGATTCTCGAAGCATGCGAAGCGGAGATCGAAGCGAGCGACCGTACACCAGTTCAGCTGGCGAAAACCCCGTAGCCGCATGCGGCGCGGTCCTTAAAGCAAACATCACCCCAGGCAGACACAGCTCCCAGTCAGTTCGATGTTCAAAACACAACGCTCTCAACACGCGCTTCATGACGGAGTGGAGCTTCTCAACGGAATTCGACTGTGGGTGGTACACTGAGCTGTGTAACAGCTTTACCCCACACCTTTCGAGAAAAGTTGTCGTCAAAGCGCTAGTAAACACTGTGCCCTGATCTGATTGGATTTCCGCAGGAAAACCAACTCGCGCAAATATGGACAGTAGTGCATTAACTATCTCAACTGAGCTGAGTTCTTTAAGCGGCACTGCTTCAGGGAACTTTGTCGCTGGGCAGATCACAGTCAAAATGTGTCTGTACCCCGTGGCTGTTACCGGCAGAGGTCCCACAGTATCAATAACGAGCCGTCTAAAAGGCTCCGTAATGATAGGTACCAATTTCAACGGCGCCCTCGATTTGTCCCCTGGTTTGCCCACCCGCTGACAAGTGTCACATGTCCTCACGAAATGGTCTGCGTCCCGAAAACACCCTGGCCAATAGTACTCTTGCAAGAGACGGTCCTTAGTTTTCTTAACTCCTAGGTGTCCGGACCACGAACCCCCGTGTGACAAGCGCAACAGATCCTGACGATAGCATTGAGGCACGACCAGCTGATCGAACTCCACTCCTCTGCGGTCTAGATACTTCCGGTACAGGACTCCCCCTCTTTCCACAAAACGCGCAGTTTTCCTGGCGATACCTTCTTTGACATTGCAGCGCACGTTTTCCAGGCTGCCATCCTTTTTTTGCTCGGCTATCAAAGCCGACCGGCTGACTTTTAGCAACCTATCAAGTCCGTCTGACGTAGGCGCGATGAGCAAATCAGTAGATAGCTCTTCTAACTTTCCCGCGTCGGGCGTTTCCTCTCCAGTATCTGGCGCCTTTAACGTTACAGACTCAAGTCTATTCAGTTCGGGCGTGCTCTGAATATCAGCTTGCTGCGCCTCTGACCCTTTTTCGTTGTTTGATAACGTCGGCCCCGCAACTACCGCCTTTGCAGCGAGCTCCCGAACCTTCGATCTGGTTAAGGCCTGAACACTAGCTTCACCAAACAAAAGCCCCTTCTCGCGCAGGAGGTGATCGGACCTGTTTGAAAATAGGTACGGGTACTGGGGTGGCAGCATAGATGACACTGCGGCCTCCGTCTCAAGCGCTCCGAAAGGTCCTTCAATAAGCACTTTTGCTACCGGCAGACACACGCTATGAGCTTCCACGGCTTGCTTGATCCATGCGCACTCGCCCGTGAACATATGGGGTTCTACGTAAGACGGGTGAACTACATCCATCGTTGCTGCGGAATCGCGAAGCACTCGGCACTCTTTCCCGTTCACGAGGAGGTCTCGCATGTAAGGCTCGAGAAGCTTCATGTTCTCGTCAGTGCTGCCTATTGAAAAAAAAACAACTTTTGGTGTTGTTTCCGGACACTGCGCCGAAAAGTGACCCGGCTTCTGGCACGTATAACACAAGCGCGCTCGCCTCATCTCGAACCGCTTTCTGCGTTTGGCTGCCGCCGTCTCTTTACGTTTGGTCGGACTGCTTTCGCTCGCATCCGCACTACGCGTGTCCCCCTTTGCTCTCATGGGTGTGAACTTCGGCCTCTCAAACTTCGAGCCAAATTCACCCTTTTGACCGTCCTTAGCTCCGCGAGCTCGACGCGTCACAAACTCCTCGGCTAGCTCAGCGGCTCTAGCCACCGTACTCACGTCTGGCCTATCCAAGACCCAGTATCGCACGTTCTCCGGTAACCGACTATAAAACTGTTCTAGCCCGAAACACTGCAGAACTTTATCGTGGTCACCAAACGCTTTCTCTTCTTTGAGCCACTCCTGCATGTTCGACATAAGCCTATACGCAAACTCTGTATATGACTCACTTCTGCCTTTCTCATTTTCCCGAAACTTCCGACGGAACGCCTCCGCAGACAGCCGGTACTTTTTTAGCAGACTCGATTTTACTTTGTCGAAATCCTCTGCTTCCTCTCTATCCAAGCGAGCGACTACGTCGGCCGCCTCGCCGGGTAACAAAGTGAGCAAGCGCTGTGGCCACGTTTCCCGAGAGAACCCCTGCTTCTCGCACGTTCGCTCAAAGTTAACCAGGAACAAACCAATGTCCTCTCCAAGCTTAAACGGCCGCATCAGGTCAGTCATTTTGAACAATACGCGTTCTCCTGCACCGTGTGCCTGACTTCCATTACGAGCGCGTTCCATTTCTACCTCAAGACGCTTCATTTCCAAAGCGTGTTGACGGTCACGCTCTTGTTGCTCTCGCTCTTTCTGTTCTTTACGTTCACGCTCTTCTTTTTCTTTTGCAGTCTCCCTCTCTTCAATAGTCTCAAGGCATTCCGACAGCTCGTCATCCTCAGCCTCTAACTCAAGAATAGCCTTTAGCAGTTCTGGTTTTCTGAGTTTGTCTGAGACATCCAGACCCAACTCTCTTGCAAGCTCCAACAATTTCGGTTTGCGCAACGACTTCAAATCCATGGCTGCTCTGAATGCTGCTTTCTCTACTGCTTACTATTGTCTTGCCGCAAACTAACCCGGCAGCAACGACAACCACAATTACCAGCTCTGTTTCTGACACTAACAAAAGCCTGGCAAAGCTCAGAAGAAGAAAGTCCCGCACTCACCAAACCTCGCAGGCAGGAATTCCGCGCAGTCGTTCCGCTGCAGGCAACCAGTCGTCACACAGGGCTCGTTGCACTGCTCCCGGATCGTCGTTGAGCTGCTCAGCATACAGTCAACTGCATCTCTTCGCTGCTGGCCTCCGTTGTCGCGATCTCGCCGCTGGCAGACCGTTGTTTGAAGTCGTAGGCGATCTCACCGCTGGCAACCAGATGTTTGAAGTCGTAGGCGATCTCACCGCTGCCAACCAGATGTTTGGGATCGCACTGCTGGTACGATCTGTTGGGAACTCGGCGCTGACGCCCGTGGTTGTACCTGGGTCGCAAGCCCCAAGGGTAGCGTTGGCCTGGCGGCCTGGGGTACAATTGGAAGCATCCGAAGGTCCCGGCAAAGCAAGAGTCGACTGGTAACAACGAAACAACTTGTTTATTTTAACATCGCAAAGAGTTGGCGGTCAGGTTTGACCGAAGTAGAGAGACGGGAGAGCACTTCACTCAACAGAAGAAATCGGAGCCCCCCTTTTGGCGTCCGGGGGCAGCTGTTTTTATACTCTCGCAGTTGAGGGCAAGAAGGAACCCCTCAAAAGACGAGCACGTGAATGTACAATGGGCTAATGGTGACGCACACTGTCGTAGCGATGCCGTAGCACCATGTCGAGCACGATCTCGTAGCACCCTGTCGTGGCGCTGCGCACGATCTCGTAGCACCCTGTCGTGGCGCTGCGCACGATCTCGTAGCACCCTGTCGTGGCGCTGCCGGTCGGACACAATGACTGTAATGAGAGGATGGTCCCTGCTTTGGCATCGCCTGTTTCGGGCACAATGACTGGAACGAGATCCCTGCTTTGGCATCGCCTGTTTCGGGCCCAATAACTGGAATGAGATCCCTGCTTTGGCATCGCCTGTTTCGGGCACAATGACTGGAATGCGAGGAGGATCCCTAGGCGGTCGCATCGCCGCAGACGCGCCTGGAAACACCTGGCGATGAGTGTTGCGGCGACGACGATCGGGCCAAAATGTCTGCCGCCCCGCCGCAGTCGCGCCGGCAAAACCACGTGTCGCAGGCGAAACGCAACACCCCTCAAGTTCGGGTTAAGAGTGATGATGGCTGTACATCCACCGTATACGGCAGCACATATGTATTCACCCATAGGGGCGCCCGTTTCGTCTATGTATATATACTTATAACGCGTTCCGACCCACGCTTCTTCAGCAGGCTTTCGTGTGACCCTTCGCGCATGTTACGCAAGTGCCCCTTCTTTTTTGTTTGTTTGTCTTATGCACTACTATGAGCAGAGCTTGTACCTCGTAGTATAAGCTACGAGGGGGTACTGCCTGAGGCCCTCGCCGTATTTCGAGCCTGCTCTTTCTCGCCCGTCTTCCACGCTAACAGACGTCGCTGCTTTGCAGAGCAGGAATGAATGTTCCCATTTTTGGGGGCCCCCTCTAACCTGCGGTGCGACATACTGCTTCGCTGCTGCGATGTAGCTTACGCTAGACCGTGTTGTCCCGCCCGGTTCTTCACCACTCGCTTAACAGCGACGCCGAACGCTGTTGTGGCAACGTCTGTTCCAACGTTCAGTGAAGGAAGGTGTAGCGAGTAGAGTTTCCAGAACATCCTAAGGCAGCATTTATTTGCTCGGTATTGATCTATCTGGCCTCAGCAAGCGGTGCATGTTCAGAACGGCGTGATACGAGGAAGTTCAATGGCATGGTGGTTGTACGTACGTCATCACATGGCGACGTGCGAAACCGCTCCACGCCGAGGTACCGCAGTAGTCCCAACGCCTCCAAAGCGCAAGCATGCGGCCACTGCAAAAGTGGTCTCGGCGCGCTAACAATAACGTGCCACTGAACAGCCGCAGAACATCTTGGACCAGTATCGCCCGCCAGTCGACTGTCTATGACAGCAAGCTGGAAATGATTGCATCAGAGAAGGGGGAGTTGAAGCTGAGATGAAGAAGAAACATACTTCTGCAGCCCTGATGGGACTCAGATGTCTGTGGGGAGAGGGAAGTGTGAAGAGGACAGGAGTGCTGAGTGCTTTCGGAGAGGCCCTGACACCCGAGAAGAAATAACCGGAAAACGACATCTCAGGGTGAGACGCGCTCAAGGAGATATGTTGAGCTCTGGCGGTGCAGCGACGCAAGAGTTGGACCGTGGCAGTAGCGGGGCCATTCTTCCGATGAACCTGATATAAAACTCGGGACTTTGGCAACATCGGTTGTTCCGTGAATATGCGAGAGGGTGTCATGTCGGCGAATTACTTACCAGTCGAAAACATCGTTCCAGTGTATTCGGGGTCATTCATCAGTGTGAGCGCCCTGACCGCAGTAAATCCGTATTGTAATCATATCGAAACTTTCCGCGTTGCCGCATCTCTTCGAAGCGGCGGCGCTTTTACATTGAGGGGATTGTCGATTAAGGTGAAAAAAAAAAGTGAATGTTAAGAACTACGTCACGGACGTTTGTGTGGTGACTCTCGCTATGGAAAACCAGGCAGTGTTCGTTCGGCACACAAGGTCGTGGACTTCCTATACAGAAGTCAAAGATGACTGCTTGGGAATTTCGAGCACGCAGCAAGGGCAAAGATTAGATAGATAGATAGATAGATAGATAGATAAATGAGAGAGAGAGAAAGAGAGAGAGAGAGAGAGCAAAGTCATAAGGGAAAGGCAGGGCCGGTTAACCAGGCTGCGCCCGGTAGGCTACCCCGCACTGGATACAGGGGCAAGGAACTTGATACAGCAACCCAAGGGCCGGCCATGGCTGCAAGTCTCTCGGCGTCACGTAGAAGCAGCATCGCTTAAGTGCGTGCCTGACCTTTCCGAGCGCGCAAAGTGCGCGGTCATATACCCGGAATAGTGGGCGAAATTTAAGAGAGAAAGACTAAAAGGAAAACGGCGGTGTGAGGCGAAGTTTAAGGGAAGCAGGTTGCCGGAAATTTAGCGACGCCGCGGGCAACAGGTGCACACGTTTTAGTTCTCAATCACCGCCGCACTTCTCCCTCTCTTCGGCCGACCGACCCGTGGTGCCTTTTTGGCTCGAGTTGGCGAGGGACACGTGTTAACACTTGCACCAGCTGCAGCCTCGCGGAATGTCGCAACAGCGCCACTCGGAGCGTCGAGTGAGCGAGAAAGTGCGAGAGTTTATATACGCCTGCGCTTAACGACCGCCGCGTTTTCTGCCGCCACGCCAAGCGACGCGGAAACGGCCGGCTGCTCCACCTCTCGCGCGGTGCGGAAGGCGTTGTGGTGGGCCTAGCCGTGCCCGTGCTAAGTGGTAGGAAGAGATATATACGTGCCTGTATATATGCGGCGCCCGCCGTATGTTATGCCCGCCGAAAATGCACGGGCGCGGAACCACGGTGCGTTCGAGAACGGAAGAAGATCCTGTAGGAGCTCGCGATGAACGACGTCGACTTCCGAGAAACTTTCACGCGGAGGACGGGGGAAGGAGAGTGCATAGACCTCTCCGTGTTTTGGCGTCTTTCTTAACTTGGCTGCGTGCGGTATGCAGGCGAGTGCAGCCACCGTTGACGAGGAACACCGCGGCTGCCCCGTCGCCCCGCTGTTGCGCTATTCTGGAGGCCTCTGACGAAACGCTTGCTGCGATATCGGGGTTACCGTTGCCTCCGGGATTAAAGGCGCCAATACACTTCGACGTGACCCGGCGCGCGCGCGCGCGGTGGTTGCGCTACGTCACGGCAGGTCGGCTACGCCGCGTCAGGCGTAAATCCGTCCCCCTACAGTACAACGCCGCGCCCCTGCTGCAGCTGTAGTAGCGCATGCGCAGTACACCGCGCCGCTCCGTGGCGCCTGTCGTGGAACATCGAAACAAATCTTTCGCGCGCTTCTCAGTCGGTAGCGACCGCGGGCCGGACTGTTGCTCGGCGTTGGCACGGATGCAGACACATTCCGCAAGACGAAATTAAGCAGGAGACACACGGTACGATTCGGCGTCCGATCCGACGTGCGGCATACTACGATTCGGGGCACACGGTGCGTGCATCCGAAAGATTGAGCGGCGCGTAAGCTCCGCCCAGATACAGCCCCCCAGCTTCACTTCATATCCACACCGAAAAACACAATACAAACAACTCTGCACAACACTGCTTTGCTTTACGCGAATACTGTCAATAAAATTATGCCCCTGCGAGTGACGGAACACTTCACGACGGCGCGTTGTCTACTGACGGCTCCGCCAACAACCAGTGATAGGGTCGGTAGGCCTAGCTAGGCGGACGCTGCGGCCGACGGCGCTGGCGATCCAACGCGAGCTCGTCAAAGAGCGCTTATTTTTGCCAAAACAATTAACACTTTACATTTAGGTCGCCCGTAATTAAATACAATGGTTTACTAGACGCAGTCGTTGCGAAGGGCAAACGTGCAAGCGAAGCGAGCAGCCTCGCTCAGACGGTAGGTGTGTGCTGTCTGCCCGTGAAATGCCCACACGTCGCGGCTCCCGATCTCGCCAGTAGCTTGGTGCTAGTGTATTAGGCGCTGCTTTGCATAACAGGCACACGTTCGATATAATTTTACTGAAGTGGTAACTATTTCGTGTCGGAAACAAACTGCAGCAGGCAAGGAAAAAAAAAAAAGGATGCGAGAAACCGGCCAGCCAGTGCCGCCTCCGTGGAGGGAACGTCAGAGAACGTCACATGCCAGCCACACTGTCATTGGCTGCGGCCGAGTAGTGAGTCTCTACCTCGACGAGAGACGGCGCTAGGCGCTAACTTGCTCGGCGTGGTCGGCGCGAAATGCAGTCGGTTGCATTCGGCGCCGGACGACGTCCGAGCGCGCCGAATGCCGCCGGTGGCGTCGGCGCCAGATGCCGCCGGACTGTAGGGGGTCGTGTTTTCGCCAACGTAACGTCGCCATGACGAGCGCGCGCGCGCGCGCGCGTTACGTCGGAGTGTATTGGCGCCTTAAGCGTTGCGCGTGCCGATCTCGGAGGCCGTGCTGATATTGATTGTGCGTGCACCGAAGGGAGACACCTGGGCAACTATTTCCTGATTCAGCGGGGCTTACTGGCTTTTTACAAGGCTGTGACGCAAGAAGAATAAGGAGACTTCTGAGGTCGCACTGCTCGCGTATATTCCGCAGCGTTGCCTGCTAAATATGTAACCGAGGAACAGAGTATATGCGGATATACTGTTCAACGATAATGCACGTCAGACATACGTGCTCGCGGTAGACCTCCCCCGAGCTCTTGTCACTCGATGCGGGCCCGTCGCCTCGTTTGACTCGAATCTTTAGGAGAGGAGGCAGACGGCAGCTGGCCGTCGCTGACTCCGTTGCGGTGTCTTTTTGACTCTGGCCTCCGAGGGTTTCTTTTTACTGCCGGCGCCTCTGGTCGCGGTCGGTCACGGAGCGTTTACGACTGGCGTTGCCTGGTTTTCTTCTCCGGCGCGAAGGCTCTTATTGCCTGTTACTGATACTGTTATACCCCTGTCAAGCGGGCAAGTTAAGTGCACTTACGGCGAGTGCACTCAGTTTTTAAGTGCACTTTCCCAAATCTTAACGTCGCAGCGGAGTGTACTCTCAGATGAGTGCACTCAAGTCGGAGTACGTTCAAGGTAAATATACCTGGTAGCGAAGCTTCCATAGGAGCCCATACGTTCAAAACATGGCGGTCCATCGGTGGTCCATGGGGCTTAGCGCCATCTGTATGTGGTGGGAACACTTCCGGCGGAAGAAAAAATAATGTGACGCCATGTCCGTTAAAAGCACAAGTGACGTCATTTTGTTTTCGAAGGCGCGAAATTTGTTTTGTTGTTCTTCCTTTGGAGCTATATATTCAAATGCCCCGCCATTCGACTTGATGAGCGTTTCGAGCTTTCAGCGTTGAAAGCGATGCAGGAAAAGGCCAGCCGTACGCTTGTCGAAATCGCATCCCTGCACAGAACATACTTTCTTTGGAGGCCGACGAAAGCTTTAGGTGTACAGTGCTGATCCTATTGCTGGATGCCAAGCCCGTCGGGCAGCGCAGTCGCACGAAAACAACTACACAATTATCTGGCGATCGTAACTCACTACTTTTGACTGAACAGATTAAGAAGCAATGAAGCTACCCGCGTCACCAAATTCAGACAAACTTCGACAAGCAAGAAAGCACAAACTGTGAGGGGGGCGTATTTCAACAGCTGATACGAGTGCGCCTTTCTGCCCATTTGAATACGTGCATGGCATTGCGAGTGATAGTGGCGTCAACGCCCCCTGTAGCGATGGGCGCTGAAAAGAAATGCATTTATTAATAATAATAAAATTAAACTTGTATTTTCTTAACTCGTCACGAATATATAAAATTGACTAGGAACTTTATTTTCCTTGAATGAATCCAACTGTGTCTCGTTTGAATTAAAAAACGCGTTTTTCTTTCCCAATGTTTGTTCCCTCCAAACCTAGTCGCGCTTCAATCGCTGCTCCCATAACCCCCCATGCTGATGTCGGTGACAATCTGTACTGAACCGCTTTTCGCCCGAAGCTTCGCGACCTATTTGAATCGACCTTGGTACGTTCACGGAACGCACTTTGCTGGCCGAGTACGTAGCCTCGCCGCCAACGCTTTCAACGACGCAAAATGTAATGCATAGAAAAAGGACACAGAAGTTCATTTCAGTTAGTGAACAGCTTTTAACAATATAATTTGTGTTTAGCGAAAAGCGAAATAGCACAATAAAGAAACGAATTTATCATGTACGCAACTAACGGCGCCAGAATGATGCGGCACTGCGGCTCCGCCAGGTTCATTCAGTTCGTGTTTATTTTGGTGTGAAAGCGTGCTGGGGGGTGGGGGGGGGGGGGGGACCATGCCGGTCGTGCTTTGAGCCGTGTGCGTGGCATTTTGCAGTGTAGCTAAATATCGAACTCGCCATCTTTGCTCATATATAACTGCTCATATTCTGTTCTAGCAGGATCAACTGCCGCCTCGCCGCACGCCGCCATGTTGTTTTGGATTTGCTAGGCATTCGTCTTGGCCAGCATTGACTTGCAACAGATTTATAAGAAAAACGTCTTCGTTTTTTGTTGAGACAAATAGATGAAGTTTGTTTTTATATATAATTCTACTTAAAACAATCGCTTTTTAGCAGCTTTCTCTTGTTAATTTACACCTTTAAAAACGCGCTCTTAGTCTGTCGCCATTTTTTTTTTTACTGGGAGTGCACTCTGTTTTCCCGTTAAGAAGCGCGCTGCCTAAAGTGGGACTCAAGGTCCCGAAGTGCACTCCCAGTAAGTGCACTTAACTTGCCCGCTTGACAGGGGTATTACAGAGTGATACGCTGGCTCATTTTGCTATTATTATTATTATTATTATTATTATTATTATTATTATTATTATTATTATTGACACGTCGTTTATGTCATGTTCTCTTAATGTTTGCAGCGCGACGTCGTGTTGTATGAAACCCGCCGCAGTGGATCGCTGTCTGGAAGAATCCGCTTTCGAGCACCGTGTCGGGGGTTTTGATTTTCGGCCGCATAGCTATGCAGGCGGGACTCGAGGACGATTGTGTAGTTACATTTAGGCACACGTTGAATAACAAGTGCAGCTGATCAAAATTAAACTGAGACTCTCTGTAGAACGGCAGTCAGCGTATGGCCCGTTTTTGCTACTCTGAGAAGTAAGACAACGAATCATGCGCGCTGTACCGATTCGACTGCTAGGTTTGCCGTTTTAATCAGTTAGCACGGGCGTAGCAGATGTGCTACTCAAGATCGAGAGCAAGAAATTGAGCTGGGCAGGCCACGTAAAGCGTAGGACACATAACTGGAAGCCTATAAGCTACAGAATGATGACAGTGGAAGGAGAACGCAGTCGAGGAGGGCAGTGAATCATTGATCATTAATACCATCAGCAGCAGTAGTAGTAGCAGCAGCTGACCTCCATCTTCCCCTCCCCCCCCGTCCCAGAATATAAAACGTTACCAAAAATATGAGCGATAGCAAATCGGCGGTAAACGCTAAATCTCCTTTCCGTTTTTCTTTTTAGTTGTCTGCATAAAAACGTGGGTCACAAGTAATTTTCCCTGCGCGAAAGCTCTCCAATATCTCCGAGAAACTGTTAATGTACATTTCACAACAGGCGCGTTTTGCTGGCAAAAGCGCAAGTTTCCGTGTAGGACCACCTGTACCCTTGGTACACTTGCCGCGGTCTTTTTCTCGTCCGCCAAGTCTCTCTCTCTCTCTGTCTCTCTCTCTTTCTCTCTCGTTCTTTTTTTCTTGGTTGGTACAAGTGAGCGCTGGGAGAAATAAATGATCGCTCTCTAAGTGAACCTTCCAGTGCTGTATCGGTCAGTCGGGCTGAGAGCGCGCAATCAACGAATCGTTCCACGCGACTGATTTACGACGTGAAACATTCTTCCTATTCTCCTAGCCTGATGCTGGCCATCCGTCGCGTCGGTTTCCCAATGCCCGCCCTCTTTTTCCGCGTCCCACTGTTAACCGATGTGCAGCGATCAGCACTTTCGTCGACATCACACGTCCTCTGCACTGTCGTTTTCCTTATCGTTTTTTTTTTTTTCTAAATATTCCGCCTCGCCAATTTCTTGCGGTGCAGCAGAGGCTGCACAAAGTGCCCTCAGCCAACCAGAAAAGAGCACAAGAAGAAGGACTCCTCCGATTGGAGAGCTTAGGTTGTCTGTACACGTATAATCGCTATTTGCGGAATACCGCGTTACCGGAGACCGCCTACGTGAGCGGCAGCGATAGTGGTGCCTTCTTGTAACGCAGACGTTAGCCGCGTTTGCATGAGTTCAAACCTGGCGACATGACATGGTACTCTCGAGTACGTCGCACATGTGCAGGATTCTACTAGTAAATGCTCCCTGGTCGTGTTTCATTCCGTGAGCATTGTACGCCAGGCACGCACGCACGCATGTGTACGGAAGTACAGCATACTTCCTCAGTTCTTCTGGGCACTCCGCCAAGCGCAACTGCCTTATTGAACTACCTGAATTTTTCAAATTGGCTCAGAAAATTCGTAAAGTAAGGTTTGCACAAACTGTGTTACACATGATAGCTTCGGATTGTAAATCGAATACACGAGAAAACATAATCCTGTTACCCGGAAGCTCGAAAGACAAAGCCCTTTTCCAGCTTCTGTTTGAAGTCTGTATGAGTGGCCGCCGCGACCGCTAGGTGGCGGTACTGTTTCTCGGTGCGCACGAGCCTACGAAAAATCCCGACCAACTAGAAGCTAGCAGCTTCGCTCTAAAATAAGAAAGGGAGTGTGCAGCGAGAGCTGCGTCCTAAATTACTGGGCGTCTCGCATTGAAATTGTACAGACCCTGTCTGTCTTCTGTCTCTTGCTTCTGTTGTCGCAGTTCGCCTTTGTCGCGACCCTATTTGTTTTGCTCCCGCACCTTCGTTTTGCTCTTGTCCCATCTGTTCTCGCGTGGGAGGTCCGTTGGAGACGCGCCAATTCCGTGCCAGAGACAAAAACGCTGCGCCCGCCGTATTGCGGGGTAAGCCTTTCTCCAGGGGCAATCCGGTGCTACAGCGGCGGCGGCATCGACGGCCTTGGCACGATCGATCACGCCCCGTCGCAATCGTAACCGGAGCAGCGGGCAAGAACGGCTGGACGCGATTTTCGAATTAAGACGGAACGATTTTTCTTTGCCCGTTGTTAGCTTTAGCTACGCTTGCGTTTGTTAGCTGCACTCTCTATTTCTCCCTTCTTCTTTTGGCGCACTCCTGCGACAGTTTTACAGCTACTTCAATCCGCTCCTTGTGTGTGTGTCACTACGTCGTATCTCCTGATTTATAGTTTCTCTTTTCGGTCTGCGCGAAATCGTCTTGAAGGTCACTTTGCTCCCGAAACGAAGAAACTCGAATGGTTTGGGAGTAGCCAAGGTCGTGCGCCTGTCGAAGCTGTTAGTATTGGACTGGTCGGTGTCATTTAGGATTCGGGTAGTCAGACACGATGTAGTCTACATGAATGTATGGATATACAAATAGAACACGCCGTCTGTCCTTGTACAGATGTTATCTTTCTGAGTATAGCCGCGACTTCTAAATCGCGCGCCGGCTTGGATTGCGGCCTGGATTTGATATGAAAGCCGACACACCCGTCCTCGCGACTAGTACTGCGTATCGGTGGCCTCTCTTTACTGGCTGGCGACCAAGAATCCATCAGGCGGGGTTTTAATGAACTAGCGTGCCTGCTACACCGTTATCTGTAGTTCCAACTATTCGGCGAACGCAGTAGTGACAGGTGGTCTGTCTGGCCGTTTTGAAATGCGACTCGCGTAATCTTTCGGAATGGTATGCCTGCCGAATACGCGAGAGAACAAGTCTGGAGCCCGTTGCAAATTTTCTTATGGTGTTTGCCGAAGGTTGTCTGGCTCAGTGGCAATATCAGCGTGGCAGCCCTGAAGATAAGTTGTATTGCTGCCTGTCTAGCCTTTATTTATTTTTAATTTCCTTTTTTGTAGTTGTACTGTTTGGGTAGGCGACCGCGTTATAATTCAGTGATTGATTGATTGGTATGAGTACGACATATGCAGACGCAAATCTCATGGATTGCGTATGAGTGACATTACGTGCTTTGTCTTCGTTACGTCATGCTTTTTTTTCTTAGCGTATTCATATCGCAGCGGGGTTCTCCGTTCTGCAATAAGGCTGATGTACAAATATGTCAACAATTTTTGTACATTTAGGGACTTGCGTGGGCTGCTTCGCTCCTGTGCAATGGATTACTGTCCCATAGCTGATGGACTGTTGTTTCGGTGCTTGCGCCCATAAAGGCAGTCTTTGTGTTGCTTGTGACGGGTTCGTGTGGGTGTAGTGCCCGTTGACATCTTGTTCTTGCTTTTACTCCTATTTTTGCCGGAGTGAAAAATATGGGATTGTAGATAGCCGTATGCAATGAACACACTCATGTATATATATATATCCTTGTAACACAAAGCGTAACGCCATAGCGTGTGCCTCCGAATCAATTTCGAGCATACGGGATTTCCTTAGCGATTGACTCCTTCATGCTTGTGAATGCGGTTGCTACGTCACCCCAGTCGACGTTGCTCCTTCTTAGGTACTTGCACAGTTCATTCACCTTTACTGTGCCACTGCACAATGTGCGTCACCAGTTAGCTGCCACCACCATCATCGCATTGTCGGTTAAATTTAGTGCGTTGTTTCTAACGGCCAAATCTGAAAACTCCAGGGGTGCACACGCTTGCTGGTAACCGCAACGGTACAAATGCTTTCTGAAACATTCCGAAACTATATCGAACTGCGTTGTTTCGTTTCCGGGTTCACCTGCGCTTGTAACGGCGTTTTAATTCCGTCTCCGAAGCGTACACTCGGGGCTACGCCATGCGTACAAACCGAGGTTCGGAGCGTTTACATGTCGTACCTCAATGCATTTATACGTAGAAGTTGGAAGTTATCGCCCGTGTCGTAGTTTTGTGTTTTTATTTCTCTGTCTTCGTCTGTTATTGGCGGTCAACGTTACATGCAGTGAACACCAGCTGGGCCAAACTCGATCAAGTTCTTCTGAAGTTATTTCCTGTTCGAGTTCCGAGTTAGGATGATGGTACAGTCGCGACCAATATGAAAGGGAACAGCCATTTTTTTTTTAAACGGCGATAATTCGTCATGCATCGTTTCAAATTTAGTAACTCGATATACAACGATATATAGTTTTCCGGTTTAACATTTAGTCTCATTGCACACTTTCGTGAAGGGCATGTGTGTTAACACCCACATGGGCTTGAAGATAGATGTTTGCTGTTGCCTTTCTTATTGCCGACGACTATACGTTCTTTGCCCCGCTGAATTACTCTGTGAGAACTGTAACGCCGCGGCATGACATCCGTGCTCTTATTGTTGCTGGGCTTTGCCGAACAGCAAGGATGCGTGCGACTTCGATTTGTTTTCTTTTTGCCTGCCGATCTGTCCTGACCGGGACCTTGTTTCTTAATTTCCAGGGCCCGACGGCCCAGTGCGGGCGCTGCCAGCCGACCTAGGTGAGGCTGCTTCAGCGTACCGTAGGACCCACGCCAACGTAGGCTGCACTGGGAACAGCTTCTTTCGTAAGTTCGCAAACTCCGCTCCTGTTCCGTTTTATTTCCTTCTCTTTCTTTCTCGCTTATAGAGAGTTATAGCTTGATGGACACCTGATAAGTGGTGTACACATCGCACCTACATATGCCCCTTCTTCTGTGTACTTTCGGGAAATAAATAAATAAATAAATAAATAAATAAACCGACTCTGCAGTCTCGGGATGTTATACCCCACTGTCAGATTCAACAACTAACAACGAGAACAACAAGAGCAACAAAAATTAACGACGAAGACGACGACGGCTTCTTGTGCTTGTGTTCGTGTGTGTATACCGGCGATTGATTTTTTTTTTACTTTCCCTTTTCGTCTTTGCCTAATTAACGAATTTGGGGTTTTGGGATAGCCGGCTCAGATGTAGCTTGCCTTCCCCAGTTTATACATTCAGAACAGCGATCTATTTTGCTTTTAAGGGGACAGTCAGATCTCCTGCACAAATAGTGAGATCGAACGGCTGTTGCTTTCGAAACAGCGTGCACTAGAAGTTGCAGTGGCGGCAGAGAGAGAGAGAGAGAGAGAGAGAGAGAGAGAGAGAGAGAGAGAGAGAGAGAGAGAGAGATGCGGCAGTGGATTCGCTTGGGACGCTGTCGAACTTGTGCCAGCGTTTGAGCGACGTGCCATTTTTAAAGATTCTCTCTCTCCCACAATGACCGCTAACATTATATGCGCTACCGAAACCAGTTGGCAAACACTTTGGCCGTAAGCCGCCGTGTCGCAGGCTGTTTCACCGCGACTAGCGATTCCGAAGCTCCTGACAGGAGCGAGCCGAGGCGCTTGCCGCTGACCTTGCATTCGGGTCGTTAAGCAAAACTGTATTGCGGCTGGGAGAGGGGGACAGAAAAAACGGGGCAAGCAAGCGCTCTAATGACTACCGCAAGTGTCACCTTGACTGATGACTTCGCGGGCTACTTTACGGGTGATGTACGACGTGGTTGCGAGGGGGGCATGTGCATAGAGAAACATGCGGCACTTGCGCAATTTGGCCAAGCGGGCGGCTGTCCAGATGAAACTCCAGGAGATATTTCATGCTACTATGTGCCGTGCGCAAAAGCGAGCGTTTGCGAATGCGTTTGCACTTAAACAGCTTAGCTAACACACAGAAAATGCAAATAAAACGGGGAACGCATAGGCGTAGAATGATGTTACAGGTAGTTAGGTTGAAGAGGCGATGTAGTGGCACTAATACTGCACTCCAAACGGCAGATTCGGAGCGCTTCCCGAGCAAAAGGTTTCTATAGTTTCGGAGCACGTCTGTTCTAATGGCAGATCCGGAGCTCGGACCGCGTGATACAATGACTGATCGGTAGCGGGTCTCGAGCCGAGAGAGCTCCGTCGAACAGGGGAGACCAGGCTGCCGAAATAGGCAGGTTCGACCGTATGTCTGCGTAAAGTAGTTCCTCCAGCAACCGCTTTCTGGATCGTCCTTTTAGCAGCTGGGTGACATATGTAGAGAGCAGACCGAGCAGATGATACGAGACAGGACGCGAGCGATTCGTTGTTGTTAGACGGCAGGCGATTAATAAAGATAATCGTCGTACTTTTGTCGCACGTTTGCTGCTTAAGAAAATCGCTCTTCGGAGAGGATTCGAGCGGTGAGAAAATGGGCGCAAACGACAACAGATGCATTTAGCACTTGGAAACGCGCCTGTGGGGATCTGTTCCTTTCGCCGAAAAAAAAAAAAGGAAAGCAAGAAAGGAAAACAAAAAAAGCCGAAGTAGTGAGCTTTACAGTGGAGGCTGCCGCTTAGATAAACAGGTAGGAGATAAATTGCTTCTTGATAAGCTCAACTTTCCCAGGGCTCGCGTTCGAGTTTTTCCACGTTCTTACATTCGTTCTTTCGTTTACTATGCTTCACCAAGCCTCCTTCAACGGTAAGAACGGTCATTCTAGATCTATGGTAGTGTCGTTTTCAAGGCCCGCTTCCACTTTTTGCCACGGAAACACTGTTAACCAAACTCTAATCACAGACAACCTTCTGAACGAAAGCTACGCAGTGAGAGCGCTTACAAGTAAAAGGGCTGTTGAAAAAAGTCTTACAACATCGTCCGTGTTAGGTTTATTAAGCTCGGAAAGAACAACCGTAAAATCTTATTTACAAGAGCAAAATAATACATCACTCACGAGTGAGTGCTAAACATGAGTTATCTCTCTGCGTTCGGGGAAATGCGAAACCGTCGCACGCGTAGCCATGCTGACTCAGCACATCTTTTTTCGAAAAACTAAAAGCGTTGTCAAACGCTGTGGGAACACTGGGTGCAGTAACACACGTGCTTAAGCTCCGGAGCTTCTCCTTCATTCCTACAAAAAGTTGTTCGCGAGTACATAAAGTTCTGACTTTTGTTCCAGTACGTCTCATTTTAACTGCTCGGCTAAGCGTTTGCTCTGTGCGCTTTGGCAGAGTAGCTTTCCTGCGGCGTTTCGAGCTTAAAACATGCCAGTCAGAATGTTGATGATTAGGAGATGTGTGCAGCTGTTACATCTTGATTTACGGAATCGTTCTTCCTCTCAGCACGCACGCACGCACGCACGCACGCACGCACGCACGCACGCACACTCCTCCATCTTTCTCTGCTCCTTCTTTGGATTTCACACCTGTGAGACTGTTGCGACTGTTCGATACCTTTTGCGGTGCCGGTAAGAAGGTCGTGGCCGTGATTCACTGCCTTATCAACACGACTACACGACGCAATCGTAGGCTCAATGGTAAGTCCCCACCGCCCCGATGTCTCTCAACCGCTATTTCTACTCACATTCCCGAGAAAAAGGGAGTGGCACGCCTTCCTCCGACGCACCCTCTCTCCGGCCCTTTTGAGTGCCGCTCGCCTGTATAGCTTTTTTTTTTTTCTAAAGCAGCGTCGGCCGTGCGGCCCGCCTGCTGTGCGCGCTACGAGCGGACGTTTCGGATTCTCTTTCCGCTCTCCGCGCGTGGTCTGCAGTATGTACCGAGCGCCCAGGCACACAGTGAACGTGCTGTGCCTTGCGGCGTATGTGTGCAGCGTTGGCTGGCCGTCGTGGCGAGAGGGAGTGCTGCAGTGCCGCAGCATCCTGTTTACCCAGCGTGACGTCACTGACCTATGGCCTCGCCCCCGCCGCGATCGGGTCTTGCCTGCGACCTTCGGGCTAGCCGAGGGCGCGCGCTGCGTATATCGCATTCATTTAGTTGCGCGCACGTAAGCGTTTCTCAATTTTTTTTGTTCTTGTTTTGCTGTGTCAAGGCTTCTTCGGTGATTGGAGAGTCTTTCTCTGTCCGTGCTATTAATGCAACCCATTTTTTTTTTTCCCGCTGAGGTTGTGGCAAACAACGCTGGATTCCTCTTATAGATGTTGATCAGTTGAGCTGTGCTGTTCGTGCAGTGCTGTGACATCGTACATTTATTTTGGCTGTTTCGTAAGTCTCAAACGCAAGAGGTGCGGGCGCTTTTGTGGCCATTTCGTAGTACTGCGTAGCAAGTTCGCCGCTCCCGAGCAACAGTGGGCCAATGAGTCGAATTTGATTTTTAAAGTTAAAGGATAAGCCTCGCGCGTAGGCTAAGGCAGTGACGTTACATCTAGTGTTTTATACGGGGTGTTTTTTTTTCTACACATTAGATATCTTTTTTCAAATATCACCTTTGGCAGATAGCGTAATTCTAGTCCTTGGGCGGAATTACTCGAAGCAATGAACATTACGTGCACAAGAAATCTAAATGCATACTCGGCTAATTAACAAAAAAATCACTAACATTTTTAAATAGTTATGGCACACATTTACGAATTGCAGCTGGTGAGGTTGCAAGGCGATATATTAGCTTCGAATGAATTTTCAGAATGACACCAGTTTCGAGATATGCCCCGTGAAACTTGCGGTAAAAATGCATTATTGTTCCACGCGCTTCTTTAACAAACCGCCGTTTAATACACTGCAGCACAAAAGTAACTAGAACAGCCGTGTATTTCGTCGCAGACATTGCGAATGAACGTATTAATATTGGTTCCGTCCTGAAAATTTGTTCCAAAGGGATACGCCTTTCAATTTCGCCGGCTGCAGTTCGTAAATTGAAATATGTGCCTTAAATGAATCCATTAAAATGTTAACTAGTGAAGTTTTTTTATTGAGCGGGTTATGCCGATTTCTCGTGCAAGCGCCTGTTTGACTAATCCAGCTCTCTGACTACAATTATGCTATTTGCCACCGGCGACCTTTTAAGATTCCGCATACAGTTGCATTAGACCTCCTTCAGTTGAGCTATTTCGTACCATTTTCCCTAACTGGCTGCAAAGGATGACTGAACAAGTTACACCTCGGGTGCTCAGAAACTACTTGGTGTGCAGCTTTAATCGACGTGTTTTGTTGAAATGTATTCAAAACTTCCTTGTACATTGCAGCAGCAAGGCGTGTGTCAGACATCTAGAACACCTTGCGAGAAGGCCAACCTAACAATTTTCAGAGCGCCACATTGGCTGCTAGAAAACTGCTTGCGGTTGATTTCGCTTTGCACGGAGCATTTTCCTTGGACACACAGCTAGTTAGTATGTGCCCGTGTGTCACACGTTTCCTCTGGAACAACACCGTTCGGGTTCAATTCGCGGGTTGATTGAGACTCCTACGGCGTTCCGGCGAAACCAGCGTTTGGTTTATGTCGCCCCTTCCGCGTACACTTTGGTTCTCGCGACTTTCTCGCCTTACTCCACACCCCCTCCTCTTTCGAGGTGTCTGCGTCTATTCTGCTTTCGACGGCGCATTTGTCAGCCTAGGACTTATGGCCTCGGTATAGGCGTGCTGGAGTTTTTCACTTAGCGGATCGCGCGCTTGGCTGCGACGGGCCGCTCACTTTATCCGTTGCCACTCTCTTCGTCTTCGTGAAGCCGTTCCCAGAAGAATGCCGTGCGATGTACCGTTAAAGAAAAAGAGAAAGAAAGAAAGAAGGGAAGAAAGAAATGTTTGCAGAGGGCAGGTGGCCAGGTATACGAGGCACGCTCAATGTGTGTATATGCGGTACATTGATGGAGCTAATGGCAGCAACTCGCTTTCTGAGTGCGTTTCATCTTTCTTTCTTCTTCTTTTTGCTCACGCGTTCGTCTTGTTCTTGCGTCTGCCGCGTGTCGTCCCTCCTATGGTGTATACTACGCGTCAAGCGATGTAAGAGAAGAACGTACGCTTGATGGTACGAATAAAGAAAGAACAGCGGGTGCAGATGGAAGGCAGCAGGAAGTCGCCGGCGAAGTGTTTCCACGTGATGCGAGATAGATTTTTCACGCACGCACGCACGCACCCGTATATGTAGATATACATACACGTGTACACGCAGAAAGGCACACCACACTAACACGCGTACACAGGATACGTATACACGCGCATATGGACACGCGCAGCTGTCATAAACGGGCATCTACACACTAAGAAAAAAAGGAGTACCTCTTACTCTTTTCGGAGAGTCTGGACTCGCCACGTATACGACACACTTTGTGGGAGACACGCGAACTCCCTTTCGGAAGAGGGTCCCGAGACTATCTGTGCTCGATACAAGGTGGTTACGTGACTCCGCACCCAATAGTCATGCATACTCTCCTGTAGTAGTCTCCTAACCCTCTCAAAAGGGTTACACGACTAGTGCTGAGGGAGTCCGTTAACTACTCTGCATGAGTCAGACGACTCAAGATAAGGGGTCACATGACCACTGCTGAAGGATTCGGGTAACTATTCTTGATGAGTCTGATGACTCCAGCAGTGTGTGTCAAGTTACCCTTAGTGTGTGGTGCAGGACTCTTGCAGATGGAGTAAAATAACTAATCCATGTAAGTCGTTTGACTCTCGGATGGCAGTGTCGAGCCGCTTTTCAAAATGTGTCACCAACTTTTGCTGTAAGTACACACAACTACGGCTAGTTCTCAAGATTACTGTAAAAAGACAACATATAAGAATGCATAGCAAACTTGCCAAAAAGGACATGGCAGGTTAGCAACAAAAAGTTAACATTTCATCACCCTTTGTCGTCTTCTGGAAAATTCAAATGTATTAGTCAGCACAGAATCACCATGAAAGCAAGACAGTTCTCATTACTATTAAACTGGAATCAATAGCCAACCATGCAAAACAGTCTTAAATAAACATCCAATATGTAGCCTGCAGGTGCATATGCATGACACTGCAATGCAACTCAGAACCATAATGAGACCCCAAAATATTATGTAATTCGTGTAGAAGTTCAATTCAGCACTGCACAAGCCTGTAATGTCAAAAATTTATAAGTTAAACCTATTTCACTGTTCTTCGAGACGTGTTTTTATTTAGAACTTACGATTTAACATTTTAAGCAAGTAAGCTACACATAACAAATGAAAAAGGCTGCACTTATGTACAAAGGAGACCCAGATAATCAAGTGCAATAAAAACAGTATTCCAACTTAGATTACATAATCTATGCATTATACTATGCTTGCTGAAAACAACTGGTTGGCAATTGATAATCCAATCTAACAGTAAAAACAGCTGTCTTACCTTATGGTACTCTTGTTGGCACTTTTCCCCCACAACTTGTGCGTGTCAGCGTCAGTGGAAAATTGATCTGAAAAATACCACATTAAAAATTTGTGCATCAATTTTATTCTGTCATACAACATGCAACAATGTATAAAAGCTTCACAACAGATAATATTACAAAAATAAATACAGCAACATTTATACTAATTGTTTATGTTAACAAACATACTTTTCCAAGACGAAGAATAATAGCTGACACAGACAATTTCACAGATTGCAATAACCACTAATACAAAACTTGCCATAATGCAAACACGCTGACAAAATATGTAGCACAGGTAGCTGTAGTTTGTTACGGCAAAGATAGCAAGATAGCAAACAAACTATACCCAGCTGTATGCGCGCAGCTGTAACAATACACATGGTGCACCAAGATCCAAAAGAAACAAAGAGGAAGATGTGAGGAAGGCTTTTTTGTACTCATCACAAGTTATCCTGTAAGACCAGATTATGCACTGCCTGTAATCTACCCTCAGCACATACGTAAATAAGTTACATTAGGTGCCACATTTACAAATCACTCATATTATGTTCTTGTGATTGTCCTTATTCCGATTTTTAACTTGGAAAGCATGACTGAGTTACGTAAAGCCTCCCAACGGCTTGGCATATATACAGAAAGAAGTGTTTCTATAAACACTGGAGGCCATGGAAGGATGACTGACACATACCTCTTTTAATTCTTTTGTCTTTGTCTTTGATTATCTACCACAGTAGTCTTTTGTAGAGTGAAACAAATCCAGATAATACACTGTGGGCAACAAAGTGTGAATACCTGTTCTTGATTTCTACCTTTCTCTGGTGTCCCGCTAAGGTAAGATTGGTGCAAAAAACTGTATTCCCAATGTATGCGTTCCCACAAAACAAAACAGGAGCAGATGATAAGCCACATTAATGGTGCGCGAAATAAAACATCTGTTCTTAACTTACCACTGCCATTCCAATCTGGTGAGATTTTCTGCTTTGTTGTGTACTCTAGCACAGGTGCTACGCAGTTCACTTGGTGCCCAAAGCAACTCTCACACCATAGCAGGATGTCAATTTTGTTTTTCAAATTCTAAGCGAAACTCTGGTTATGGGGGACAATTGCAAACTTATAGTTTTGCTTTGTATCTTCATTATGTTGTAGAGCAGGGTAGAAAGCAAGAACAGATATCTAAAATTTGGGTTCCCACTGTGCATTGCATGGATATGTTTCAATGAATGATAAAACTATTTGGTAGATAAACATATGAAAGATAAGAGAATTAAGCTCGAAGTCTACCATATCATTAACTGGGAATATTATGTGTAATTGAAATTTTGCGATTCCCAGTGAAGAAACAGTTTTGACAATATGTGCCAAGGCAACTAAGTCACTCATGCTCACAAAGGAAACAAAAACAAGCAAGATTACAAGAAGTTCGAACTTGCAACCTGAGGTGAGACACCTCACATGACTGATTTATGTATTTACTGAGCATAAATTACATCTGGCGCATAATCTGCTTGTACAAGATGACAAACAATGAGTTACTCTTGCTTTCTCTCTGGGGCATTTGGCTCTTCAGAACACATGCACATTGTGTGGCACAGCTGTGTGGATGTAGCTGGGCACAGCTGTTATTCAGCATCAATCTGTTTTTATGGTCCTGCACTATTATTGTAATTTATAATTAGCAAATAGCCTAACTATTGCGTTGATCAGCTCCATTTTAAACAAAACATACTGACAGATTTCCCTGTTTATCGCTAACAAAGAGATGGGTACATCATTTCAGATTTCAAGAAACAGCTGTGGAACAGAACAAATGCTAAAGACAGAAAATCTACAGACCGATACTTTTTTATTAAATGCCATGTACTAGCCCTTTCTGCAATGAATACCATTAGTAGCAAAAATTGTAGACTGCAAAAATAATTGGGAAATATTTGCAAGAAAGTGCGCGTAAAAATATTTTGCCACTATGTAGGACATAACTAAGAAACACCAGCTATACAAAAACCAATGACAATTCAAATCTACATAAAACTCCCTATGAATGGTAGTATATTCAAACCTCTAGTACAAATTTTAAAAAAGTTGTTTCGAGAAGCACTCCCCTTAATAAGTGGGTGTTAGTGTTTCTACAAAAGGGTTAGAAAATGCCTTCCGGCATACCATAGGGAGTTTTATAGATAGCACATGCACGAATCTGCCTAGAAAGCCCCACACCCTGCTTGTATTCCTTAGTCATTTTTCTGCATTCTGTTGTACGTCACCGTTTGGATCCCTTAACACTGAGTGCGTAAAACCAAAAAACAGCCTATTAATACACTGAATTTTTAGCCTGTAAAGGGGTTGTGTGGCAATGGGGGCAGCCAACTCTAGTGTGAGAACAAACAAATATTTGTTCTCGCGTTAGTGAAACCAGTCAAAATATAATTTCACAAATTTGGAAATGAATGCACAAAGAACCTTGCTGATTGTCACATTATTGTCCCGAACAAGATCTTTTGGTGTTTACAATTCCTAGTTTAATTCACTTTCCTCTAGTAAATAGGCTCTGACCTAGAATACTCAGTGTAGGAGACTAACCCAGACCTGGAAGCCAATGTTTAAATCTGAAATAAACACATTCATCCCCCGACCACATGGCACTGCTTCGTCATCAGAAGAAGCATGCATCCATGGACATATAGTCTGTAAAATTATTTATACATGATCTGTAGCGTTAATCTTGCATTAACAAATTCTGAAAATTAAGAAATACATCTGCTATGCAAAGCACTGCTGTAAACCTGTGTTTGAGAAATGCAATACTCGAAAGGTGTAATACAACCAATGTGTGCATGAAACCTATGCTGCCTTTGACATTCGTCAGTGTGGAAAATAAGCACTGAGAAATGCCAAGGGTATCATAGCTTTTATGTCTCAAACGTTGTATGTGAGTACCACTGGTATATTTGCAGTGAAAAAAAGTCACATTATTACCAGACATATGAGGGGAACCCATGTTTCTCTAGTTTAATATTTTCTTTCTTGTGCTCTTATATCCTTGAGTTCTTCAAAAATAATGGGTGCTTGAAATAAGTATATTAATAATATTAATAATAATATATTAATAATAATATATTGCTCTTAAATTTATCCTGCACCAGAGCCCGTGTTATGTTAAATTTCTTGAACACATTGCAGTGCTGTAGGTTATCAAAGGAAGAAAAAAAATACCGTAAGTTTTCAGTTTAGCCTTATGTACAACAAGAATTAAGAACCTATCAATTACATCCACAAGTACAAAAGAACTATGAGAAACGGGGCATAAAGACAGATATACATTATAATAGCAGGAGTTGATGGTGAGAACTCTACGAGAAAGGAACTATTAAAAACTAGGTACTAAAGAAACATGAATTATAATAATAGAAATATTTTCAAAGAATTTGAAGAGACAAATAGAATGTCTGTTCAAATCACTCCACCCCAACATTCATCCATGGTTCGATAAGTGATCGATAAGAAAAGAAACAGCTGGTGATGCTGTTTGGATAGATGGAAACTGAGGTACAGCTGTGAAATAGATGAAACACGTAGAGGGGTCACCAAGTGTCGCGCGCTGGTTGCACAGCAGGTTTCCTTGAGCTCCGGACTCACTCGACACTGATGCGTTGAGCCTGGTTATACGTAGTTCGCTAGAGGCCTGGCCTGAGTATGTGGCATGGCTTGGGTAAAATTTCAAGGCAACCTGAAAAACACAGATCCAAATATATAAGCACCAAAATATTCTGCACCATAGGGCAAATCTGAAGTTTACCATCTGCACATAGCAGATGATGAAAACAGACACAAGTCACCAGACTCAAGGTATATAAATGTGCAAAAGTGTAAATGAATGTGAAGAGCTGCTTGTAGGATGGTATCCTTCATTTTGCCTTTTCTAGATCAATAATAGTATCTTAACATAATGTCAAGTGTGCACGACCCTCCCTATTTGTGTCAGTAGGCTATTCCATGCCAGCTGTTCCAACCTGGCACATGACCACTTGGAATTTCTTTTTGAAAACTGGGGGCCCTTCAATATAGAACAAATCGCAATTTCACGCAATGCTTAAAGCAAAAAAAATTTTACTGGCGTAAACACTATGTCACATTTTGTGTAACGCACCAAACTATGCATCATAAAATGGCATAGCCAAAAAAATTGCTTCCTTCATTAAGAGACACAAATTTTTAACGACAATGAAGAGAGGCCTTGCACCAAAAACTTAACTGCTTATTAGCCAGTGCTCACTTTATTATGGCCGATTAAAAATGGACCAAATGGCTTATTAACTTTATTTTCACAAAAGTGACCTACAGCAAAAGCTGTAAATTTATGTAATCCATGTGTTTAGGACTTGTGCTGTGTGCAAGAACTGGTTTCAGAAAGATACATTATGCAGCAGAGCAGAGAGAGGAGGATGAACTTGGAAAAGAAGTCAGTTTTGGTGTACGTTTATCGGCCTACTTACCATTGAGGCAGCCCTAGTAAACTTATGCCAAATACCATGTATGAGAGTACACTGTATTGTTTTTGAAGTGGTAAAGCTTTATCAAAGTAGTTTTTGTGTTACGCAAGAAAACAATTTTACAATTGGTCTCTTGTAGTTTCAAAATTTGCATCACGTTTCGTCTAATACACACAGCCTCTTGGGAGCTAAGACAAAATGCATAGGCTTGAGCATCCCTGCACAGACAGAAGGGAGTCTAAACTGCTTCGAAGCTACTTCTTTCATTGCTGAGTGCTTACAAGCCACTTCACTCAAAAAGACGCCGCTTAATTACAGGTATTTACCTGAATATTTGTCTGCTGTCAGCCTGCTTGGCATCATCACTAAGGCTGCCAACTCCCTAGTGGACGTGATCGGGACATGGTGGTGGCAGGATGCAGTGGCAGAAGCCGTCAAAGGCTCCCAACTCCCTAGTGGACGTAGTCAGGACAGGGTGGTGGTAGGACGCAGGGGTAGGAGCCGCCAGAGTGTACCTGCAACAAATTTGCACAAATGTTCTTAGTTCTACCACGTCACGATTTACAATAAAAATTGAGCTCTCTGTGTAACATGGCTACCAACACAAATAAAGGCAAACAGTTAGGTCCTACCACTCAAATAGAACCCCGACAAAAAAGAAACGGTACTTAAAGGGACACTAAAGTGAAACAATAAATCAGTTTGGACTAATGAAGTATTGTTCGAGAACCCTGCAGGCAGTCATTTCAAAAAAATAGTTTGATTATTAGATGAGAAAATGAAGGTCCAAGTATCAGTATTTGAATCACGCGCCGAAACTCCAGTGCCGGTACGTCAGCGTGACGTCAGGGATTCTAAAGTATGTTTTCGCATTTGGGCTGTGTTGGCTGAATAAAGGTTCCCGAAACTGCCCATGTTTATTATTTGGTTCCTTTAGAACACAATGTAGTCAACCTGTACCGCTATATATAATTAGTAGGCCCTAGAAGATGCCATCAAAATCCAAGACATCACAGCCACCAGGTGCGGGAATTTAAGTAGGCGTCGCCACCCGTATTTCGTTCCTGCGCTTTTCGTGGCTTGTCAAACGTCTTATCATTGTAAGAGTGGTGTTTTTGGTGTTGCAGAATGGTAATTTACTGATGCAGAAGAAATCATTTTTCACTGTAGTGTCCCTTTAAGTTTATGAAAATCCAAACAATGAAAAAAAATGTGCAACTGATTTGTGCATGGAAGCTCGGTTGAAACCTGAGCTCATACCATCAAGTGATCTGCTAGTCAACTGCAAGCCTGCCACCTTACAATGTCATTGTAAATTTCTTTACATGCATCATGTAAGCTGCATTAATACAAGTTCAAAATCTCTTAACATAAGTAAATCACCAAGCTAATTAAATTAACGAATTCCAGTGGTCGTTAATGCAACAAAGTGCAAGCTCGGAATGAAGCTGGCCAAACTGGGCAGTGAAAAATAACAATGTGGTTCTCTACATCTTGTTTTTCTGGCTTTCGCTCTAGCGTTGGAATATACAAGAATTTTGACATTCCTGATATTTCCCCCTGCTAATTTCTATTCCATAATGCATAATACTTGAGCAAGAGCAATACTGCTTTCTTTTAACCGTAAATAGTGATAAAACAAGAAACTTCACTGGAGCCAACGTTTTGAGAAAAATCTCCTCTTTGTCGAAACATTGGCTCCAGCTATGCTCCTTGTTCTATGGCTCTTCATCATGTCAAAACTCTATCTTCCTGTGTACCTCTGTACTTTCAATGTTATGTCAATGAAATTGTAATAACAGATCATTAGTAAATGTAGCTGATGAGGAATTTGGCCTTGTTGGTAGATAACGACAGAGTAACTGCGCAATATAGAGATACGGAAAAAGGAGGCTTGTGTATGTTGTCTTCTCCAGTCATTGGGCGATTACTCTGTCTCAATGTAAAACTATTACCCTTTGTACAATAATACTAAAATGCATAAAGACAGGAAAGCGGACACAAAAATTACAACAGATAGCATCATATGCTAATGAGATATGCAAAAGTGCCTGCTACAATTTGTCTCACCCATAACGTGCTGGATAAGATGGCGACTTCTGGCTGTTGCCATTTCTTGAATACCTAAAATAAAATACATATCAAAATTATAAAAATACACAGGACAACAGCAGTAGTCGAGGACATAACGCATTGTTTAGTACAAGAAGGTAAACTAATCTCTGATACACGGCAGATGAAATTTCCTTTATTAAGTTAGTAGAAAAATACACCACACTTCATTTCATTCAATACTCTCGGCATTTCTTGGTACAAGAAAAAAAGGTATTTCTGCATGGAAGCAGCAAAATAATAAATGGCCTTCTACTTTTACAAAATATGCTGCAGCGACTAAGCTAACTACAGCTGTATATACTTAAAATTGTTGTATGCACATTACAATAGCCAAGACAGGATAAACTTGGGTTCATATGCAGCTCACTGGAAGGTACAACTTTGCAATGAACTCATTGCTGCTTGGCAAATATACGCATTAACATAAAACTACAAATAAAAGGATCCTTTTTTTCATAAAACGCCGGACTCAATATAAAAAAAATCCAGTAGCAATATTACAATTTCACCACATAACACAGCCAGGTTTTGTAAGCCTAGTAGGATTTACTATATAAACGTTGCAGCAAGTTCATGCTTTCAAATATTTACAACCGTGAAAATAAAGATTACGTAAAAATAATACATTATATATAGGCTTAGATTGTGAGCTAATGTGTTTTCTACTTACAGCCAAATGCACATAAAATTTGTTCTGTTTCAGCGCTTTTAAAGCGCTGTGTCTGTTCGCTTGAGCAGCCAGCCGCTTTACCGCTCTTAAAATATCTGTGCTCCCACGTCGCCTGACACTGCCATACAGCGTTGTAGCGCTTTTATTATTCGCCGTAATATACCTAAAGCGCTAGTAAACCTTCAGAATACACAAGCTGTCTTTTCGACTACCTGCCTTCGCCAGCGAAAGTCACACTGGTGCGAGTATTGTATCTACACTTCAAGTTACGCAGTACTTGATATTATACGAATTTTTCGATGCGACAGGCCACTCGTCACTAGAGTCGTTAAGAAGGGTGTTTCTCCTGGCAGTACAGCTTTGCAATAATTTCAGACGCTCTCCTGAGGCTTCCGTCTGCCAGTAGTATTTTCGCATACATACGCGCACGCATGCCTAAGAAACGTCTGTGAACTGCCAAGAGAAACGTGGAGCAAAATGTAGCCATACCGGAAGGGCCGAGTACGCGCCGTTTGTAAACTCGGAACAAAAGCTGATATGCTTACCTTAGACGTTAAGAGAAATATGGCACAGGTCACTGCCCGCTGGTAGTCGCTCGTATGCATCTGGTCGTCTCTGTCCGTTGCGATCTCCCATATCACAATGAAAGATGCAGTGCAAACCGCAGCACTTCGGGCGCTTGTGACGGTCCGGCGAGCTGCACTTGCTCGATGTCGGCAAAGACGACATCGGCGACACGCTGCTGCTGGCGGCGGTCCCCCTCGTCGCAATCACACAGCACGGACAGAAGCTCCCACCGTAACTTGCCGCAACGCCTGGTTGCAGTCGCCCTAACGCAGCGATTTCAGAACCACTCAACGACAACGTACTCGCGCGTGATGCAGCGCAACTGTAAAATGGCGTCATGCTATTGACGGCTTCGGCTTTGGATCATTTTGTATCTGCACAACTGAGCAAAACAGTTGCGCTAGTTTCGGTTTTGTTTCCTTGCGTTCAGATAAAAACTGTTTTGCTCCCTGATAATTTCACGTCACTTAAGTAATGTTCACGAATGAAACAGCCATGAATTTAACACGCGTCTTGAAATACCCGCTACGTTCACTTGGCAGAAGCAAAATTTGCTCGTCCGAGTGTGGTTGCGTTTGAAATATCTATCGCGCTGTCGGAGCGTGCTCGAAGTGTGAAGACCCGGCGTAATTGTCCTTAATTTGCTTAGCTATAACGGTGCGGCTGCCCTTGATTTCTGTCGAGTGCAGTTTGCTCTGATGTAAGGTAGAACTACAAAGCCGCCCATGTTACTGAATGATCTAGTGCACCTGAAGCTGCCAGATCTACGGTATTTCCTCTACAAGTTCTTGCGACTGTGTGCCGCTGTCACCAAATGCGAGCGTAATCATTTGGCGGAGATTTAGCAACACATATTCTACAACTATAGTTCACCGCTCTATCACGGCATGGAGAAGCAGCGTGGTTGCTCCGTAGTAAAATTTTCTGTTTATTGCGAAATTTGCAATAGCAATTATATGGACACAACCGCCGAAATATACCTGTCGGTGTTGCCGTGAGCTTAAGTATATAGTCAAGTGCGATAAGATCCCATCCTGCGCCGTTGGCTGGGCGCGTTAAAGGAAGTGTACGAGGGTGAGCCGAGACGTATAGTGCCTGGATGGGTGTCCAAGTATCTATAGGCGGCCACGTGATAAAACGCGCGCAAGCCGGGGAAAGGAGGCGCTGGTTTAGCACGCTCCTCCTCTGGCCGTTGCTCTAGCCCGGTCTGGCGCCACTCTCGCTCTGTCTTGGCGATAATTTCCGATGGGTGCAAAGCGGGGGGGAGAGGGGGAGGGCGCTTTTATAGCGCCATTTCAAGTTTCGGAGACGCTTTGAAGGACGAGGCAGCAGAAGCGTTCTGTCCGCATTGTTCGCGCCCTTCATCACGCCGACGCTGTGACAGCGAGTGGTCGCGGTCATTGAGTGAGATCTGTTCATGTTTGCACGTGCGCGCGTGACCCCGTGCTTGCTAATTTACGGAGTAAGCGACTGTTTACTGCACTTTATTCAGGCGATGAAACTACGAAGCTTGGTTCGTGCAGTTGTTCGTGCAGTGGTTCACGCAGCAATGGGGTAAAACTGCTACATTTTTGTTTTTACATTTCTAGGGGGTTCAAAAGCAGTGCTGCGTACGCTAATGGTTGTTTCTGGTCGCGGGACGCAACGCACTGCAGTAGCCCAGTGGATTTGGTGTTGCGCTGCTGAGCTCGAGGTCACGGGTCCAATCAAGCCGCAGCAGTCGCATTCCACTGGGGGCAGAGTGCGAAAACGCGCGTATACTGTGCATTCCGTGCACATTAAATAAACCGAGCTGCTGAAAATAAATGTGCAGTTTTCCATTACCGTGCGCCTCATAACAAGATCTTGATTTTGGAACCTAAATCCTCAAAATTTAATTTTACGTAGCGCAATTACATTTACAATCGACACTGTTGAGTGCGCCTACTGAACTTATCTCGTTGCAGTGCTCTCTTTAGTAGCCAATGCTTTTTTTTTTTTTTTGAGTTATAGTAGAATCCAGTGTGACAAATCCGGGTCTTCCTTAGTATAAAAGCCAGCTATCACTTAAGCGTGCGAGATATTAACAAACATGTTCAAGGAAAATCGATATTTGGAGTTCGATGTAATTGCAGAACATGACAAGGACGAAAGAATGATACACCGCATTACAACCAGGACAGGAACCCGAGGGCCCGCCTAAAACAGAAGACGTTATCTGGTATTTCTTCTCCTGCATTTTAATCTTTCTCTCGCCAGATTCATCTCGAATATCAAAGTCGGTATCTTCCACGACGACTCTTCGCGTGCTATTAAGAGTCAAACGACCCATACACAAATGTTGACTCTTGTTTTGTGACTCTACCCGCGCGGAAATGGGTCTTCGTAAAAAAGAAAGAGAGTCAAGTTGCCATGACTCACTTTTTACTCTCTTTTTACTTAGAGTGTAGTGGAGATTCATGTGCGGCGGGGGGCACTGGCGAAAACGGTGGTGTCCGAGCTGGGGGAGCGGCGTTGAACCAGGACCGGACGTAATGTGGCCCTCGTGCGAGTGTGGCTGTAGAGTGCGGGTCTGTAGAGTATGATATCTCTTTAAATAACTCTGTGTGGCTGGTATCTTTGGCCGTTTCGCCATTTACGCTGAGACGAATGTCTGCGCGCCCGCCCTCACCGCTTGCCTGCTTGCGTTGAGAGTAACACATTGAGAGTTTTAGGTAAAAGAGAGTTTTAGATTAGGGGACGCAAGCGGCTTGCGTACGCAGGAGGTAGGGGACAGGGTACTGCGCATGCGCAGACCCCTACGTCTGGGTGTGCGCATGCGCACTACCATCGCCCCTAGTTCTTGCGTACGCAAGCCGATTGCGTCCCCTAACCTAAAACTCTCTAAAAGCAGTTTGCGTCCTCTTATCTAAAACTCTCTAATGACTTTAAGCCTGCTCTTCCAGTCGTGCCCCACGCCTGTGGCTCTCACATTGGACCAGTAGAGGGACCTGGTTTGTCGCGATGCGTGCGTGCGTACAAGTTGGGCGCGTTCTCTTTCTCCGGGTGCGCGAGTTTTGCGTACTGCCATCTTAAGAACCGTTGTCGAACCGCAGGCATTCCATTAGTGTGGGCTACAATCTTTGGCCGTGTGCGGCTGCTTTCCCAGATATATATATATATATTGACCGCTCTTGTACCGAACTCTGGCGAATATTGAACCCAGAGTGGTCTAAATTAGTGCAGAGGCCTCCATTGCGGCGTCTCTGAGAATTCCTCTGTTGCTTTGGGAGGTTAAAATCAATTCAACACTTTTGCTTTCAATAAAAGCAATTTTTGGAGATCTAGACGTGACAACCATTGTACGCTTCCATCCTATTTATGTGTAGTAAATTGACAAGCCATCATATAACTTGCAGGTCTGTCAGAGTTTGTGTCAGAGTTTTAGCCTAATATCCAGGAAATAAAGGTTCGGCCTTCGGCCGAACCCAGAAATAAGTCATTCCGACTTCCCTTATCTTTTACTGATCATGTTATCACTTCTATATAAGTATATCCGCTTTCCTTCCTCCTTCCCATATGCAAAACTTTCACCGTGGAGTGCATGTTGTGGGACTCTACGTCTTCGCTCGTCGCAGCGGCAGAAAGCAAAAGCACTGTTGTGGTTTCTGAAGTCAGCTGAACTAAGTTTAGGCAGCCTATGAGGCACTGATGAACATTCCAGCTCGTTGCATCTCCAGATTTATTTTATGGGAAGCGAACGAGACGAGCTTTTCTCGTTCGCCTTATTCGCCGCCGTCAATATACGCCCTCGTAGCTTGAGAACACACACACACACACACACACACACACACACACACACACACACACACACACACACACACACACACACACACACACACACACACACACACACACACACACACACACACACACACACACACACGCACGCGCACACGCACGCGCACACGCGCACACGCACGCACGCACGCACGCACGCACGCGCACACGCACGCACACACACACACACACGCACGCACACACGCACACACGCACGCACACACGCACGCACACACGCACGCACACACGCACGCGCACGCGCACACGCACGCACACACGCACGCGCACGCACACGCGCACACGCACGCACACGCGCACACGCACGCACGCGCACACGCACGCGCACACGCACGCGGACACACACACACACACACACACACACACACACACACACACATATACACACACACAACTTACAAAGTAGATCAGGTTGAAGTGAGCAGGAACTCTGAATTGCAATAGGTGCTGGCACTTTGCAGAAATTATGCAAGTATGAACGTATCCAGCCAGCTCTTTGGTTCAGCAGTCCACGAACGAAGGAGGCAGGAACGAATAGGACAAAAAAAAAAAAAAAATCGGCACTTGCCTTTTTTCTGCGGACATCCGTTAGCTGTATTGCGCGATCCGCTTGACTGAAGGTGTCGAGGAGGGGGCCGTGCGCTTGGCGCGTCTCTTGCACGACAGTGTTTGGAAAGTGCACTGCTGTGTATGCGAATGCTATATTTGGACCCTCTGGAAGACCCCTACAGTATTTTACTCCATTTCAGTCTCCTGTCTGTGGCTTTCCTCTCTCTCTCTCTCTCTTGCCCGTCCGTTTCGCAGAAAATTTTAACGCCCCCGTAATTTCACGATTGCTTCTCTAGCGTCCCCGTAGCTTGTATGACGGGCAAGAACGAGTATGGCGCAGCGCCCGTCAAAGCTTGCAGATTTTTGTCGCCACGAGCAGCGGTTGGAACCATGTCGCACGCTCCTTTAGTGATCATCCATCACCCGCACGGCTGTCGACTTAACACACAAACACACACATAAAAAGAGCGGCGAGTGAGAAAAATAAATAAATAGAGCAATAGATGGGAATACATAAGCAGGAAAGAAAGAAACGAACAAACAGGGCTCTTTGAAGTTTTGAGGCGACCTGTTTTACTTAGTCTACTTTTCAGTTTTGCAAGTCGGCGTGCTTTAACGTGCCGCTTGTCTCACTCATTCTTGTAGATTAAAAAAAGAGGGAGGGGGGGGGACGGAGGAAGAAAGGAAGAAAGAATATGAAAGAGCCTTAAGGCTAGACGAATAAGGCTTGCCTCTGGAGCCCCTGTTCGGCCCGGGTGCACCCTTCTTCTTTTGGCGCGCATTCGCGTCTCCACGAGGGGCCACAAGCGGCACGCTTACGCAACACGCGCATGCGCCCTGTCGCAGCTCGTGTCACGCCTTGTCTTCGCGACCGAACGAAGGGGCGTCACCTGTCTTTTGCGCCTCGGCGATGTGTTAATCTGGGCAGTCACGGTGCCGTGGTTTCGAAGGTCGACTCTACCGTGTAATTCGCGACGTAAGGCCGAAGGGAGCCGTCAGTTTGCGTTCTCACGCGCACGGTCTCCATGCGTGGACAGGCGTGCAGTAATGTCGCGAGTCGTTAGACAGTTTTAGTTTTTCGTTAAACTTTTTAACGTTTTCGGATTACAGGGCTGCGGGAACCGTTAGGGGCGGCAGCAGCATAATAGTAACAATGCTAGTAACGACATGTTGAGGCGTTTTGTCCAGCTACAATGTGTTTGAAGATTTAAGTTTTACACCAGCAGTGAAATGGGGTGTGGTAGGGCGCGTGGTTCGTCATGTAAATATACTGCAAATACGTTTTCCTTCCGTGTACGCTTCTACGTGACAATATGTTTTGAAGCTGAACTCCAGCGACATGGACGACAACTGAGACGCGTTAATGTCCTAGTACCGAGTACGTGTCGTACGTGTAATCACTTTATAGGCTGTATGCTTATTTCAAGCCAGGAAGCACACTAAAGGAGTTGCTGAGAATCGCAGTCTTTCTCCACCGACGCCTTAAAACAGCCGCATGCCTACATTGTACCATGAAAGGCAACTAAATGCTAAAACGTAATTGTCACTGGATACAGACACGCAGTACACCGTTATGGACAATAGGTTATGTCAAGTCTTGGTGCAGATTACATTTCATTTTGTTATTTCCCTGCCAAATCGAGAGAAGGCTGGGGAGTAAAGCGAAAATGCCTGACAGCGGTCTTAACACCCTTGTCAACATTTCGTACAGCGCTCAGATATATTCATAATAACATGGGTAATAAGAACATGTAAGAAAAGCAGTTTAATAAGACTGCAGAGCACCTAATCTCGCGTGCAAACATACATGTAAAGATACAAGAAGGTATATTGCATAGACAAACTGGGACAGTAGAAATGAAGGGATTCGGAAGCAAGATCACAACTGTCGCTAAAAAACTTATCAAGACGACGCAAAGCGCGCAAGTTAAAATCTCAAGCGCGCGGCCGTCACTATTTCAAGGCACCTACAAAATCTACAGTAACTAACACTGCTGCTTCAACTACAAAGGAATAATAACAGAGGTTGTCCTCGGCGCTGGTCAATCACCAGCAGGCCAAAAGTTGTTGCGCGCAGTTCGTAGAAAACTTCAGGTGACTGTACTGTTTGTCTCAAATGTGCGCGTGCACACACACAAATACACACAAGAAACAAAAATGAAGTAATACGATGGGATAAAACTAAAAAGAGGCGGCCACACCGTCGCGCACGCTATGAACGTTGCCAGTTCGAAGATGTGACAACACACTACAGAGCAATTAAGAGTTGTTTTCTAGTGCGCGCTGACCAATTATGCTTTCTCCTGTACAAACACAGGAGCTCTCCTTGGAATCACACTTTCTAGACGGAATGCACCGACTAGTTACGCATCAAGTGCAGGCAATTGAACGGGGCCGTTGAAAACGAGTAGGCATCATCACTGTAGGGTGACGGCCCCATCTTTCTTTTATTTTAATTAGAAAAAACACTAATGTAGTGGAAATATTCACCAATCAAACAGCGCTCAATGTCGCCATCAAACATCTACTTTTTCTGCGTCTTCTCCTCAAAATCGCCTTTTACCGCCAAAACTAAACGCACGGAGTCTCCCTCCTCCCTCTAAAACCGACGCAGCTGGCTCGGTCAACAAGTTCAAGGACACGCGTAGCACTGCCAAAGGCAGCGTCTTCCTCTATCACGTCTTCGTACTACTTGCGAACGGGCAGATCTCGTGACCCAATTTAACCAATAAGACTGCACCTGCACACGGCACCATCAGCCAGGCCGATGACCCGGCACTCGCGGAGGGCGCGCACCCAGTGCTCGCAGTTGCGGCTTAGACGGCGACGACGACTGTTGTGCGTGGTGCCCACGCAACCTAGGCTTTTTTGGCGGGAAGCGTAACGGACCTCTTGCGCGATCGTTGCGTCATGTTTTGTGGTCGTGGACCGGTGCACCATTTCGACAACACAAGAAGCTGCTTCCTGTTGTCTGGCAGCTTACATCTCGATGTGCCATAAAACTGTTCCTCGGGCTGTTTGTCGACGGAACTTAGGGTATGTTGCGCGGACAGTTGAGACAGCGGCCCGAGGAAAGGGGCACCATCCGCCTCCAGACCTTGGGAGCGCACTGCAGAGCTTCTAAATGTGAGTACTTGTATAAGTAATACGCGCATTGCTCTAGTAATTGCCTCTTCTAGTTATAATGCGCATAAGTGTGGGCCCTTAATGAAAGAAAGGTATCGTGGTTTTGTGATCTTTCCGTGTTCGCGCCCAGTTCGTACTGCATTTATACATGAAGTGGGTGCTGTAGCAGTTTTCATAATTATACGCGACTCCGGTGAACATAACGAGTAAGAGCATATTGATTTGATAAGATGACGCTGAACCCATTACGTTTGCGAGCTCGAGCGGGAAACGGGAAGCGATGAGGCAGTAGCTGCGGTGTCGTCTGCCTCGCCGCCATTTTTCGCTGGTTTCTCGGGGAGGGAGGTCGCCATATTGTTGTCTGCTGCCAAAGGACGTTTCGAAGTTAGCGGTGGAGTGGAGGGGGGGGGGGCACCGTGTCTGCTTCTGCACCCTTCCCGCCTTTTTCTATTTATTTTCGCTTTGATATGTGAACGCTATAGATAACTGAAAATGCCTATTTATTTATTTATTTTTATTTTGTTTATTTGTTATGCATCCAGAAGTGCAGGCAATACCGGAAGGGTGAGCTTGTTTGCCTTTTACAACTGCGCGGTGCGTTTTGCGTTTATGCTCTGGTCAGCGATAATTCCGATCTTTGCCTGTCACTCGCTATATTTTGCTGAAATTTGCTGACGCCTCTTGTGCATTGAGATTGACGACTACTTAAGCAATAACTGTGATATTGGTCAGATTCTGGGTTTGCATCTCGTTGTACGTTAGCGAAATGTTCTGGCATATGTGGTAGTACGGGGCCGTTTTACAAGTTGTAATTTCTTCACCCTACGTATAAGTTGAAGAAGCCATACGAACTTATTTCATTTTGAACTCCGTCATTACAAGCTCGGGAGAAAGGCTGCGATTGTGAGCGTCTGTTTTGACCTGTTTACTGACATGAAAAAAAAAAAAAAAGCGAATCCGTGCAGCCTTTGTGCGCAAGTGGAGACGCTGTTATCTTATTCATTTCCCATCTAGCGTTGATTAAGTTGTTATTTGTATGTCTTTGGCGACTGAGAACTTGACTCAGTGCTTTAATTTGAATGCATGGTCGCACTAACAGCTTTGATGGATTTTGGGTTGTGATTCTGCTAGACATTTGCCGCGTGGGCTAAGTGGCGATGGCGTTCTGCTGCTCAGGTCACTGGTTCGATCCCCTGCCACCGCATTCCGATTGAGGCGGAACGCAGAAACGCTCGTGTATCGTGATTTTGGTTAACGTCAAAGAAGCTCGATTGCTTGAAATTTATCGAGCGCTTTTCACACCTGAACGATAACAGTAGGTGATGTTTTCCCGCTTTAGTATTTTTTTTTTCGGCAAAAAATATTTTTGATCAGCATGCCTGTTTAACATGTTCGCATGCGCTGTCGGTTTTTGATCGGGAGAGATGGGCTTTGATGTCAGTAACAAAGTTTCTTGATAACCATGCTTGCATTATCGATCAGTTCGGTTCATTGAATAACCTGTCAGTACAGAGACAAGCTCTGAAACTATTAATAAATGATAGTGATATTCTATGTATTGGTTGACACTCTTACGTGTTTATTGTTCTTTTTATTGCGATATCAGTTATATGGACACTCCAGGATCATTTTTGCCGTCGCCGTGATGTTACGTATAAAGTCCGAGGGCGATAACACCGTCGCCGCGCGTCGTATGCTGTATGTGCGAGTGAAATCACGCGAGGGAAGCCGGCGATCGGTGCTCAATCTGGCGCGCGCGAAGGAGAAAGCGGAGAGAAAGCTCGCCGTCTTCCGTCGCGGAAAAGGCCGTGGGGGGGGGGAGGGAATCGGAGGTAGCGATGGAGGAGGAGGGCCGGCGTTGTGCTTCAGCAGCGAGCGCGCATATCGCGACCGGGGGCAAGGGGAACTAACGATGGCGGCTCAATTATCAAGGGGCTTTAGGCTTTCAGCGGCAGCGCGGGAGGAGGGAGCTGCGACTCCGACAAGTGTGTACTTAGCGAGGTTGCGCGCGCTGTTTTGAAAGGCGTCCGCAGACGGCTTCATACCTTTTTATGCGCTTTGTCATCGCCGCCCTTGCGTTGAAGCGATAAGAGACCGCACGAACCTCACTTTGTCTCTGCAGCTGCCGCGCTTGCTCATACCAGCGTTTTGTAACGAGTCTCTGCGCTCATCGAGTGTGATGTGTTCGCGTGTGATTGTGCGCGCTGACACCGTGCTCGTTAATTCAGTTAGTAAGCGAATGTTTTCAAGTTTATATATCAAACAGATATGCTTACTTCGTGTAGCTGTGTCCTAATTTGCTATCGCAATCGATGCTTCGCCTTTCGGACTAAACTGCGAGTGTTCTTTTAACTTAATTATCCGTTGTGGGTACTGTTCTCGTGTTAAGAACCGGCTTCACTTGGCCTGGCCATTCTTTTGCCGACTTGATGTGACCGTTTTGTCTAATTGTCTCCCGCTTACTATTTTTTTCTTTAGATTTAGGTGCACGTTAAAGAACCCCAGGTGGCCCAAATTTCTGGAGTCCCTCACTACGGCGTGTATCATAATCAGAAAGTGGTTTTGGCACATAAAACCTCATAATTAATTTATTATTTATTATTTTTGTATTCTTCAACTTCTGTTGTTTTTTTCCCTGTTGTTTCGCGTCTAATCAAAGTATCTACAGAAAGTTTCATTCTGATGCTGCGTTTTCTGTGTCTCGTATTTTCCATGCGTGTTAATTAAAATAATTTCCGGGGTTTTTACGTGCGGAAATCATGATATGAAAATACCAGGCATGCCTTTGTGTGTGACTCCGGATTGATCTCGGCCACCTTTGGTTCTTTAACCTGCAACGGACGCACGACACATGGGCGTTTTGGACTTGTGTCGCGAATTTGTTTGCGTGAATAACGTGAACTTGCGTCAGCTTGGCCGAATTTCAGTACTTCCGATCCACGTGAACATGTTTTAGGACTTTGATACCGTGACTGAAGCGAGTGGAAGATTAGTGTTGCCTGCACTGTGTTTCATTCCGTGGTTTCCAGGAGATTCGTTTTCGCGTTACCGTGACTGTAGATCTGTTTTATATATGTTGCACAAATGTCAACCTTGTTGCGAATGTTTTTATTGCGCGAGCAATGTTGTGTGCCGTGTGCTGTATGTGCGAATGAATGCACGCGACGGTGAGCCGAAGATGGTGGATTGATCAGGCTCTGGGAAAGAAGAAAGGCAAAAAAAAAAAAAAAAAACTTAAGACGAAGCTGCAGAAAGAAGAACGATACACTGAACCGAATTACTCGCGGCGTTGCGAAAACGTCTTAAAACGGAATTTGGACAGCGGTGTTGGTGATATTCTTTAGGTATTTGGAAATCTCCTTTCTAGACGGGATGTTTGGCGACGTTTTTAAAACCAGATTTAGACCGTCTGATTCAATTGAGCCGCACTTTAGACTAGATATACGGCATTTTCTAGAGTGGGAGCTTCTACTCCGCGTCTTCTTTCGGACGTTTGCATTGTCTCAGATAAAAAGGCGAAAAAAAAAAAGAACACGTAATGTATCCCTTTTGTGCTACCTGTGCACTTTCTTCTCGCGCACAAGTTCAACATGTGAGAACTCTTTACAGAAAAAAAAAATTTAGTACAGAAATCGTTGAACACAGCCTAGATATACTGCTGTAGGCGTATGTGACAATGCTAGAAGAGGTAAACGGGAACAATAGCGTTGGTTGTCACACCCTGTGTTGGCATGACCTACCGTAATGCGCTACAAGATTTTATAGATGGTGCTATAGACTTTATTCTAAAGTTTCGGAGTACGTTCGAGGGTTCGCGTCGTTGCTTATAGCCCACGTGGTTTTGCAAACTGTCTTTGAGCACATCCACACGATGTCGGCAACAGTGCTACCGTTCGATTGAATATGACTTCCAGCATTCCGATGTATGCATCTACGTCATACGTCACACGCACTAAGATTGAACCGTTTTTGTTCGTTGTCCATTAACTGCGACAGCTTGGGAAGTTTGACTATTCAAGAAACTGCCGTCTTGAAACTTTGATAATCGCTCTCTGAAAAGCTTTCACAATCGCTCAAAGTGAATGAAACATGCTACACGTACTCAACAAACATGTTAAGAACCGGGCGTGTAGTTCCAAAGCTAAACAAATGATGTGTCATGCAGCGCCATGACATGACAAGCAAGAGTAGCAGCCCATGCTCACGTTCCTGTAGTTCAGCTCACAGTCAAGAGAATGTAAAGTCAATAGATCGGCTTATATGCTTGATATGATTATGGACAGCGCCGCATTATTCTTGGCATGAATGCGGGACACCATTTACTGTAAGTAACTTTGTGCCTCCTATATTGGCAGAGCATTCGTGCCTGTTTTCTCTCTGTTTCGTTTCACTTTGTAAGGGAAGACATTGCCGCAACATTTCATTCGTGCTTCTGTGCGCGTCATGCAAATTTTGTCCGGCCAATATCCCTTCCACGCTGCGCTGTAACGTGCCAATATCATTCATGCCGTCCTTATTCGACCCCTTTGTTGCAAGTCGCGGGCTGCTGTCGGTGCTTTTGTGCAACGTACGCCCTCATTTTTATTTTTCTCGGCCAACTTTTATCGCGCCGGGTGCGTTTTCTCGGCCGTTCACGAGTTCGTTAATGCTATTGTGTCCGCGCGGCGGAGCATGCGTGTGTAACTCTTGTCGATAACGGGGCTGTTTCGTTAGGTTTATTCAGCGTGATCGCTCGCGTTTTGTGAACGCGGCTCTTGTCACGCGCGCTGAAACGAAGCCTGCTTTGTTTGTGAGGGTGTTATTGTTGTTCAAGTCTCCTCGCTTTCTTGAACGTTCACATTCTCCTACAAAGTTGTTCGAATAGGCGGGTCTCTTGCAAACCTCGTGTGTATGGGGGCTCGCGGGCGCGCTAGTGGGTGCCCGAAACCCGCGAAATAATAAAACGCCCGGCTTTGTGTGCACGCAGAATGTGATTGGTTCCTGGATATACTCTCCCTGGTGGCTGCACAACGACGCGCTTGTACACCGGCGCCGATGCACATTTGTTGTGCTTTTTCCGTTTACTTTCCTCCTATATATACCTGTCCAAAATCGTGAATGGAACCCTCACTATAAATTGACGACTGCCCCGGTTTGATTAACGTCGCAAGACAAACACTCGGACTCTTGACAGACACGACTGTGTGGTGCTCCGAATTAATAAGAATTTCGACCACTTGGCAGTTATTTAACGTGTGCCTGTATATCTATAGTCGCATGAGCGTTTTTTTTTTTTGCATTCCGGCTTCCTCGAAATGCGGCCGCCGCAGCCTGCCATCGAACCCACGACCTCGTGCGCAGGTCTATAAATGCCGCGGCCACCGCTGAGAAAGTATCTTGCAGGCTCTGAACGCAGCAACCTCAAACGCAGCAACCACAAACACGTGAGGTGAGCAACACTCGTGTGTGTGTGTGTGTGTGTGTGTGTGTGTGTGTGTGTGTGTGTGTGTGTGTGTGTGTGTGTGTTATGAGCGCGCGCGCGCGCGCTCATAACTGTATCCGCGTCGTTCGGCGCTTACGCTCAAAAGAACGGTTTACGGCACCTCTCCAGAGGCGTAATGTCAAGCGCTGTTCCCGCCATTACGGGTACATATCGAGCGGCGGGAAGATAAAAACGTCGCACTCGTGCGAGCTCGCATGCGTCACGTGGACACTTGCGGGGCGTGCACTGTTGCCGGCAACCACAGCCTCTCTCCCCCCGCCGCCCCCCGCCCACTCCCGGTAATAACCCTGATGGCCCACCGTCACACATCTATCGCCGTCCTGCGCTCCGTCGTCGGTATGCGCCGTATTACCCTGACTGCCTGCCAGTAAGAGCGCTCCTTTCTTTTATGACGAGGCCAACGTTATGCTTGCTCGCGTAAGACACGGCCGGTGGATCCTATTAGGATGATGGACTTTGAAGACGCGTTCGTCGTAGCAGTGTAGCGTGTTTTCTCCTGTTCGATACCCACCGCGATGCGCCTTTTAGGCTCTCATTTCTCGTTTTTTTTTAATCCTTGCCTTTTTTTTTTTCAGTGACCTGGTGAGCTGCGTTCACGTCATCGCACATTCATGTTATTACGCATATTGCGCGTAGTAGATGAGTTGCGTGTCTGAGAGATAGTGGGCAGGCGTGTTGTTTGATTTGTTTTTAACATTTACGCCTGAACTTCAACAAGAAAAAAAATCGACACTGGGTTAGGTTATGTTAGGTCTTGAACCTTCAGCATCGCTATCTCGTCCGGCGTATAGGTGGAGCTCCGTGCGTTGTATCGGCGCACCGTCTTTCATGCCTCGAAGCCCCCCCCCCTCTCTCTCTCTCTCTCTTTACGTCTGCAGTGGTATTGACCAGGCTACGGTGCGTGGGTCGATTTTGCTTTTGTTTGGTTGACTACTTTAATGTGCTCTCTTTTTCTCTGTGCACGTGTTTAGTACAGAGAGGGAGAGAAAGCTCTTTATTAAAATACAAAATTCTGCTGGCGTATAAATAGACGCCTGCATGGTACTGTGCATGGGGAAGGGGATTGAGGACACAAAGCTGTCGTAGGCGGAGGAGTGCGAAAAGGAAAAAAGAAAAAACAAGAAGAAAGGAAGGAAGGAAAAAGTGGAGAAGGAATGACAGGGAGGTTAACCAGTTTAGCTTAACCGGTTTGCTACCTTTCACATGGGAGCGGGATGGGGGGATGAAAGATTGGGAGAAGAGATAGAGGGAGCACATGACACGGCACACACATCGTTAGTTACAGTCTGTCACTCTTGCGCGGTAAGTGACATCACTGTCACAGCCGCTTGTCCAAGTCCGTCTCCTTCATAAACCGAAGAAGTCCCTTCGTCGCCTTCAGCTGCGACGTCTTCTGTCGGCGATATGCGAAAATAGTTGCAACTGACAATGGTCTATTGTCAAGGTGCGCTAGAACGGACGCCAGGGACTGTCTTTGAACATTATATTCAGGAAAGATGATCATGGTACTTATAGGTGAGGCAGACGTGATGGGCGTTCACATAAATATTCTAGAGCTTGTCAATTAAGCCGATCTCTTCAAGGAATGCAAATATTGCGATACTCCCTAATTCAATATTTCAGTGCAGAGCTATACGTGTTTTCACGATTTGTTGGTTGGCGCAGACTATCTGTCTCCTGCGGCACGTTGCAAGTGGAGTGAATTGTGGCGCGACTGCGTCGCTAATCGGGAGATCGCGACAGGCAGCGCGTGGGTGACGCGTGGGCGCGATCCACAGCAGCCGCCGCTGACAGACCTCCAGGCGGGCAGTGCTTGACCTGCCGCACGCAAGTTCAAGGTAGGCCGCTGCCCTTCGCCAGCCTGTAGCAGACGCGGGTCACCAGGGACGCTGGAGCACATCATGCGCTTCTGCCCCCCAAGCTCGCACAACACCGACAAACCGCGGTGAACACCTATCACCGACTAGGACTGCCGGCTTCAACGGTGGGGAGGACCTGCAGGTAAACAGTCACTAGCCCAGGCTCTGCGGGCTCTCGTGGAGTTTGCCGACCCGGCTGGACTTGTCACACTGTAGCCCGACTGCACGGCCGCCAGCGTACACATGCGTCATGGACTCGCTGATGCTTGCCTCCTACCCCTCTCTGCTTCTTCACTTCATACAGTTGCACCACCTCCCTGTAGTCACTTAGACGTGCCCCCGCATGGGAAGCAGAAACCAGAATATATTTTCCTTCATCCTATCACTATCATCCGCTCATGCAGAGCTTTATTTCCATATGTGGTATCCCTGACGTCATCGGTGAACAGACGACGCGCGCTACCCGGGCGCCATTTAGTAGCCATCGTCACCGCAGAGCCCGTCCTGCGCGGCGCGCCGCTTACCACGCTTCTGTCATACCCTCCTCCTCCGCACCATGGTTTCGCTGCACCCTCCACTTCCGCTTTCCTCCTCGTGCTTTCTTCGTTATTGGCGTCTTTCATCTCCCGCGGTGCTCCGTGTTCGCTCTTACATGCTTCGCTGTGCTCGTTCGCTTTGCTACGAGAGACGCCGACGCTCGTTGCAGGAAGGGGCTTCCAAAATAAACTTTGAAGCTTGTCATTGCTTTGCAGAAGAAGGGATACGACCTAGTATTCTTCCTGAACCTAGTGGCTCTTAAAAAACACACCTGTTCCATTCTACCGAAATAAGTTCTCTCCTCTCTGTAACTTGGACTTACCAACAAAATGTATTCCGCAGTTTCTAATGCGCCACAATATCAGTACGGTTATGCCGTCAGTCCAAGGCTGTACAGGTAGCTTTTGGTGAATGCGGCTTTCAGACGAAGTCCCAAGGTGACGGGGAAGCCGATGTGTAAGTGTAGATTTTAGGATGTGGTCTAATTGTGTGGAGAAACGGACGTTGAAGCGATAGACTCCTCAGGCGATTCCTTTCCGAGTCGGAATATTTCTTTGCTACTACTGATGCATCGGATTTCGTAAAATATATTCGTCGAAAATTTCCTAAATGTAGACCTCTGCGGGCAGCTAGACCAGTTTCTTGTTCTTTTCATTTTCGCATGTGCCGCAGTGTGCGTGAACCCACTGAAATACGATAGTATGTCCAGTGCCCGCGGGTTTATCATGAAAGGGCGTGCTTACTTCAGATCGCGTTTCTTATTATGGCTTGCACGGTGTGTCGCGACTTCGGCATCTATTGTGTAGACAGTTTGGACAATTAGGACCTGTTTCAGTGTGTGCTGGTTCAGGTAATCATAAATAATGTTACGACGAATGTGTTACGACGGAATCGCACGCAGGTGCGCTTCTCTGACCGTGACAAGTGAAACTATGCCCTTTCGTCATTCTTTCTTCGCGCAATTTTTAATAAACAGCATGGAGAGGCCAGCGCGAAATTGGCCTAAACTAAGAATAGTTAGAACTTCGTGACGCTTGCATCATAATGCCCGGCCATAAATATTCCTACAGTTGTCTCCCGCAAAAAGAAAATAGTCACTGTGACATTTCATGATGTAGCCAGTGCAAAGACTTACAGGGACACTTAACAAGGAACCAAACACCACAAGCGCGCAGTAATGTCGCGCTTGTGGTGTTTGGTTCTTTGTGCAGTGCCCCTGTAAGTCCTTGCGCTGCCTACCGTCATGGATTTGTACCAATTAGCCTGATGCAATTGCTTGACTGTGACATTGCCTTGGAAGACACAACACGTAAGTTACGCAGCGTTCACGCCACATCGTCTCGCTGCGTCCAGTGTTTACGTGCGTGCATCGTGCCGAGTTGGTCAACTCTTAACGCGAATTTACTACGCTAATTTCGTTCCCGTTCGCCGCCATACTCTCGCCTTTAATGGAACACTCGGCTTGTTCCTTTGCACTGTGGCGCGAGATAAACAAGGCGGATGAAAAGGCCAGTAATAAAACCGAGACGGGCGTCCTTCGCTGGACGAAAACAAAGCTGGAAGCGTCTGCAGGCGCCAGCTGCCTATTTGCGTCATCGTAGTTCCCGCCTTGCGCCCCCCTTTTTTGCCACTGCGTCGCGCTGTATCGCTAAATCCGTACAGCATTGTCCCAGCTGGAGACCCGCTTCAATTAGTCATGGGTGCAAACGTGCCCTAAGACCGTTTAGTTTCGTCGTCTGCTCGTCGTCTGCTCATGAAAAGGAAAGCAGGCGACTTCTAACTGTCACGCTAATTTCTGTGAAGCTGAACAAGACAGGATCACAGGAAGGTAGAGACTTGAAATGGTCGAAAGTGGTCGAACAAGGGATGGTAGATGAAGCCTCCACGAAGATTAATTGTTCAAGCACTATTGATAACTTCTGTTAAGATGTACACATGTTCAGATTCGATTGAGCGATTAAGTTATGCAAGGATGGGCTCCACCGCCTACACGAACGCGACAAAAACGCGGGATATATCTTCCAGATGAAGTCCGTGTCTGCCTTTGCCCGTCCGAGTTTCGTTGGTTCTTGATCGAACATCGAGTAGAAGCAAAATGAGCTTTGAGGGTATTTGAACGCACAAGAAGGAACGTGCTTCGCATTTAAGTACAGTTGAATGGGGAGTTTCATCATTGACCACACGCACTTCATCCCTCCATAAAATACTTTACAGACCCTATTTACATGCAGATAACCTGCTGGCCTCACAGCTTTAATTAACCATCGATTTGATTATGTCTGTGGTTTGTGTGCAGAGAAAACGAACATGAAAAGTGGCCATAGTAGCTTATGAAACTTGAAATGCGTAATGTAATCTGCAGGTTATCTAAGCCTTTTCTTGTAAGAGAAGACTGGCCACTACTCTACCCACGCATCGTAGCTTCAACCTTACTGTATGCTTTTACAAAAGCGTACAGCGTTCTTCTCCCGCTGGCACGCCTTTCAGGTTCTTCTAAATGCGCCGCGTAATGTGCCCAAGGCTTCGCGTTTGGTCGTCGAGACGGTTTAACTCTCCCGTGTGAAACAGATGCCTCCGTGGGAGAATGTGAACGTTACTTCCTCTTGTGAGGGCGACGCGCGAGTGGTCTTTCCCGTGTATCGCGCTGGCGACTTGGCTGGACGAGAACGTCCTCGTGCGCGCCTCTGGTCGTGCCGCGCCTGACCTTGCTCGTCTGTCCGGCCGGTGAACGGCCTCCGAGATCCATGAGGCCAGTGCAAACTGGTTTGACTTGCCTAAACTTCGTCCTTTCAAACTGGCAAAGTGGTTCGAAAGCCGGAAGGACGAAGTTTAGGCAAATCTACGTATGCTGTCCCGTAGGTACGGAAAGGAGCAACGGATTTGTGTTGGAAGCCGGTAATCTTTCTCGTGGGTGCTTCTAATGAAGAGAACGTTCGGCGAGCGGGAATTCTCCAACAAGAGAACAACGTAACAAATGACAGTGAGTGAGGTTCTGACTTGCACGTTTGCCGGAATTGCTGTTCGAACTTTGATGAAGCGTTCCCTTTAGAAATGGTGGAGAGTGTACAAAACCATTGCTTTCTGGCTCGCTGAGCCGCCGTACACTTTCAGCTCCCTCAGACACTATCACCAGCGTTTTTCCCCTAGTAGTATTTGTAGCAAATGCGTCTCATCTGCCGTGACCTCAGAGATCGCGCGCGTTCGCTGCTGTGATCTTGGGAGGCCAGGATGCTGCGACAGCAGCTATCAGCTCGAAACTGGATTTGCTCCAACTAGGTTTTCTGCATCGCCTTATTACCCGAATATGTGTGCTGTTTGTGTACTGAAGCTGTCTGGTTTTATGCTATATGCAAGTTGTTTATGTAAATGTATACGCGCACTGTCAGTACTCGGGGCGCCTTATATAGGTAGCACGTAAATCGGGATGTATAAATCGTTGACGATCGTAATGCATCAGACATCCTAGTAGTGTTCCATTGACAAGAGGTTGACAGTCATTTACGGTACAGTTGTGCTCGTGTGTACAACGCCCGTTACTGTGCTGGCTGGAGAAATTCCACGCTATGCGCATAATCGTTCGCGTGAAATAAGTCACCCTTTGGTCTCGCCAAGTACGCGTGGCTGCGTTTAACTTAAGGTTTATATCGGCGCATCCGGCTGTAGTGGTGGCCTAGAATAAAACCTCGTAATAGACGGAAAAAGAAAAAAAAAAGGGGGAAGGAAATGAAGCGAAAATATACAGCAACTAAACATCCCCGTATATCACCGTAGTTGCGTGTAAGCGCTCTTGTTCGGAAACAAGAATAAGCCAATTTATTCTTTGGTCCCACGCTTCTCGACTGCCACAGTGGGCATAGTACATTTGGTAAGAGTAAGAGAATAAATAAATAAACAAAGAAGAGGAAAGACCTCCTGGAATGCTGTCTGTGCTCGGTGATGTGACGCCCTGCCGAAGGCAGGCGCTATGCGGAGGCTTCTTTTGTAGGCACTTTCTGTCTGGAGGGCCTCGCATAGAGGCACGCATCTCACGCAGCGGAGCAGGCAAATGCCACCGCCTATTACAGTGCGTGCGTACTTTGTCGGCGCGAAACGGTCGTTTGATCTCGTTTTCCGCGCAGAGAACAAAAGGGCAGCGCACAGTCGCCGACTGGCAAACGTCTTTGCGCAGTAGCTGCCGCATCGCCTCGTGCTGACGCTGCATACGAGGAAAGAACGCTTTCTGAAGAGCCGCGCAGTGTCAGAGATGCTGTGGGACTCAGAGAGAGAGAGAGAGAGAGAGAGAGAGAGAGAGAGAGAGAGCTCCTGGAAATGAATTATGGCAAAAAGCCTTGGACAGAAAGAACGGGGTATGGCGCAAGTAGCGCGTGTACCGTTGTTTTGCTCACTGCCTGTTTCTGCTTGCTTCGTCACGCTGCTTGTTCGTCTGAGAGAGATTATTAGCGCTAACTAGACCCGTTAGGAGTGCGTATAAGAGTGTTGACGCGCGCTTTCGCGCGAAACCCTTTGTGCTAATCTGCCCTCGGGGCAATATGTTTTGCTCTCTCTCCTCCTTATGGGTTGGGTAAAGGCTGTAGGAACACGGAGCGGCACCGTATTTGCTCAAGTATAAGCATTCTAGCATAACATGCTGTACTGTCAAGCACATGTACGCACAGCGGTAATTAAGTGTTGACTAAGCACAGTTGATTGAAATCTCGTGGTATCTGTTCCAGGCGTCATGTTTTTTATTCGCAGTATTGTCCCAACTTCGTTGTGCTGCTGCTGTAGTCCTCGTTTCTTTGAATTTCCAGTATACGCACGAAGCTCAAAAGCGAGACCTGATGCGCTGTGCTTCGCTCGTTTAGGCATCTGGCTTAACCAAAAAAACAAGCCGCCTGTATTGCCGGCTTCTCCGCATTTCAGCTGTATCCTCGGTTTTACGCTTGTACTTTTCTGGTACTCAATCTCTGGAGCAATCAATCAATTTGGAATTATGTGCGCACACTTTATGCGCGTTCGCAACCAAGAAAACGTGGTATTCATGTGGCCCGGTGAAAGCGGCGTACGTAGCTTTAAATGGGTGGTCACATTACACGCGCCGAGGTCGCTGGACTCATTACGAAGGCAACGCCTCATTACTCCGAGTCTCGGCGCAGGTGAAACACTTTTTTTATCAGCGATTATGATTGCTCCTTGTATTCACTCCCACGTGACCCTCTGTCGCCGTTCCTTCCACTCTGACTCGATAGTGTCTGTATTACTTGCATTTTTCCTTTTGGTTACGTGCAGAGTGATGGCTCTTAAGTACGACATTCCAAGTTTTGCGAGCGTTACTTTTTATCTCGTTTGCTTAGTAGCAAGGTAAGGTGCGTTGAACGCGAGGCCCTGCTTGGCTAATGAAATAATAAAGACGCGCTTGAAGTAGCAGCTCGTGTCGGTTCAGCCGTGAACTCGTTAACGTTGGGCTCGGAGGAGCTTCAATTTGCGTCTGTTGCCCGACGGATCGGAAAGAGCTCAGTAAAGGAAAAAAAAAAAAATCCCTGACGAATAACGCGTGCTGTGGCAGACGATAGTGGCTCTTGTCCTTGGCGTTATGCCTCTACTACTACACCGTGTTTCATGACTACACCGTGTTTCATGAAGTCATAAGTGACGTAGACATAAGCCACGTTTACATGAACTCGATAAAGTCGGGTCGAGTCGGCTTGTCGGGACGAAAACTGGTCGTCTGGTTCACGTAAACGCTAGCTGGCCGGGCCGAGCGAGCGTCGAGTCGATCGAGCTTGGTCAATGTACGCGTGAGGGGTGGATTAGCCCCAAAACGCCATCTGGTCGGGCTGGGCCAGCTCGACCTCTGTCTCGACCCGGTCGCGTCGAGTTCACGAGCGGACTTACAAGCACGAATCGAAATAAACGGACAAGCAAGCAGCGAAGTAAACCCACAGTGCTTGTTGTGGCTTTGTTGTGCACACAACTGTGTAAGACAAGCGGAGCGGGTGCTTTAACAAAGTGCCTAGCGTAGAGCTGGTTTTGTTGGATGTTGCGTAATATGTAAAGTTGGCGATTGCTGGACATTTTCCGCGAACGTTTCCTGCAAGTATGTCACCTGGGCGTGCGTTTCCACGAGGTGTCCGTTTCCGAACAGAACTGAATACAGAGGCAGTACAGAACTATCGTACACGCCCAGAGCTCTACGATTGGCGTCGTTGCATGCATACATGAAACAGGTGGGGGCTGCTGCAATTGATACTGGTCGCCGGTTCTTTGAATTGACGCAGTCGCTATGCCGTAAAGCAAGGAGAAGTGCCCGCATTGCGAAACAGTCGCGAGAGCTGCCATTGTCATGTGAAGGAAATGATGCGACCGCTCGTTAAACCATTACACGGCCGGCGTCGAGTTCCAGCTAACCCCTTTGCGCACCGTTTGGGATCTAGCAAAGCTTGTTCTTCGCCGAGTTGGCGTTGAAATGACGTGGTATGGCCATGCGAAGAATACGAAAAACGGCTCGTTTGAAATTTCTATCAATTTACTTAGAAAAGCCCGGCAGTACGGGTCCCAATAGACAGTAATCGTAACCGCGTTGGAAGAATTCAGCGCAATGTTTCGATTCTAAGAGACATATGCCGCACAAGCGCTACATACATGGCCGACAATGACCAGCCACTCCTGGCTCTACACAGACAAGGTATACTGTTTGCATTGAGTAACAGTATATGTGCCGCGCAAATTTAAATGTTTTAGGTTGGTTGCGGCGACGTAATTTCTCCCAGTGGAAGAGGAGTGTGACGTAAAACTACATTATCTGTACGTAACTGTCACTGCGTTATAGGTGCGACCGACAGCGGCATTGGCGATACCGCTCGTGTTTCGTTTCAGAACGCAATCCGAGGCCCTGATTAGCGTAACATTATACAATCACAGCAGTGACGGGGAGTGTTCTGTAGCGCAGTCTTGTGGAACATGTTTATTACAAGAAGCTATAGGTAGGAACAATCTTAACACTTCTATTTCAGTTCCATTCCATTCGCGTGTTGCATTAGTGGCTCCAGCGTTATTACCAGCGTCGGCCGGCCGTGAGCGGTAGACAGCAAGACATGGAATACACCAGATCGAAAGGCACCGTTATACGCTATACCGGCCCAGCGGTGCTATTCTCTCCATGGGCCCTTGTCAAATTCCGCCATATTGTCAATCATCTAATATTGTCGGCTCTTATTCGCTCGCATGGCTGCGCTACACCCTCTCCGATTCGCTGAAGAGCGGCGCAAGAGTGACGAAAATTCGAGAAGTTGAGCGCAATTTCAATCTCCCGAATAGCACCCCGGATTAGCGCATCTGCGTCCGACACTTGTGCTGCATCTGTTCTAGAAGGTTAGGCTACAATCAAACCCGATTTTACGAAATTTTCGATATAACGATGTGATTTCGATTCCCCGATACATATTCATTGAGCAGAATGAGCTGAAAGCCTCGAAACAGTTAAATGAACTCATCTCGCCCTATTTGAAGAAGTTATGGGGAGTATGGGTAAAATGCAGGTATGTGCCACGTTTCTGGTGATGGACGGCACTGAACTGTAAAGGTTTGCCGTTTCTATGCATGAAGGACTACAAGTCCATAAGTTCCACGAATGCGTATATACGGAGGAAATAAGGGACTACGTTTTTTTGATCCGTCATAAAAGATATTGTTACGAGTGTTTTAAGCGCTTTTGATTTAACGAAGTTCTCGCGGTGTAAGGAAATAATTATGGGGTCCAATCGACTTCGACGAGTGGAAGTCTTAACTGTACCTGCGAACTTTCAAGGTCAGCCATCGGAGACTACGCCTCTTAGCGTGCTGACATAGCTTTCTTCCGGTGTCTTATCACGCGAACCCGCGCGTCGCTGTAGCGATCGCGAGGCTCCCGGATTCCGGGATTTCCGCCTATTCGCGTATCCGCGCGGCAGGCGATCGAAGCGAAAGCGGATTGTCCGAAACTTCGCAAAAGGAAGTTGCCCCCCTCCCCCTCACCCTCACCCGAGTGTGTGTGTGTGTGTGTGTGTGTGTGTCTGTGTGTGTGCGCGTGTGCATTCGAGCGAGACTTCGCGTCCTGCAATTAGTATAGCTCTTAGCTGGCACGCTCGCCGAGCGCCGCTCGCCGTTAGCCGATCTCGCTAATCCGATTCGTCAAGAGTCCCGGAAAGAAGACGCTTGGTCGGCGCCGTGTGTGTGTGTGTGACTGAGCAGACCTCGTCCTCTAAATCGGGCCTTGCGACGTCCGAAAGGGACGTCGATGGGGAGGGCGGGGGTGTGGTTCTGAGTTGTTCCTGTAGCTCAATTTATAAACTCCCGCCTCCGTCGCATATGGAGAAGCGGATAGCGCAAAGCTCGGCGCGGTTTATGTGTCTGCATCGTTGTTAGGTTTAGTCGCTAAGTAACACGAGTGACTCTGTTTTCACGTCGTAATCTTTTTTTGCTGTTTGCATACAAGGCTCTGTGGAGACATCCGCTAAATACAAGGTATATTACGGACAAGGAAAAAAAAAGAAAATTAAGAGATTGTTTAGTCCACAATGGTTCTCTTATACAGGACGAGGCCTAGCTCGCTCGGTGCCAGTACTATATAATGCGAGTGATCGACTTGTTGGGTTGTCGTTCCCCTGGTACCTGTGTTTTCGGCGCCCGCTTTTCATTTACTCAAATGATCTTGCGCAACAAAAAACGACACGGACGTAAGAGAGTACGACACACCGTCCTCTCTTACGTGTGTCGTTCTCTCTTACGTGCGTGTCGTTTTTTGTTGCGCAATATCATTTGAGTTATGGATTACCAACTTGCCCGGAATGGTGCTCCCGCTTTTCAGATCACGAACACTTAGCAACTCGCCCTGCTTTCTGTAGTTCTAATCGGCTCTTTAAAACATGGCTCACTAGTCTGACCTGTGGTACCGTCTTTAGGAAGGAAAGCCTAGCCAGTTGCGCCCTCTAACGGGCTTACGAAATGTCAGGCGATATGGGTATGCGCGCAGTGTGGATCAGTTTGGTCTATGGACGTCTGGCGTATAAGCCAATTATATATATACACGTGAGCCTGCATTTCTTTCAATTTATTCAACACTGGGTCCGAAGAACTACGTCCTTCATAAATGTATACATGTTCGCCTGGCCGTGCTCCTCTGCGTGCTACCACAGATGACAGAAGTGATGTATGTAATAATGACCCACTAATACGTGCACTAATACAGCGTACACAAGTGACAAGTTCAAGGAGGCACCATGTGTATCGACTGCCCGGTTCGGGCCAGTGTTCCGCCCCGACATGACGAGTCAGTTCAAGGAAAAGACACCCTCTGGTCAGCATGCTACGGTGGTTCGTGCACGTTCGAGTTCCTCGCCACGCCATATAATATGCCGCGAGGGATCAGTGACCGCGACCGACTCGCGGCTTGCAAAACGGCTCGAGGAGCACGAGTTCCGGTCCACCCGCAGAGGCACGTTGGTGCACTATACCACTCTCACTTCCAGCTGTGTTTGCCGCACCATTTTGATATTTTTCTTCCCCCGTCTTGTCTCGTCTCGTCTCGATTTGTCGCGCCATCACTGTCTCTCTCTTCTCGCTCGGATAACTGCGTTGCTACGGTATCGCGAGCCAAGCAATGTAAACACGCTGTGTGGCGCCAGCGCATGCACCACCGCGGCTGATAGGGCAGTACGAAGACGTTGCGGCGGCTTCGTCGACGTGGTCGAGTGTGTGCGTGTGGAGGGTGCTGCTGCTGCTGGCGCGTCTGCGACGGTGTTTGCCGCAGGGCGCCAATTCCCCCTTTCTCTCAGGGTTGACGGTCTCTCAACGAGGGCCGCGCCCTCGTACGCTTTCTCCCAGCTGCTGCTGCTGCCGCCGCCGCTGTTGCTGTTTGGCATCCTATGCCCGAGACCGACTCTGGCCTGCGCAAGTATTCCCGTATCAGTTGTAGAGAAAGTGCTTCAGAACGCAGTTCGCCACACCTTTCTTTCTTCGTCCGTCCTAAAAGAGGGCTAGCTCGTATAATGCTGTCATCGTTATCCGGGATGGGGCCCTTGAGGTGTTATCGAAACTCGTGTACTCTGTCTCTGTGCATGGCTCCCGCCGGCGGATCTTAGGCGAACAAAGGCGACTGCAATGCCCGAGTGAAAGTGAGAGGCCTCTGAAGGCTGCTGCTGGCTGTAAAGATAGAAATTTTGCTGTCGTCCGCTTGGCTTTCTACGCTGTTTAAGCTGCAATAAAGAGAACCGCCGAATGAGTTTTGACTAGTACGGTATCCTGTCAGCGGTTGATCTGATATCCATCCGCCTAGCGGAATTCGCTGCCGGGCCTCAAGCCTTACTATATGCGTTTTGAGGTGCTGAAGACTTGGCAAGGACTGTCGCTTTTGACTTCATGCGTGTTTGAAGCGCCAGTATTGACAGAGGGGCCGCCAATCACACCGCTTGAGCCGCAGCCATGATGACGTACTCTGTGGCCTTCGTAACTTTCGGCACGGACCGTACGTTAACGTTGATGTAGACGTATTGCCATTCGATGAAAAGCTGGGAGAGCAGCGGGAGCTAAACTCGTTAGTGTACAGCTAGGCTTCGCATACCAGTACAGATGCTAATTTGATAGAAGGTTTTAGGCTCAGCGGACACAGAACCGGTTTATTCAGTGCTATCGATACCGCATGGTTAAGGCTCCTACTCTCCAGGGCAAATGCTCAAAGCCTTTTCCTCAACTGAATCGCGAAGCCAGGCGGCGTTGCCCAATAACACCACTCTTTTGACGTGGAGTTCCTTGACCTGGTTATCAAACGCCGTCCGCTAACCTTGACATCTAACCGGCGATGTGGCTGGCAGGAGTGGAGAGAGGGAAAGTCTATGCGCGTGCGCGCATAGACAGGAACACTGCGAAAGAGGGCGGGGGGGGGGGGATGCAAAACTATGCGGGTTGAGCTTCGGGTATGGAAAGCTAACACCGCTCCTCTTTTCCAGAAGTCGCCACGCCCACGCAGGGACGTTGGTCGCCCTCTTGTAGACTTCCCGTGTGTGTGTGTGTGTGTGCGCGCGCGCGTCTGGTTTGTGCGCGTCTGTGTGTTTGTGCGCGCCGACTCGCACTTGTCCCTCGGCGTGCGATATCTTTGTTGGCGGTACTTGACGTTTGTCCGCGGCGCCACTTGTTTGAACTCTACGCGAAGCAGTGCCCTTCCTTCATCACTTCGGTCAATGATGTCACAGCCGTTTCGATGGAATTTCAGAATCTCATCGAAACGGCTGTGATCAGTGATCTGAGATTCTGAAATTCCTGCTTGCGTTAAATACCGACACTGCATCCTCTGCGCGCAGCACCTGACGAGTTTGTACGTCCTGGCTATTCTCGCATGTGTGTGTGTGTGTGTGTGTGTGTGTGTGTGTGTGTGTGTGTGTGTGTGTGTGTGTGTGTGTGTGTGAGAGAGAGAGAGAGAGAGAGAGAGAGAGAGAGAGAGAGAGAGAGAGAGAGAGAGAGAGAGAGAGAGAGAGAGAGAGTTTGGCTTGGCGGGTGAGTGTTTCTTCTACGGTTGGACGTGCACCGGAAATCGTCCTGGCAATCGCGGTATCTTTCTCGCTCGTTTCTCCTGGAGTGCGACGGCGGTCGATTAGCGGGCGAACAAATACGGGCTGACCGGGACACGTCAGCCCCGAGAAGTTGAACTTTGAACACCCTGGAAGTGTCGGCTCCCGTGCCCTGCCGCGGGCAGTTTTGCGAGCGAGTTCCCCAAAAAATAGTGGGCGGTAGACAGAATAACACTCGCACGTGCGCTGACGGCGCGTTGCATTCTGCGGAGCCAAGCGGCTGGCCCGCAGTGTTTCGTTGGTCGTCTGTCTGCTAACGGATTGCTGCTTGCGCAGGCCGTCTAGTGGATTTCTGGAATGAAAAAATAATCTCTCTCCTTCGAAGATGAACAAGAGACGGCGGAGTCGGTAACAACGAGAACATACCGCTCCTGTTGGATGTTTCTAGAACATTCCACGTCAAAATTCTGTCTTCCGGAACATGCACTGTGGAGCTTATTCCTTCTCATCTCATATTCAGGTCCGGTTGCGGTGCTCAGTCGCGTTGGATATATATTTCGTGTTGTCTGCAGCGTGACCTCTTGGATCTGTGTTATTGGGCGTTCACTGGGGCCGCCTGAGGCGAAAGATGCTCACCTTGGTCTCGGGATAGCTTTTCTTCCTGGGAGAGCACGAATTTTCTTCGCCACTGGCCCTTTTGTTTGGGTGCAAAAGGGGCGATTTCATCTATAGCCTTTCGCCTAGAGCGACGATAAAAGCCAATTTCTAGTAATCTTCCTGGTTTATTTTTCAATGTCATTTCGCTGTTATATGTAATGTTCTTGGTATTCGTACCCGTATAGTGTCTGTCGCCTTCGGCAACGGGAGTCGTGGTGGAGATCATATCCGTCCCGTGCCAGTCAAGGAGGACTGCAAGACGGTCGGCAGTCTCTGCTGCAGGCGCCGGCGCCCGATAAGCGGCCCTTGCCACTTTGATCGTGGGCGAATCTCCGTGTTGTCGTCGGCTCCTTGGCGGGGAGGGGGTGTTTGCCGAGTCTTTCTTGTGCGCGCCGCAGCTGGGTCGGTAGCCGGGTGCACTTGGCGTTGTGGAGTCCTCGCGTCCCCGCCACTTTCGGTGTCGCCTCGACGAGAGGAAGGTCGTTGTCCTCGTGCTTCCGTAGGTGGCTTGTTACGTGCCAAGTGGCAGGGTGCGATGATCGCCGCCGCATTAACGGCGCAGAGAAATTGGCCGCATTACACTGAGATTAATTGACACACCAATCTTGCTGCTACCACCATTATGCAGCGGCCACCCATCTTCACCCCTTTACACTCGCCAACCTCACGTTCAGTTTCCTTGTTCTGCCTTTCTACTTGATTTTCTTTTTCTTTTGTCTGTCGCTCATTTCTATGAAAGCGCCTTGCATGTGGAGTCGAGCTTCTCGCCATGATGCAGTTTTTCTTTTTTGTCGAGGTTAATGAGCCACTACTCTCCGTCTGTTTCTAAACCGTACGATCGTACTTAATTGGAAGTGATCGCAAATAATGGCTGGTTGCGTTAACCATGCATTAGCGCACGAAACAGTGCGCATGCATAGACGTCCCCGAAAGCAATCGCGAAATTACCACCGTTTTAGTTCCGTCGATATAACACAGCGCTTTGCGGACCCACCGGTTCCGTAATTTTCTCCTTTTCACTTTTGCCGCATAGACAGAGTCAAAGAAATAAGGCAAACAGAATTCGTTTGAGGAATTGCTTCGCCGACGGCGTTTCGCGAGGACCTGTCTTCAACCCTTATTTCCACAATTTCGGTGGCAGGATACGAGCAGGTCGGTGCGCGTACTGTGGGCGTTTTGCACGCGGGGACCTCCGTGGGATTTCGAGTGTTGATAATAGTATCAAATGACCTCGCGAGCCATCGCAGCAGATCACGATGAAGGAGCTCCTACAGTTCATAAGGACAACGGATCTGCAAAAATTGTTGCAGCCGGAACCAGCGTTCATTATGCTGCGCGTGATCCTGTGCTGTGATAGTGTGCGGTGATGGGGACCGCTGTGAGCGCGTGTGCTCTCTCTCTCTCTCTGGCTCTATTGTCTTTTTACGACCCTTTCCCCAGTGTAGGGTAGCGAATTGGATTTGCCGTTATGGTTAACCTTCCTACTATCCGCTTCTCTCCCTCCCCTCTCTCAGCCACCCTCTGCAGTATGTTTATCCTAGACCATGCATTTGAGGTGCACGTTCAAAAGAAGGCCGTCTCATTATTCCGGAGCCCTGCTCTCTAGTAACCCACTACCGGCATCGTGACGTTAAACACACAGTATCTAATTTCGAGACTGCCTCCCCCCCGCAAAGGTTCCTTTCGTCGAGACATGGCCCCCGTGCGCTTTGCTCTGCGTGACTCGCACGCATGCGCTGAGCGCTACGCTCCACTTCTGCGCAGGCGTCGCGAAGCCTTGCATCATTAGGCGTATCGCACTATCGTCATATTTCCTGCGAGCAAGAATCCACCCTTTAAAAGATTCGGTTACCAACTCCGTCGTTTCTTTACCACAACCGGTCGCCGCGTGTGCCATAATCCCCGTGTCACGGCGCTTTTCTGCGGGCAAGTCGCGCGGGCGGTGCCGCGCGTGTGCCGTGTCTGTAGCCGTGTGGGTGGGCTCCACTGCATGTGCTGCAGCTTTTTTTCTTTCTTTTTTGTTTCCCCGCTGCTCGTTTTTCGAACCCTTGATATCGGCGTGCGCGTTTGTTATTCTCGCGAAGGCCGCGTGTATCTGTCTACCTGTACACTCCCCATCTATTCTGGTCGCAGTGCCTGCACGTACAGTTTCTGTCGAGCGCAGTGCTTTTAGCCGCGCCGTTAACCGGCCGCTCACTGCAGCGGAGGTGCGGCCGGGTTCGGCTGGACCGCGCCGCGATCAGATACTGGGATCCAATTTGGGCGACGCGCTTGCGTCTGCGTCGGGATCCCTGGTGCGCTGCAGGAGCAGCTGAGGCAAAAAAAAAGCATCAGCAAAGCATTGGCAGATAAATTTGGCCTCGCAACGAGCAGCGTTCAGCTAAATGGGCGGAAAAGCGACAGTCGCCACGATGCCCGCCTGTGTGTGCGCACTTATCACGATAACCTTTTTATAGAGGGGCGCATTTTCTCATTTACTGCTGATTAGTTTCGCCGGTGTTAGCAACATTTCGTCGGGTATAAAGGTAACACCAATCATTAGTGTTGTGTGTGTGTGTGTTGCGCCAGGCGTTACGACCAACGTGCCGCCTCTAATGTGTTTTGCGTCGGCTAACTTAGTGGCGAAATGCGAGAGCGCTCGCGTACATGTACGTAGAAGGGGTACATTGAAGAAGCCCTTGTGGTAAGAAATTAATCCTGAGCCCCCGACCACGGCTTGTTTGTGTTTCTGGCTGGTAAAATCCAATTTATTTTTTGTTAGTCTGCCAGTTCTGTACATTCATTTAACACCCAGATGCTGCGGAAATGCCGGTGATGAAAGTTGCGAACATTTCCAGTATCACCAAATAAAATCATGTCGACACTTGGTGGGCCTTTGTGCGGTGTTCTGGTTTTTCTGCTTTTTGTACGTTCCCGGCGAATGAATGAATGGATGAATGAAAACTTAGTCCAGAGGTGCCGCTAGCTTAGGGAGCTTTCAGTCCAGGGCTGCGCTGATGAACGTTTCCCAGCGCTTCTGGACGCAGACCACCTGGTAGCGTTGGTCGCGCTGTGTTTTGGCGCGGATGAGGGGCGAGTCCGGTGTAGGGGGTGCGCCACCGAGACCTTCCCGCGTGGTTGGAACAAGCGTTGGCGTCCGAACGAGATGGATGGGCTCGAGGCGGCGGCCGGCATCGGGTCACGAAGACGCGACGACGATGACCGAGGCCTCGACGCGTGCAATTTCACGCCGCCGCTTCGTTTCGTCTTCTCGCTTCTGCTTCTTCAAGGCCAGCCTCACATTTCTTGGAAGGCTGCAGCGCCGTCTCACCAAACCACCGTAGTCGCGTTTGGCATGGGGCCCGGGAGCTTTCGGAGTGTGTTGGAAATTTTGTTTGCTCCAAATATTTTTTTTTCGTTTGTTCGCACACATATCTCGCGCGGTTTTTCTTTCAGGGACGGCGATGCGCGGAGTTATTTGTAGCGGCGATTAGTTTCGGTAGAAACCGGCTAAATCCGGAGCGCGTGCTTTTTCTAAGTGAGACCGAACACCGAATCTTGGCCGCTGGCATATACTCTGTATCGCCCCGTTGGCCGACGCGGTCTTCTCGCGCGACGAGCCGCCGTGGGTTCAAATTAGCCACACGGCGAAGTGGTGCGGGTGTTGGCGCTGCTGCTTGTAAATGTGCCTTGGCGTATCCCTATCGTTGCCAGCTGAGCGTGCGCGTAAGGCAAGGCTCTGAGGATGCTGGTGCACAACAGCAGTGACGTGGCCTCCAAGATCGTCGTGGTGCGACTTTCACCCTTGCGATCTCCGAGGCCACGGTAGTGGTAACGGTATGCCAAAGTGCGTGTTAGATGAACGGGAACTGTCGGGCTCAGTGTCTTTGTAACAACGATACGAAACAAGAACGCTCGATGAGGTCACAGAGTGCACAGGGGTAGTTGGCTGCTGGGTTTAACTGAAATCTAGGAATAACAAAACAATGAAAGTGGACGAAAAAGACAACTCGCCGTAGGTGGTAGTCGAGCACATCTCTTCCGTATTACGTTTGCGGTGTTTTACCAATTGAGCTATACCGCGGCGGCCATCCTCCAGTGCACTCTCTTGGGTGTTTAACTGTGTATGTGTGTATGTGTACTACGGGTCTACCCCATGGAGTGTTAGCCAGAGCCACGTATGTTCATGGTGGCGAATCTGAAACATCCTGTCAGTATGGTGTACGGGGTATAAGAAAGAAATTTAGGTACATATCCCTTTCACTTCCAACGACTACGGTTGGACTAGCATGATCTGCGTACAGAAATGTGGCAATTAAACTTTCAGAAAAAAGAACTGCAAATGAGATGGTTAGGCTAATATTAGCATATGCTGACAATGTCGTACACGTCAGTCAACTGCTTCCGTATGTGTATTATACTGCACATTGAGGGGCTTCCGCGCATGTACGGTGGATCTCGCACTAGTCGAGAAGTCCAGCTTCGAAAACACGTTTCGAATGATTTCTTTGTGTGGATTTTTATCTTTATGGAGCCTGGGAAAAACAGCTCTGTAAGAAGTATGTTACAAACAAACACGATTTTGTGAATAGGTCTGAAACTGAGGTTATTTGAACTAGAACCATCCATTTGGCGACCGTATAAGTGTGCAGTGTATGTTTGCCATTGTTCACATATTTGACCCGAGACGACTTCGCATCGAAAGAACGAGCGTTTTGAAGCCGTGTGCTGGCAATTCAGGATTGAAAAGGTCATGAAAAGGGAACTCCAGATTTGCTATCGGAGCCGGTAACTTTTCTTTTTGCCTGCTTCGCCAGAGAAAGAAGTTCCATTAGGGAGGGAGATCCTTTAGCAAACAGGGAGCAAGTGCAGCTTTGACATTTGCGTTTATAGGAATCGATGTTTGAACACAGCTTCAGTGTTCGCCTTCGTATTGACGTAGTGTGTGCGATTATGGATGAGTGAAACCAGAGTGAGTGCAGCTTTGACATTTGTGGTTATAGGAATCAATGTTTGAACGCAGGTTTAGCGCTCACCTTCGTGCTGACGTAGAGTGTGCGATTATGGATGAGTGAAAGCAGAGCGGGAAGATTTCATGTCGGAATAAGAAAATTGGAGGAAGAGAGAGAGAGAGAGGCAGATAACTCAGAGTAACTGTTCGACTGCCTACTCTGATGCACTGGGGAATAGGGCAGTCAAGACGACGACAAAAGTACGTATAAAAATAACAGGCCCTTACAAACGATGAAGGCGCCTGATGACGGCTGCCATCTTTCGACATTCTCGACGCTTAAACACACACACACACACACACACACACACACACACACACACACACACACACACACACACACACACACACACACACGCACGCACACACGCACACACGCACACACGCACACACGCACACACACACACACACACACGGAAGCTGGAAGATTTGACTTAAGTCAGGAGGCTTATTCGCCTGCTTTATTAATTAGGACTTGACGGGCGGTCCACTGCTCTTTGTAGCCGAAGCCAAATGGAACTCCTGTGTGTTCCTTCCGCCAGCCCTATTAGGAACACTGGCTGTTTTCAAGTTGGAGCGCCTAAGCTTCTTAGACCGATGAATTCTAGCTTCCCATTAGGACTGATTTTCTTGCTTTGGAAAGACTGCCACGTTCGCGATCGTTCGTATCAGAATGACATTTTGGGTCGTTTATGCCACATTATTATCATCAAGGGTTCTAGGAGGAGACGCCGGTGAGAACTGTTAGTAAAGGTAAGAGAAATATGGTTCCGGCAAGAAAGGTTCGCTACAGTCGGTCGCCTAAGCTTATGGGACACAGATTCGACGACTAATTCGATTAGGCCAATTTCACGCCGAGTTTAACTGCGCCACCGCTACTGCAATACATGCCAGTAGTATAGTAGCCCCTAGAGGGTCAACTGCAACTATGGTGAGAAGCGTGTTTTGATTGTACCATGTCGAAATCGCTTACTCCTCGAGATAAAAGACAGAGTTTAGGAGACGCATAGGCTTGGGAGATATTGCGCAAGAAAAACGTGCCGTCCCCTGCGCAACCATCGTATATCGAGCTCTCTCTCTCTCTCTCTCTCTCTCTCTCTCTCTCTCTCTCTCTGTCTGTCTCGCGCGTCCGTGGTAGTTTCCACGCGAGAGCGCGCTCCACGGCTGATGTAATGGCGTATTAGTAAAAGGATCGTGCCACCGTTGCAGTCGCTGCAATGCGCTCGTCTTTCTTCATTTATTTAAAAAGGGATAATGAGAAGAGAAAATGCAAATTTTTGTATCCTACTATCTCTGCCGTTAGACGCAACACACACACCGTGGCCTTCCTCCCACATAGCACTTCCCGTTCTTCAGGGGCTCCGTCACCACTGCGCGTGAAGCGTAGGGGCATTGATGCTTTCCTTTTCGTTATACAGTGTATATGTCTAGTGCCTCTCAGTACAAACAGTCCGTAGGCATCCATAGCCATAAAACGGCACAACACTGGCCTCTATAGAGCGTACGTTGCCTGTTTTGAGTTGACTGTTCATCAGTGTTCCTCGGTGGAGGGGGGGGGGGGAGAAGCTGACGTAGGTTGGCTTCACACACGATTGTGCACTTTACATTTTACTTATTCGCACCGTTTCTGATTATGAGTTTCGTCGTAAGAACGCCGAGATTAATTACGCGCGGAACAAGTTCCATGCAGTCGCCTGCAGTGTCCAGTGCACAGCATGTAGGGCCTCCCACTGTAATCGCTAGAGGGAACCGTGGCGCGGCGATCGTTCAGCCATCATGGGAATGGTGGTTGGTTCATGTATTTCCTCAATATTCGTGCTTGTATGTTCAGACGTTTTTGTGGCTTTGTTTACTAAGCGTTATCTACCTTTGTTTGGCCTAACTTGGGAAGCGTTCGTAACTTCCTAAACGAGGGAAGGCAATAATATTCTCCGCATATGCATAATCACCGCGAGTAGTTGCACTTATAACGTAATATTTTTTGTCGACTATGATAAACTTGCAGAATCGCAAAGCCTTCTGAAGCCAGGGAGACGGTGTTTAGGCAAATCCACGTACAGTGCAACCCACAGTTAAAGGGAACACTCCAGTGCTGCTCTCACCGGGTTGGCACGCTATAGTTGCAACAAGTGCCGGCAGGTGCCACGTTAGTGTTCTGCGCACGGATCTAGGAGGAGGATGGCTGCGCCAGCAACCAAAAGTCGTATGCTGCAAAGCCGGGTGACTCGGCACACCTGTCAGAAGGGGAGATTTCCACGCGCTCTGCAAGCATGATCACCATCAGCCTACATTATGTCCACTGCAGGACGAAGGCCTCTCCCTGCGATCTCCAATTAGCCCTGTCTCGCGCCAACCTATTCCGACAAGCGCCCGGGAATTTCCTAATTTCGTCTGGAATCGTGCGTTCCTTTTGACACTGGACCGGACTCTGCTAAACGTCGTTCCCGTACTGGCTGTACCGCAGTGCTTGCAGCTCCCACAGACACTAGCGCCAGAGTTTTACCTCGAGCATTTTTTTTTTTCGTAACGAAACTCAACGCTGAACTGGAACGCTCGCACGCTGGTGCACCGTACTGAAGGCACACGCTGTCGTACACGCGGCCGAACGGCGGCGCTCCAGCTTGACGCACCGCTGGAGCCGCCGCCGCCGGCAGTCTATTTTTGTTCCCTCCGGGTGCGGGCACTGCGTGCAGTGTGGGCGATCGATAGCGGGGCATGGCACAGCAACGCGCGGTGTAGAGGTGCAGACGAGGGCCTCTCTGCAAAAAAGAGGGAGACATCGGGGAGAAAATGTCGCGCAGTGTATACGACGTCCGTCTCTGCTCGCACTCCTCGCCGCGTGTATGTATACCGTGTGTCCCCTCCTAACGTTAGCCAAGCTGTTGAACGTAAGAAAAAGGTAAAAAAAGAAGCGCTCCAAGATATATTTAAAAGATGCGCGGTGTTCGGTCGTGAGAAGAGGGTCTGACCACCGAACACGGTTGGTCTAAGAATCGCGTCTTGCCCAGCGTTTGTATAATCTTTCTTCATTCCTTCCTTCATGCTTTTTTTTTTTTCGTTGAACAGCTTTCTAACAACGTTAGCTGGGACATCATTCCATTAAGGAAGAAAGAAAAGGGGAAAGTAAACAAGACGTTTAGACACATGGGCGACTGTCCGTTGCTTCTACTATACATACGAAGGCCGGGCGCTAAATGTCTAATTGAAATATTTGTTTTTGCTTTTTTGCGTGCGCCTGGACTTTCCATTTAAAAGACACCGGATCGGAAAACTACTTCCTTCAAATACGTATGGTTGGTTCGCTATGATAGAACTAATAAAAATCTGGCCCCTCGGTTTTCTGTCTTCGATCTTCTTGTGTGTGCGTGTGTGTGCGCGTGTGTGCGTGTTTTCCTGGCGCTTACGCGTGGCCGAGACAGACTCGAAGCTTTTCCCCATGCAGTCCCCCAAACACACACGCACGCACATTTTTTTTCCTTCTTCGCTTCCCATCACACTCATTTCATTTTCTTTGCATCTTCATTGAAAGCGCCACTATCGTCGCATTCCTTCTTGCCGTTCCTGCTCCATTTCGTAGTCGCACTTTCGTTCTTTATTCCTCGTCCTGCCTCATATTTTCCTGCCGCATTACACCTTCACGTAAGCGTTGACAGCAGTGCTGGACGGATGGGAGAGGCTTCGTAACAGTGCAGAAGGGTGCCGAGTTTCTGCTCGACTGTAATGCGAGGACCCTGCGTCTCCGGGAAAAAAAAAGAAGAACGCGTGGAAGCACGTGAGCCTTAGTCATCGGAGAAAAAGGAAAAAAAAAAAAACTAGCCTGGGACACGCACGCGGGAAGTGATGCATAGAAAGCAGAGGTATAAGTCGAATCAAGCCACCCGGATAGCCGAGGTTGACAGGGAATGCACAAGTTTTTTTTTTTTTTTTGGGGGGGGGGGGAGGAGGAGGAGCAGGGAATTTACTCGACCGATGAACAAGATCTAACAAGAACAGCCGAAGCCGCTCGGATACTTGCCAACTCTCCCGGTCCTTGTCGTAATGTTTACGAATTTGCGCTCGTTCTTCGATTTTACGAATGCTGAGTCGATTTTTACGAAAAAAAATGTTCATAATAAAATTTTGCTCGTTGGTCTACGACCGCACCGTTAAAAGTCTGATGGTGAAAGGACATCGGGCGGGGCGGGGGGGGGAGGGTTGTTCCTTCGAACAAAGCCAGACCGGCAACATTACAATCGCTGAAAAAGTCACTGCTTTGCTTGTCAGTCCCTACTGATCCAAGTTTCCTGCTGCTTGTCGGCTGCGTGTAAAGGTAAATCACGGCTAATAAAGTGCGTGTGTATACCACGAAATGTCCATGCTCCCTTCGCCCCGCTGCTCTTTCCGCGGGATCTTCACGAACTTAAAGTTAACAGGCTGGCAGATCTGCGCTAGGTGTAACTAACGTCACGGTATTCGCATTGAACAGACGTTTGTCCCAAATTGGGACGTCGCATTTTTTTTTCGCTTTGGGTTGTTCGTATGTTCTTTATACTGGCGGGTCCCCTGTCGGGTGTGAGACCGGGCTAGTTGGTATTCCATGCTGAAGTGACTAGCGCAAGAGCGGACACGGGACACTAAAAAGGCGATACAAGGACAAGCGCTTGTCCTTGTCGCCTCTTTAGTGCCTCGTCTCCACTCTTTCGCTACCCCTGTCGGGCTCTGCTGTGTGGCACTTGTCGATATATAGGATCGGCACATCAAAATGGCTTGCTGTCTTTTCGTTTCAGGTGCTAGTTTGAAAGAAGTCTTGGGGGACCAAAGCGGCGCAAGCAAAACGTAAGTTCATCTTTTTAAGTTTCCGCTGCACGCAGCCATTTTAGGTCGCATTTTGGAGGGACGTATAGAGCGGTCGTTACGTAAACTGTTGTCGTAGGGAGGCGCATGCAAACACGGCGGCGTCCGCCCCATATCGTTTACTCGCGACCCTGAGTGGTTTAAATATAGGCTGCCTGGCGTATCGATCTTGAGTGTCATGTGGTTCGCCGGAAATGTGTGCGCCGCGTGTGCTATAAGTTTCAGCTTGTTATTTGCCTTCATTGGAAGTAACCTTTTTTTTTTTTCGCCGACATGTGGAAAATTCATCGGCCAGGCTGGTCTGCGATTGCGAAGCATGATATCGTGAGATGGAATATTGCCCTGCAAGAGAGAGAGAGAGAGAGAAGATAGGGGGAATGCAGGGAGGTTAACCAGATGGGATGATCCCGTTTGCTACCCTACGCTAGGATGAGAGGGGAGGGGGAGGTGAAGTCCCCGTCACTGTCACCGCATACCGTCACCGCACAGCACAGTAGCACTCGCAGCACTCTAAGCATCTGTTCAAGCTACAGCCGCTTGTCGAATTCTGTTGGCCTTAAAAACTGCAACAGTGCCCTCGTCGCCCTCCGTTTTGACCTGCTATACATGCAAAAATACAGTTGTTCCGTGCATTGGGAAAACGTTAAAGATCCCCAGGGGGTCAAAATTAATTCGTAGTCCCCCAATGACAATGCGCCTCATAATAAATCGTGGTTTCAGCGCGTAAAACCCCAGAATTCCAAAATTATTTTGGCCGTATCAGCAAATTGCCATGCTACAAAAGAAAAAAAGAAACGAAAGAAAAAACGAAAAAAAATTACTGAAGGGTGGGTGGCGACGCCGCCTTGAAGCTCCCGCACTCTATTGCCGTTACGTCACGGATTTTGACGGCTACTGCTCGGCCCTATAGTTGACTTTTTATCGTTAAAAATGGAAGAGATTGTATTCAGAAAGAGCCATATATACTGAGTTTACCAAGTGAACGCTTGCTTACCCAGCGGCAGCAACCTAAATGCCAAAGAATGCTTTGAAATCCGTGAGCTCAGTTTCAGAGCGAAATGAAAAAAAAGAAGAAAAAGAGAGGAAAAGAAGGTTTATTACTGTGGAATTAATAAAGTCGAGTTAAACGTGATATGTGTGCTGTATCGTGCCGGCATAGTTTGTGGTTACATTCTTTATGCACGTGCGAGGGGAAAAAAGAAAAGCCTGCTACTGACGCCGTCATCTGGACCGCGTCTGAGGCGCAGCGCAATCTGTAAGTGCGTTTGCATTGGAAGCACAACATGCCCACGCTATTATGCCGCGCCGTTTAACGTTTCTCGCGACGTGGATCGATGTTTATTTTTAACGCGATAGCGTTAAGGAGCTCATGTCGCAGAAAAGCCGGTGTCGTCGGCGTCGGCGTCCGCGGCGTTGGCCGTGAGCGATAAATCACGGCAGGCACTTCATAAATAAAAAGCAACTTCCAAGATGGGCTGGGTGGGAATCGAACCAGGGTCTCCGGAGTGCGAGACGGAGACGTTACCACTGAGCCACGATTTCGATGCTTCAAAGCGGTACAAAAGCGCCTCTAGTGAACGCGGTGTTACCTTAGAAACTAGCTGTTTCTAAGGCTCAGGCGTGCGTCGCTTGCTGAGGCGCACATTTCGTTGTCGCGCCGAACGCTGCGTTGCTCGACGCTCACCGCGTCCGACGCGGGGCGCGTAGTCGCTGCGCCGTAGCCCAATACCCCTTGGCGGGTCGACGGGAACGCTGTCGCGTTACACTCTTGAAGGCGAAGCTTAAGCGTCCTCCAATTTTTATAACTTGCTTATGTACTACGTGTACGTATTTATACCTGGTGGGAACGTACTCACGCGCCGTGTATAAAGGGACGAAGTACAGGCACTTACCGCCTCACTGCGGCATCCGCGACAGCGGTTTCTGTATTGTTATTTCGGGGAATGAGACTATAGATTCTTCTCTCCCCCCCCCCCCCCCTTCCTCGCTTTTTTTCTAGCTTCCCGTTTCCGCACACCACACACGTATTGCCGGGGCGTAGAGGTATATACGCCTGTGTGTGTATTGGTGGCTTATTTTTAGATTTCGCGCGTAGCTCGGTGCGGTTTTCCAATAGCCGAAACTTCTCTCACTATAGGAATGAGTTTCACGAAGCATCCACCAAAGCACTACTTGCCCACCTGAAGAGAAAATACGCGATTCAGGCTCGCCTTGCGTATAGCCGGATATGCTCGCGTGTGTCTTGCAGGCAGCGCTTGACGCTTGGGTGCAGCGGTGTACCTACCGGCATTATGGGCGGCAAGCGCCTTGATGGATGCCTTTATATGTATGCAAATACATCAAGCGTTCCCGTTCAGTCGCGGTTGTTTCGGCATTTGTGCGGAGTTTTTGCTCGCATTACGTTTCAGTCTGGTGCGGCGGTTGCGGTCTAGCTTTTTTCTCAACGTCAGCAGCCGGAAAGTAGGATATATATGTCAACCATAGCAGCCGGAAAGTAGGATATATATGTCAAGGAGAGCTTACATGTCCGTGTACACATTGCAGTTAATGCTATGCCGGAGACACGGACTGCAGATGGTGATTGATGATGGTGATTTACTGGCATCAGCAGCGCCGTCAGCGACCTCTTGTGGTGGATTGCTGAACTGCAGCGCCTAAGAAACGTGTTAGTGTTTCATACGACTGCTCTTATCGAAACAGAAGAGCCACTATATATGCGTGAATATGTTGCAGCCGAACCCGTCACGTTGATTAAGCTTGACAATCGCGCAGTATTTTATGATTGCACAAGTTGTCAAGTGTACACAGCTACGTTTCGGACAGCCGGTCACTGCTTATAATAGATTTATGCCCTTTGGCTGAGCTCTTCGTCGCAAGGCGTGCCTCTGGCGTAACTGCTGACGTCTTTGTCTACGGTAGCTAATGATCTTGCCATTGCGTATAATTACAATTTGCGGAATTTACGGAATGTAAACGGTGGATTAGCAAAAAGACGCACAACCATAGTTTTAAAAGTCCGACATATGCGCGATATCTTTGGCGTGTTGCTGTGACACAAGATTTGTCCACCGATACCATATGTGGAAAGAAAGCGCTGCATGAGCGGTGGTCCGTCTGCGGCGGCTACTGTGAATTGCGCTCACGCATCACCCACGCGCGGCCTCTCCCGATCCCCCGATTAGCGAGGCAGTCGCGCCACAGTTCGCTCAGTTTACAATGTACCGCACGAGAGAGATTGCCCGCGCCAGCCAATATATTGCGAAATGAAGACCCATATAGAGCTGCGCTCAAATTTTAACGCGATAGCGTTAAGGAGCTCATGTCGCAGAAAAGCCGGTGTCGTCGGCGTCGGCGTCCGCGGCGTTGGCCGTGAGCGATAAATCACGGCAGGCACTTCATAAATAAAAAGCAACTTCCAAGATGGGCTGGGTGGGAATCGAACCAGGGTCTCCGGAGTGTGAGACGGAGACGTTACCACTGAGCCACGATTTCGATGCTTCAAAGCGGTACAAAAGCGCCTCTAGTGAACGCGGTGTTACCTTAGAAACTAGCTGTTTCTAAGGCTCAGGCGTGCGTCGCTTGCTGAGGCGCACATTTCGTTGTCGCGCCGAACGCTGCGTTGCTCGACGCTCACCGCGTCCGACGCGGGGCGCGTAGTCGCTGCGCCGTAGCCCAATACCCCTTGGCGGGTCGACGGGAACGCTGTCGCGTTACACTCTTGAAGGCGAAGCTTAAGCGTCCTCCAATTTTTTGCATTGGGGACGGTCGTAATTGAGATGATGATGAGGATGAAATAAACTTTATTAAAAAAAATAGTGCCATCGATCTTCAGCATGTCGCCCACAAGTGGGTGGCTCCCTTATTCCAGGATGTCATGGCCCTCGGCTGTCCGCCTTGCTCGGTCCACCAGTCGTAATTGTCGGTCAAAATTTTTTTTTTGTCTGTGTGGTGGCATATATAAGAGGGTCTTCGAAAGGAATAATTGTTTTCGTCTAGAAAAATCATGCAGTGAAGAAAGAAACGTTTCCGCGTATTCTGCGCTGTCGCAGAACTTCTAGGATAACAACGCAGGATGCACCGTACTGGGAGCCGTTGTAAGCAGCAATGCCTGCCTATCGTCTGAGAATATTTTCTTTTTACGCGAGGACCCTGCGCCGCATCACGCTGCATGTCGGCTCGTACAACATTTGCGCCATCCGCCACACTCAGAATATATATCGTCATCGTGTTTAGTAAACGCGCTTGTGCCGAGAGCGAAGCTATAACGGTCAATTCTGGTTTTGAGCTGATTTAGAGCGATTGCTCTTGGTACGCTCGCTCGCTCGCTCGCCGTAGGTTTCTGTGATCGACCATGACGGCGGCCCGCGCTCTTGCGATGCGCCAGGAAAAAAAAAAATTGAATTAAGGGACATTAAAGGCGCGATCGATAGTCCCGCCGTGGGAAGGACGAAATGTGTTTTCGCCTCGCTTAAGGGACAGGACAATGAACTGTTTAGGAACCCGACAGAGGCGATTGACGTGCGTCGTAAGCCCCCCCCCCCCCCCCCCTTCCCAAATGAGGATTCTGTTGCCTTTGTCCGGAACAGTTGGGGCTGCTGCATAGGCGATGTGTCGTTATCTCGGGAGAACGCGAGTCTGCTGTTATCCATGTTGTTTTCTCTGTACGGAGTACTTATTGTTGTGTGGATGAAAGCGACACCGGTGTTGGGCGCGCGACGCTAATATCGTGCCTTCTTGAGGTCCGCTGTGTTCCCAGCTGCGGAGCGCCGTCATTCGTTTTCTTAATTTCTTTAGTTGCAAACCTGCTGATCGTGTCGCGCGGGACTGTATAGTGAGAAGAGTTGAGCACGGACCGGAGAACAGCGTTGGCCCGAGCGTTACTACATATGTTCAAGTGCTGAAACGGTATAGATGCCTCGGCGAGTAGCGTAGTTCTTCATTTACTTTGCTTTCCTTTGTTCTTGTTTACTTTCTGTCGAGCAGGCGAAGCACGCACGCACGCAGGGTTCGAAATTGAAGCTAGCGTAGGGTGTGTACACAGCTGCGTTTACACGCACCGTGCAAATTAAGCAGTCCGCGCTGAAACGACTCACTCGGTTTAACGAGGCTCAATTACCCACCCTAGAGTGATGAGCCGTGAGAGATGACAACGTCGCGATCCTGCCATCCGCCCGGCCGGCGAAGCCCAGCTCCGCTCCGTGTGTCTCGCGCGCGGTCGAAAGCACTCCTTCCGCGTTTCCATGACGCCACGGTGGCGCAGCGTATGTATGTATAGCCGGCAACGACGTTGTTTTTGGCATCGCTTGCTCGCTCGCAACGAGAGATGGATGCTGCAGCCTGGGTACTGCGCTTGTGTTGTGAGCTGGTGTAGCTTTGTTCTTTCTGGCAGTCGACCGGCGTCTGTCAAGGCGTCGTTCATTGCCGAGTAATTTAGTCGCAGCTTGTCGCAGACACTTACGCGCTGCCTTCCCACACATGGACGGTTTAATGGCGCTACCAGGCCTTGACAAGTGTGTTTCTGTAGACGCGCTAAAATCTCATTAACGGCTGGCACCCACTTGATGGCGTTAGTAAATAGGTAGGCATGAAGTTTCTTTCTCGTACTGTTTGCAGGTCCGCCTGAGCGCTCACTCATCTCTCGCCTCCTCACTAACTCACTCACTTGCAGTGACTCACTGCCTTGCTCGTAAACCTGTAGCTACCTCGTTCAGTCACTGGCACTCACTCACTCACTCACTCACTCACTCACTCACTCACTCACTCACTCACTCACTCACTCACTCACTCACTCACTCACTCACTCACTCACTCACTCACTCACTCACTCACTCACGTTATTGTTAATCAATGTTCAAGCAGATGTTGGTGCTGGATGCGGCGCCGGCTTCACCTCTTTGTATACGTGCTTTAAGGGGTGTAAGAGTTTCAAACACAGAAAAAGAAGGAGAAAAGCATACAGTGGCAACAGTTACTTTCCCGCTTATAATGTTTAGTGGTGCAGGGGGACAAAGAAAAGACGAGGACAAGCGCTTAACAATGTGGATAAGCAGCTCGCCTAAAGCACCACCATTCAAAGCTACATTTCCCCTTTGTGTATTGTAACTCAGGCACAGCCATTCACCCTCTCCTATTCTAGCTCACTAGCCCACATTCCCCATCTTACTGACTCACGCAAACCGATTAGGCTATTCACATACTAACGCGTTCGCCGTTTCCTCTACTTCTTTGCTTCCGTGCTTTACAAGTTGTTGAGCAAATTACGCACCCCCGTAACCACATGCGAGCAGTTGCGTCACGAAGCAACCAATGGGACTTCCGCCTAGACATCATTAATGTCCTCGCTGGACATCGAGCTCTTCTTCGAACTCGGCCGAACTACCTAATGCGGCAGCCGCTATTTATCCTGCCATAGGTACGCTTTGAAATGGCGCCGCAGAAGGCATCAGGTCTGTATCGATGCACACTATGTGCAAGTTTTCTGATAGTGTCGCACTAGGCACACGTGCTGACTGGGGGAAGAAGAAATGCAGTATGATGAAGACGTCACTGGAAGAGCGTTAAAGATCTCGGCTGACCGCCAGCTGAGCGTGGTGAGGGGAAGGGCGTCTATATTAAGCATGGTCTTACGTAATGTGGCAGAGTAGGTGTGGAGCTGAGATCGTTGAGATTTTCGTCTGGTTCGGCGCCGGGCGATCAAAAGGGAGTCTGACGACCGTCACTCTACCGGCGTTTCCATCTGAGTGTTCGTTTCACCAGCCGGTACACATCGGGGACGTAGATGCCAGTAGTTGAAGGCGGCGTCACTTGTGTCATGCTATAGCATTCTTCACACAAGATGTGTCTTAGAGCTCAACTTCTAGCGCCGGCCGTTCCTACGTCGAGCGTCGGCGTTGCCCGCGTAACCTAAGCCCCTCCATACACGTTTCCGCCTACCAGGTTAAGTACCGCCAACTTGCCGTCCTTCTCCATGCTCCTCTCCCACTCACCCCCTTAGCTTCCGGCGCCAAGCGGAACTTACGTAGCTGCAGCTTCCTGTTCCGAGTGGAAGTGACGTTTTGTTTTTTAGCGTTGTTACTTTCGCGTCGCTGGAGAGGCTTTAATTGCACCAGCTGCGGTTGAAACTGTGAATGCGATTCCATCCAAGAACCACCGCCTATTGTAACCAGCGATTTGCTCGTGTTCGCTGCTTCGCGTCAACCTGCGACGGGTTGTGGCACGAGCGACAACGTACAGCGGAATGTAGTGCCTGAGCGATTGGAGACCACTGCCGTTTTTCGTGCATTTGGAAAACAGCGACCGCGAACTACTACTTCAGCGGAATACAGCAGCTTGTCCCCTTTGCATTCTTCTTATGGTGACTGCCACAGCTCTGCTAAGCACGCGCGGGCGTCTCACCATCGTCTAACAGCAGTCAAAGCGGAAATTCGCGCAGCGCAACTCCAGGAAGCGGAAACGCCGGAACCGGAAATTTTTAAACCGGAAATGCCGGAACCGGATTTGGTGTGAGGGGAAAAGGCGGCGCACAACAAAGGTTGGTCGCTACTTAAGAAAGCGGCGGTGGCGCGTGGATGCAGGGGCTTTAGCGTAACCGAGCGAAGGAGCGCACCGGGCGATAAAAAGAAAAGCGGCGAGGGCGAAGAGAGTGCGAGGAGGAAAGCGGAGGGGGAAAGTGCGGCGGAAACTTGAAAAGCGCAGTGCCGCGCAAGAGGCGCACTGCGGCGACGACGGCTACGAGATGGCGCCAGAGTGGAGCGGGCGTCGTCTGCGAGGTCCGCGAGAAACCTCGCGTCAGCCACGCGCGCGGTCTCTCGCGATCTCCCGATTAGCGAGGCAGTCGCGTCACACTTCGCTCCGCTTGCAACGTGCCGCACGAGACAGATCGTCCGCGCAAGCCAATATATCGCGAAATGAAAGCACGTATAGACCGTTTCATCGGGCGAGGAGGATAGGGCGCGCGGAGAGCCTTTCCTCCTCTCTGGCTTGGGCGATCCGGCGCGGCGCTGCTTGAAAGTATTGCGGTCGCGTGCTGCGGAACGATTTCGAGATGTTTTAGGTCTTACTTTGTGAAATTTACGCCATGTCCTCATATAAGGTCGTCGGGGAAGCCTTTCGGTGCGTCGGTCACTACTGTAGGCAGAAATATGTTTTGGGGGCGCGAAAATGTGACGCGCACAATCAGCCGCGGTGTACGCGCATTATCAGTCGCGGTGCCTGTATGTGTTTACTATTTTGCTTATATCGATTTTAATTCAACAAAGAAAACCGGCGTCTCTGTATTACCAGCATTAAATGGTAAATCAGCTCACTGTCTGATCGATTGGCGTAGGGAGTAAAACAAAACATAAGAGCGCACGCTCGTGCACGGCCAACCTAAGGCAACCACGAAACATCTGAGCGGCAGGCGCTATCAAATATTTGTGATACACTGGCATGGTTCTCACGCATTTCAAGTCTAGTATGCTTGAAATTACCATATGTCTACGCTAGCCTTGCTGCATGAGGTCCATGGCGCTGCTCAACATAGCGATCACTGCGGTTGGGGAGGCAGCACAATACATATATAAGCTGTGTGTTTCGGCATTGCCTTTTTGGCCTGTATACAGCCATAATATATGAGAGGGTTCGCATAAAAAGAATGCGATGGCTATTTTTGAGCATAAAATTTCTGTAATACGTGTGAGTGCGTCGTAGAGAACTGAACGAATACAACAGAAAAAAAAAATTCGGTTATCATCCTCTTTCTCTGAAAAGCAAGAGAAAACGGGCTAACACCGCACAACGATTATAAATATATAACCGCTGATGCCGTATGCTTGGACCATGCGCTATATAGAACAAAGATATCTGTAATCCAGCACCTACTACTGCTTAGGACGCTCGCGCAGTTTGTAAACGGTTGCTTTGCTGGACAAGCTTAATTCAGACTGTAAGGTATGCTGCTATTACTAGCCAAAACTATTTTATTCATGGATGGAAATCTCATCCACCCAACCAAGTAATCACGCAATGTAACCTGCAGCGAACAGTTTGGACGCTTGTCAAAGTATAACAGCACAGCTCCTATCGTAGCAAAACGGTACCCACGCTGTTACGATCGTAGCGTATGTTTCATAGCTCCTAAACCGCAGCTTAGAAATAGAGGATAATACTGCAATAAGGTCACATTAGTGATTGGAACATTCGGAATTACACAATTGATCTCCGAGGCTGATTGTAGGCTCAAATATGCGCGCATACATCGCGCTGCGTGTTCCGTCCACCTCATCGCGCAGCAGAAATTCCGGCCATGAGGCCTTAAACCACTTCAGCAAGTCTCACAGAACCGTTTACCACGTAGAATACGCGCGTCATACTAAACAGACCGCACGACCGCGAAAACAAACACCAGAACCTACCGCCGAGAGTATACCTGCCACGCAAAAGACCGCTTTCACCCAAGCCAGTATGGCGCTGCTCATAGGCGGCGCCACTGCGTTCACAATATGGCGGCGCCTACGAAAAAACGGTCTATAGAGCTGTTCTCGGATTTCACTTTGGGGAGTATCGTAATCGTCGGTCAATTCTTTCTTTTTTTAGTCCTCGGGATATATATGACGCAACTTGTTCGTCACACTGCGCATGCGCTTGTTGCGTCACTCGTCGCAGTTGCTCAGTAGCTGAGTCGTTCTGCAGCTAAGCAGGGAGACGGGGGTTCGATTGCATATCGCCGAGACTGCATTCCGATTGTGGCCAAATGTGAAAGCGTTTATGTACCTTACGTTTGGGTGCACGGTCAAGACCCTCAAGTGTGGCGCCTGTCGCAGCCAGGACGTGTGCTGGCATTAAAAAGAGGAAGCTACATAAGGTTAAGTTAGATCGGTTAACTGCGCTTCTGGAATTCCAGAAACGCCAGTGTTGCGGTGAGCGGAATCTTAAAAAACGTAAGAACGAAAGGCGGTATCGAAGTTCTCGCGCGAACCTCTGATCACGCCACTACAAGTTTGGATATCCTCTGCTCGGGACTAGGTTAAAATTTCATCCATAATCAACGGAATCTCTTGCGGTATAAAGGGACAGCGAGCTCAACTTCCCGAGTTCTTGGGAACGTTTTCTGAAACGTGCCGAAGTATTGTATTTTCAAACATGCCAAAATATATTAAAACCCGTGACGCCATACTGACGTACCGGCGCTGCTCTTCGGGCGAGAACGAAACCTTGGCCTTCTTTGTCTCCGCTTATAACGAGCTTTTCTTTTTTCCAGCCAGATACATTAAAATCGACGCCCCGGATAATTGAACATTTCGACCCCCACGGTAGCCCTTTTGCTATGGCGTTACGTTGATGAGCTCAAGGTCGAGGGTTCCATCCCGACCGCATGCCGCGGCCACATTTCGTTGTGCGCGAAAAAAAAAAAAAAGAAAACGTGTGCAAACGTTTAGGTGCACGTTAAAGAACACCAGGCCGTCTAAATGCATAAATAACCCTCACTATGGCATGCGTCGTAATCAAATCGTGGTTTTGGCAGGCTGTTCATTTACGTGCTTTGTGAGTCAGTGATTCCCTTCTCTGCCTACGTTATCACCGGGGTCATCTCGTCGTAAATGATGCACGGTAAGAAAGATTACATTAGAGCGAAAGGAATCTCTTTACATGTAGAGACGCAAGGGTCCTAGGGAAGAAAAGAAACTACACACCATGCCAAACTAACTCAGGGTTACGTGCTGGCGTCTTTAGAAACGTAGTACTAATAGTATTTAACGCATCTACCTCTTCGCATTTCGATATTTAGGTACTTTGCGATACCACGAGTGTTGGGAGACTTACAAAACTTTTCGAAGAGAACGTCTCCAGAAACTGTGATTTAACCTGATCAGCCGGACAAAGACTGAACCGTCCCTCCCAATCGATGCGTTAATTGATTAATCGACGTGCGCTAGCCGACCAACTTCACCACCGTCACGCGTGAAGGAAACGTCTTTCGAAATTAGGGCTTTAGATTCGCTCCTGTTCGCAAGCTATCGCGTTTTTTTTTTAGTATTTTGTTGCGCCTCTAGCACTGAGTCGTCGGCATGGTTATATCCTTAGCGGCTGCGATAAGCCAGATCGATTCGTTCTGCGTTGAAACAAAGCAAAGCCGCGGCCTAATCAGCTAAATTAGGATAAGAACATTTCGAGCGGTTTCTGCGTAACGTGATTACGTAATGTCATAGTTTCATGCTCCTGTCTGTCCTTCTCTGCTTCCTTTTCTTTTTTTTCCCCCCGCTAGCTCGATTTGATAAAACGTTGCAGCTTTCATTGACGCCGCGGGCCACTATAGTTTCTAAGAACATTTGCCGATATATATATATATATATATATATATATATATATATATATATATATATATATATATAATTGTCAAACGCGAGCTTAACATTTCTCTCGTGGGTTGCTGTATATTGGCGGCCAGCGAAGAATAGGTTTAGCTCGGGGTTTAATAGGTTTAAGCTCGACTAAAGGTTTCTGTGGCGATAGGATAATGCCTCTTAATTTTCAGCCGACGGCGCTCCCCCTGCCTTTTTACCGTGTATAAACTTTGTCATTTCCTAAATGTGAGGCTGCAGGATTACCTGGAAGCTAACTTAATCAAATCCCGAACATCGTAGTCCCTGTACGCATAAGGGACCTTTGGGTTTGCGTTTTCGTGAAATTAGAGCATCATCTTTGCATTTTCGTTTTTTTTAACGCGCCTCGTAGTTCGAACAGCTTAATCATCGCGTAGTGCCAGTGTCGAAGCCATCGCTTTTCTAAGCCGTCGTCATTGCCCGTTATGTAGGGAAAAACGAAATTTCGCAAATGTTTCGTCTTAATCTGTCCCTGTCGCCACACCATCATCCATTCGCACGTGGACTTGACACGCTAAGTCCAATTTCTTGTAGGACGCTAAGTCCAATCTCTTGTACGCGGTGCAAAGACTTCCTGCCCTCCTTTGCTAGACACGTCAGGTCTTGTCCGTGTAGGAGTAACTTCTAGAGTTTTCTTAAGTCACTCTCAAGGTATTCTTTATTTTCAATGATTAATGAATAATTAGTTAAATGTATTTGCTACTTGGTTCTACGGAAAAATTGATTTCGTGTTCGCTGTTTCTAGTTTTCGAGTTGCCTCCATTGCAGTAGGGGCATTTAGCCTTCTGGCCCACGCCTTTATTAAGAATTTATTTGACTCTGCACGCATGACCTTCGTTTGCAGAGAGGTCGGTTATTCCCCTACCGCGCACGTCACCGTTCTTTTCTTTGGAGGGCTTTGTTTTGCAGTGGACACGGAACCATTTGTGTCAGAAGTGTCTGCGAAAGGCGCTCCGACCGATTATTATTTTTTCAAGAGACAACATATAATGTGTAAATGATGCTTTTAAGATCTTATAGCCCTTTAGTTTTATTTCTTTCTGGAATAGAACGAAGAATACTGCTTACCGACGAACAACTTCAGCATCGTAAAAAGCAATAGGAAATGTCCCATTATTTTCTCTCTCCAGATGCTGAAAAGTGAGCAGGCCACGATATATAAAGTGTTGACCCTGTAAGCTGAAACGTGGAAGGAAATGTACCTAACATTAAAGCAGGGGTATTCGCAGTCCGTCACACAAGCGTTCAACTTCTTTGGTGGTTAGGTCCCGGCATAACGCCGCCCTGTCATTCCCCCTTCTCCCCCCTCTCCATTGCGTCCTGCAAGGCCCGGGTAGACAAAACCGGAGAAAGACGCTCCGGTAGAAGAAGCGTGCTCGCGCAACGGAAACTGGATCCCTTGTTTGCGCGACTCATCTGGCCGTGTTCGGGGGGCCGCATTTTAGCTCAGCTCCGCACGCTTCCTCGCCTGCGACCTTGCGCTTTATTGCGCTCGTGCTCGGGGATCCGTTGCAAAAGGAGCGGTTGTTTTTCGGCGAATTTATTATGGCGATGCGGCGGCCTCGCGCTCCGGCATGCGGCGATGCGATTCGAGCATTCTGCGAGCCGATTCCCCGACGTTTGTTCTTTATTGTTTGTTCATCTTCTATTTTTTAAAACATTTTTTTTTGTGGGCGCAGTTTTAGGAGACCTTGGCCGCCGCTGTAATCTGAGAGCGGAACGAGTCATCTGAACACATCGCCGATCGAGAATGCACGCCGCATGCTTGGAAGCGACGTGATTCTGAGCTTGAATAACGAAATTATTTCGTTCTGGGTGCAAGGACGTATCGCGATTAATGGGATGACGGAATGACCAGTGGCGTTGACGGGAGGAGAAGCGCCGGTGCGGCCATGTGGTGACGACAAGTTTAACTAGAGCGCGCAGATTTGAAGATTACATTAAAGACAACGTCTTCTAACATTTAGACGCACCAAAAAAAAAAAAAAAAGAGAAAAAGAAAGCTAGCTTTGTGCCTCTGCCATCTTTGGATTGCCCTCTTCATCATCACCACTACCGCCACGAACATTTCCCGTCCGCATCACCGTTGTTTCACTATTATCTAAACTTTAATAATACGTTAGAACCTCGTCATAAACACGTAGGATTCGACAGAAAAATTCCTTCGTCGTGAGCGAAATTTAATACAAGACATCTGTGCGCGCTAATATCGGAGAGGCATTCTAGAGCTTCTGCGCTATACCCGATAGTTCGTTATATCCGTGTTCGTTGTACCGAGCTCAATGCTCACGTGTCTGCCTAGGTTCCCGCGCTCAGCGGCGTTCGCGTGCTGTAGCACAGGCCTACAGGCGATGGAGGCAATCGTCCGGGAACAGCGGGGTGCACCGGCTCCGCTCATCCGCGTGGCGAGATGGAGCCGGCCTGCGTGCACCTTGCTTGCCAAGATACGGGCCAACGCCACCATAGCGCATGCGCGCCACGCGTGACGAGATCGGCGTTGCCGAGGCTGCAGGTGGCTGCGGCCGCGTTCAGTTTCGCATTACTTAAAAAAAAGGGGGGGGGAAAGTCCCCCCTCCTTTCCCTTTTCGCCGAGCCCTGAAGTGGGGTTCGCTGCGATGGGTCTGGCTCCTCGCGGTCACGATTCGTTGCTTGCGAGCCCTCCGGCCGAGTAGGGTGGCGCTGGGATGCATGCAGTCCAGGCACGGGCAGTGAAGAGGAGGGGGGAGTCGTGCGTGCTTTTGTTGGGGGGGGGGGGGGGGGCGCTGTGTGCCGCCTGTGCTCGTGCCGAGAGATAGATGACGGCGCGGGGAAAAAAAAAAAATTGTGCGTGAGCGGGTGGGGGAGTATATCGGGAGGTTCTAACGGAGAACGCTTTCTGAGGGTGCTTACACGGAGTGTGTAGTAGGGAGGGTGGAGGGAGAGAGGCGGACAGGTTTTTGGCGGGAACGGGAAAACATCCGCGACATTCGTCATGTCAGGTGCATCGCTCTTGTCTATAAGCAAGTCGCTACGCGCCCCCCCCCCCGCCCCTCCCCCGTTCCTCGCTCTCAGCCTCCTCCTTTTCTTTAGTTATATCAATCCTTCGGCTTGTTGCATGCGTATCTGTGTAGCATGTCCCTCGCTAGTAAAGGGCTTTATTCTTTTGCCTCTTCCAGTTTTGTAGGCATTTCCTTAGGCTTTTAAAAACTCGGTTCCTTTTCTTTTCGCTCATATTTTTGGACGTGGCTTACAGTTCGCCGAGGGTGGTCTGGTGGTGTTCTTTGCGTTGAGAGCGGGCAGGGTTCAAAGCGACCACAAGGTTATGTGGTTTGCGTGTGGGAGGCATATGAGTTACTAATACTTAAGAAGAAGAAAAAGCGTTACGCACTTGTGATCACCCGCTGTATTGAGGCACAAATTAAATGAGAGGCCGTGCGTTAGAAATTCTAAAGCTAATTTCGTTAGCGGTCGGCGTAGTGTTGAAGGTGTTGTCATTAACCGCCGCAATAAAACTGCGATTGCCGTTTCCTGAAAAATTATATTCACAAAATCTCGTGCACTGGACTAGTTGTATACTCGGATGTTCATAACGACAGTCCCATTTTTCACGGAGAAAGAGGGGGACCCGCCGACGGTGGCTTAGTGGCTATGGTGTTTCGCTGCTAAGCAACTTAATAATAAATAATAATTTAAAGAACGAGAGAGAGAGAGAGAGAGAGAGAGAGAGAGAGAGAGAGAGAGAGAGAGAGAGATAAAAAGTCGTCTGTTAAGACAGCCCTTCCTGGTTCGCCCAGGAATAACCATGCTTTTGTGCTGCTGAGCTGTGCGCTCTATTACCGCGTTATACAGCCAGTCGCAGCCACTGTTGCGCCATTAAAGAAACATAAACGGCAGTCATATGTGCTCTCGGCATTGCATCATTGAGAGCGCTCCGTCCTTGATTCTTTCAGTGTCTAGCGTCTGTCGTTCCTGGGTCGCATAGTACCGAGTTTCTCGCGTGGTCAGATGTCGAAATGAAAACCGGCTCGCGCTTGCATAGCGCAGCTACATGGCGTATATTATTGTCCGCCCCGCGTGTGTTCATTACCCATATCCTGAAAATTGACGTGTAGCTCTTGAAATGTTCTCGCTTCTGTTGATTTAAAAGGCCAAGTCTGACTAAGAAGGTAGTCAGTTTCGTGGAAAGCACACGGTAAGTTCTCTTTCTGCGCGTATTAGCGTACAGTTCTGTACCTATTTTCCGACAGTAGCTGTATTTGCTTTGTCATGCTAGAATTTGCAGAGCCGCATTGTCACGCATAAGCGCCAACTGCCAGTAACGTGTAATGATAGGAGCTTGGCGTGTCTAACATTCTAGTTGAGATGCAAGGGGCACTGTCGGATTCGATAGGCCTTGTAATGCGTAGGAGAGATAGCCTGCTGTAGTGACCGATTGGGTCTTGAGGCAACAGGGAGTCAGATATATCGTAGTAGGATAATAAAGTGTGCGGGAGTATATGGCTGCCTTAATTTGCGGAAGACGATGGCATATAGGCCAGATGTTGCGTTGGTCGTGTTGGTAGGGATGATGACGGTGACGGTGCTATTGACTCAAATATACAAGAGTTAGGAAACACGTTACAGTAAGGCACATTACAACAATTGTGACCTCCTGCTCGCTACAGCGTAACCGAATATTAATCACGAGAGCGCTTTTGTTTTACGCTTTCTGTTGCAGCACGAATGCTTATCCATCGTGGCGTGTTAACTGCCTCGTAAACTTGCGCCTTCATAAATAGCACGTGCAATCACTCTCGCAACAGTTAATTACTTCATCTTTCCTATACGTGGGGCCTGTCGTGGGGCCTGTCGGAGCGTCCGACTTCACTATCTATGGTGACCGCGAAAATTATGTTCGTGTGGTCGTACAGAATGCAGTGCATTCCCCATCGTGGAAATTTGCGCCTGACAACAGCGTTTTCGCTGTGCGGCGAAACTCCATGTAGTTGGCAAGCGTCACTCCACACTTCACGGAATATATATATTTTCCCTTCGGAGTAGGGCTGCAGCATCAGTAGCTTCGCCAAAAGAAAAAAAAAGAAGGTAGGGAGAAAGAAAGTGTTCTGGACGATCTCGAAGGAGTAATATATATCCTTCACTCTATAAACGCCGCATTTTCATATAATTTTATTCATTTTATCGTACTTCAATGTACTCGAGTGAATTCCATTCGGCCTTCTGCCGTCGAACGATCGGCGTTGAGCAATGCTTCCGCATCTATTCGTGGACTTCGTAGTATCGCAGACCTCGTTTCGCGTGCGTCCCGTGCGCATTCTGCCACTGTGCAAGGAGAGAGGAGCGCCGCCTGCTATACCACAGAACAACGTATAGCATATCGACGGTTCTGTGTGCGCGTACTTGCTGTTATTTGCGCAATATCTGGGAGAGATTACCCGCATGCCCCGAGGTTTGGTTACGTGCGTGCTACATGGCGAGAGGGATAGACGAGCGTACATAGCGGTTATACCATCCGAATCGCGGCCGAATGTGGACGGCGGCATGCGGGTTTCAAATCAGTCGTGCAGGGCCCTCACGGCGCGGTCCCGATAGTTGCCATTGAAATTAGTTTCGGAGTTTCCCTAGCGTTTGCTATGGAAGCTTTCGTTATGGGAGTGTCCAGCGACATTTGATGCATCAGTTCGTGGCGCTGTTCCTTGCAATTACTCTGCGAGCTCTGGAATAGGAGTTGCTGTGACAGTCGCTGGCAATGTTAATATTGGAGTTGCTTACATTAGTCGCTGCGAAAGTCGCGATGGCAGTCGCTGTGTCTGATAGTTACTGTGGAAATAGGGAACACAGTAGCCAGTGCCACAATACCACTAATACCAATAATAACCACTGCCAGTTATTGTGACCAGCATGCGGCTGCAAGACGCTTTGATTGTGGGCTAGCGAGGGAAGTGTCGGCCTCGAACCAACGTTTCGAAACGATGGGCATGTTTTTCTTAGGACATGACGGGGTGTTTCGAAAGGCTGGCTTAGGCTTCTCTATAGTTAGCCCTTGTGTTGTTTATCAATTCGTCTCCCATCTACCAATCACCCTTTGTCTTGCTTGCATGGCCGAGCGTTCGTGACGCCAGACGGCTGATACGTGTTGCCCGGATGGATGCGGTATTGCTCGTTTGATGCGATATAGCTTGCTGTTTCTTGCCTGAAGGGTCAAGCAGGGCAGGTTAAAAATGTCATTTCATATAGCACATTTTACTATAACACTCAACGAATGCCGCCAGCGCCCACGCAGCAACAGCATAGACGCACGGGCCTCGTATACTCATGCCTACCTGCCAACAACCTGCGAACTTTACAATTTGGGAAAGGAGGAGAAAGATAGCACGCATCTCTCTCTCCCTCTTTCTTTCGTAAAGCCTGCCTTCAGTGCATGTCCTTTCTTGGACTACTTACGCACTTGAGTAACGAGCATTTACCTTAAGACTCAGCACACCTAGCAGCATCAAACTTGGAAAAACTGTTTCTATATCACAGTTATGATTATCTTTTTTTTTTTCATTGACTTAGCTGTTACCGATTTCACCTGCTTGGTGAACTTGTTTGTATACAGACTTGCTCGAAGCAAGCACCGCCATACTGCACCGTCAAAATACTTGTAGCGGGAAGTACAGAGACCGATGTGCGATACATTTTTCGCAAAGAGAATTTTTCTGTTGTAAAAACTTGACGCAGGATCTTCAAGATCGTAAAACGGGTCCACATTCGGAAACTTAATTACGAAAGATTCGGGAGGGTTGGCAGGTGTGCTTATTGCATACTCGCACGTGGGTAGGATAACGGTGTCGGGTACTGACTATACAAACTGTGCACAGGGCGGCGCCCTACAACATGAAGACGTAGGGAGCCTTCAGGCGGTGTGCGCATGAAAACTTTCTCTGCAGAGGAACACGGCAACAGGCATCACAGCGCTGTACAGTAGCGTCTATAGTGAATAGTTCTTTTGACATTTGTTGCTGCACCAGGCTACGCAGCTCTTTATTGAAATGTGAACGAACCTGGCTCTCCCCTCCCCAACCATCCACCCCTTTTGATTCGCGCGTTTCTCCTATAGAGCACACGTTCGTGTGCTGCGCGTTTAATGGCGCCCGAGAGATCCGACGCCACCGTATCGGACGCTTCTCTTCTTCCCAGAACGCTCGCAGCGGAGCTACGGGCTCGCAAATTCATGCGCGCATTGCCGCTGTTGAATAAACGACAAACAAGAGGGAACGGTGTGCCTTTGGAAGGTGATGGCGCCAGCGCGGCGCCGCACTTTTTCGTTCCTTATCCCTATCGTTGTCCGCAAACAGGGCGACGGTGCTCGCCCGCTTTTCTTAAACGCTCCCGTCTCTCCCGTCCGTCTGTGAAGCGGGTCTGCACGCCGGCGCCGGGTCTGGAAAAAGGAGTGTGCTGCGACCGATAGGACGCATTCGAACCGTTGTTGTTGTTTAGGGCGACGCACGTCGTGAATGCTCTCAAGCTGTGCCCCCTCCGTGTGCATGCATGCGTGAACGCCTGCGTGCATGGCGAAGCGGCCGGTGCCCGCTGGCTGGGGCCGCCGGCCAAGGTACTGACGACGGGGAGCCAGGCGCACCGTGGCTTATCTTCCTGCGGCGCCGTGTCTAAGCCGGGTGAAACGTTGAAAGAAAGAAAGAAAGAGAGAAAGAAAGATAAACTATTAAAAGAGCAAGGGAACGCGGAAAACCTGAAGATACGAGGAATATAATACAGCTCAACTGGACGTTTCGAGGCTTGAACGCGTGGTAATCTCGGTAGGCCACAGACGCAAGCATGGATTGTCGCAGCCTAACTTTAGAGAAGGGAAAGGAAAACTAAAAAAATAAAACATAAGTTTCTTTGTGTACTGGTAAATCATCGCTTTCAGCGGTCGTTGTATCCCAGCCACTGTATGGCGTTGCGCTGCTGGGCTCCAAGTCGCAGGATTGAACTGGGCTCCAAGTCGCAGGATCGAACTGAGCTCCAAGTCGCAGGATCGAACTGAGCTCCAAGTCGCAGGATCGAACTGAGCTCCAACTCGCAGGATCGAAACCGGCCACGGAGGCCGCGTTCAGATGGGGCCTTGCTGTGGCACTTTTCGCTCAAACAGGTTAAAAGGGTCGTATGATCCTCTCATGGTTTTAAAATGAGTACCACTTATACGCCTGACTCATATTCCGAGATTGCCCATGTCTTAGTGCCTCTGTAATGTAGCATAATCCGTTTTGCCGCCGCGCGGTCTGAGGTGTTTCTCCAAGCAAACCGGAACGGTTTGGCAGAGCCACTTAGCGTAGTGCGTTTCCTTGTGTATTGCCATTCCGCGTTCTTTTTCGGGGTCCTAACTGAGCTTTCTGGCGTGCCGACCGATGGTACCGTGCACTGTGTTGTTTAGTACTGTTCAGATATGCTTCTGCCACATTTAAACAACGATTTGCGCCGACGCACGCGCGTGCGGTCGGTCGCCGGCTTCGTTCGCGGGTCTGCATCCGCTGGCTCAGATCTTTTTTTTTTTTTTTTCCGGTGCCCGAAACGACCGCACTCTATGCACCCTATAGGCTCATCTTGCGGGGCTCCACTTCCATCGATCGCTTGCGTGCTTCCACGTCGTATTTCGCGGCTTCCATTTGAGCACGCGTCTTGCCATATTTTTCCCCCGTGCGTGTCCCGGTTGTGCCTGGCGGAAACAAAACGGTATCCATGCACCTTGCGAACTGTGCCCTGTCGTGCTGGTAGGTCGCGTCGTTATCGACATTGCTGCTCCATTATCGGCGTTCCCTCGCTGTTATTCTTCCTCTTGCTTTGCCTTGTAGCCATATTTTGCTTCTTCGGACTGCTAGCCTAAGCTTTTTGTTTGTTCATTTTTCTTTCCTTCTTTCTTGCGAACCCATTGTGACCGCTTCTCCCAGCAACTTCAAGGCACGCTAACGAATAGTGTCAAGGAGGAGGGAAGCAGGAATAGACGGAAAGACAGGGAGGTTAGCCAGTTCTCAGACCGGTTGGCTACCCTGTGCTGGGGAAAGGGGTTAAAGGGACTAAAACAAAAAAGAGGTAATAAAGAAAATAAAGAGGGTGAAGGAGAAAATTCGGCACTGTTTAAAGTCTGTCTTTAAGACCAGTTAATGTCGAAACATGTGACGGAATTGGTCGCTTGCCGAATCTTTAATCGTCGTTATCATTTCGGTTACGATTCGGCCCCGAGCAACGGCTCTCCCCACGAAGCGGCGCGAACCCTGGGGCTGCTTCTCGGTCTAAGAGTGCGGATAAGACCCGCCGTGGTTGCTCAGTGGCTATGGTGTTGGGCTGTTGAGCACGAGGTCGCGGGATCGAATCCCGGCCACGGCGGCCGCATTTCGATGGGGGTGAAATGCGAAAACACCCGTGTGCTTAGATTTAGGTGCACGTTAAAGAACCCCAGGTGGTCGAAATTTCCGGAGTCCTCCACTACGGCGTGCCTCATAATCAGAAAGTGGTTTTGGCACGTAAAACCCCATAATTAATTAGTGCGGATAAGGAAGCTGCGCGAGGCCATCCTTTTCTTTCCTTGCTTGCACGTTTGCAAATGCGGAGCTAAAGCGTTGGCTCCGCAGGTCGGTCCCTTCTCACGGGTCGTATATATTTCTCACCGAAGTGTGTTACGCCCTTTATTGAAGGTCTTAACGCGCATTTTTTTGCGAAGGTGAAAGCAACCCATAAAAGGGGGTACCGCCTTAACCTCTTTTCTCGGCTCTCTAAGCCGCAGCTGTGGAATGTGGTCACCGAATGAGGTGAAGGCAAAAAGTGGCATTTCTTGAGCCGGGGGATTTCGCTTTTTATCCCTAGGCCGCTCCTGAAACCCTGTGTTCCCGTTTCTAAAAGCGTCGCAGCGGGTGGTGTCCCGATGTCCTTCGCTGCCTCCCTTGACACGCGAGTTCAAGACAGATGTCTGAGGGACACTCTTCCCGGGCGTATTGGGGTGCTCATCGGTTTTCGTCACTGCAGGGGGCGCTGGCATCGATGCCAGAGGGGGTGCGCGCGTTTGTTGTCTGGGACGCTCGGGCGGGGAACCCGGGTGTCGTGCGCGATGCGCGTGCTAAGGCAAAAGCGAAGCCAGGCACAGCGTGTTCTCCAGCCGCACGAAGCAAATGCGGATCGTACCGTTCGTTCTCTGCGGCGGCTTTACCTCCCGGGACCTCCGTTACCGCTCCTTACCCGAAGCAAGCTGTGCTCAGGGCCCCCCTGCCACGTCAAACTCGTTGTTGGCGGCAAGTGGTGGGATTCCGGCTGTGTTGCCTTGCGGTCGGTTGGTTCGCGAGGCAAACCAAGGTCGTACAGTTAAAAAGGGAACAGGAGAAAAAAAAAAGCGTTTGCTGCACGCTTGTTTCTGTTATATATATTCTCCTACAGAGACCGTGTGCATCGCAGGAAACGGACGTCTGCAGGCAGTGGACACCTGTCGATCTACGTGCTTCGGAAATCCATCTGGCTTCTTTTGGTTTTTTATGCTGCGATTTCCCGAGTGCGGTCGGATGGCCTGTGCTCTAGTTTGGTGCAGTGCCGCACTCTAGGTGGATTATTCAGGTATCCTGGAGACACGTAAGCGGGTCATTGTTGCTTAATCAAGTGTCTGAGGCAATAAGCGCTGAAAGACAGGGGCAACAGACGAATGCGTCACAAATGTTCAGGAACGTTGTTTACTTTCCATGTGCTTACTTGCCATGGAGGAAGGAAAAGATAGGAAGGAGTATGTGTCAACGGGGTTGAAGCCAGACCCGGAGGCCCAACAGGTGGTCGCACGTCAAAATTCGCGGTTGGTTTTAGTGTTCCCGCTCCGCAGGCAAAGCCACGGCAGGGCAGCCGTTCAAGCCCGCAACGAATAATATCTACTGACATTGTTGCAGGGAACCCAGCGTCTCAGAAAATCTCGATTCTTGCTCCGTGATCTCGACTCAAGAGGTCACGTGTTGGGCCACCACTGCGGCTTCACGGAGCGTTCGCTCGCCAAGGTTGGTTGCGTGATGTAATACTCCCTCCTGTATTTTTCCTTCCTCCATGGTACTTCCTCTAGTTGGACGCTGCTGGAGCTTCAGTACGAGCTGCGCGCAACTACACGAAGAGCTACATCGGGGCATTGGTATATACGCCCTCTAGCGTCCGGGACGTGCCTCTTTCGGGATGCCCACTCTTGGGCAGCTGGACAAAAGAAAGGGAAAAAGAAAGAAATAAAACAAAAATTGAAAGTGATGGTCATCGCTGTGGGGGCTTCCTCTTCCTTTCGCGGCAGATACGAATAGGCTGGCAGTTTTCGTGGTACGAAGAGGGGGACAGAAAGGAGACAAAGTGGGATGAAAAAAAAGAGGGATGCGAGAGGGTGTGATTGGCGCGTTGCTTTGAAGAAGGGAGCTCGCGCTGGCTCTCAAGCTGAACGATGCGAGAGCTTTCTTCCTTTCTTTCTCGACGTCTTGCCGGCTTGCCCGTTCGCCTGTGGTGTTTCCTGGTGTATAACTGCGCGGCGGTTTTCGGAGTAGGCAGCGTACGCGTCGTCGCCAGTGCTTTCTCGGCGACTTGCTTGCCATCGGCGCACTTTTTTCAGACAGCTTGCACGTGTTTTTTTTGTTCGGCGTCGGGTAGGAAGGAGATGGACAGCGGGCGTGCTTGCGGCGCGTAGCGTGGGGCCGGCGGTAGTGCCCGCCGGACAAAGGCCTAAGTGTGACGGGGAGGCAGGACGGTGAAATCGGTTCTGGCTCGTTCCGTGGCGATTGTCATCTCTGAATAGAAACGAGAGAGAGAGAGAGAGAGAGCGGCAGCGGGCACTCTGTCCCCGCCGGCGCCGCGGGCTTCTCCCGTCTTTTTTTTTTTCTTGCATTTCGCGAACGGGTCTCGCATTCGCTCGCGCTTATCGGCAAAGTGGCGTGCTACGATCGTGGAGAAACGCTTTTGAGCTTTTAGCTCGCAAGCGTTCAAGCTCGCCGCAGAGTATGGCTCGTTTAATGACAGCTTCGAACGTCGCGAAACGTTGTTCTTTACTCAATGCCTAATAAGTTTCGCGAAAGGACTCGGGTATTTTCAGCTTCGGGAACACTGAACGGGGGATGCGCTCGTGGACAAACGTTTAGGCTCGCTTTTAGAAGTGAGCATTTTTGCCTCACCGTGCATTGGCGGCTTCGAACGACGCCGGTACGTTTTTATCTTTTAAATGTCCTGGCTTAACCCTTTCCTTTCTGTAAAGCTTCCAAACTTGTTTGCTTTTCCTGCGACACCAGTTTGAAGCTCGAAACTGTATTCGCTGTGTCCGTCCAGCTGGCCGACCTTTCCATTACGCATCGTCGGGAGGCCACTTTCTTATCCTCAACTTCACCCTGCCATATGGCGAAGAAGAAACGAAATATTTTCCCGCCTCAGCTACTGTGATTCGAGCTTGCCTCCTTCAGGCAGTGGACATTTTCGGACACGCCAGCGCTCACCAATGCGATCTAGCTCTCAACTGTTGCGCTTGCGCGGAGAATAACTAGTGTCCAAGCACAGCGCCCAGAGATAGCTTACTTTGAGTAACAGAAACAGATCTCGAAGGCGATGCTTTTGCGTGCTGCATGCGCTTGAGGCACCTCATAGCCACCATGTATCGCGCTGACGTGTACTTTGAGAGTGGAAGCGCGTGTGTACATGTAGAGCAGCGGGCGAGGGCGACATTATATGCATGGCAGTAACGCTTTTTTCTTGAGAAGATGGCGTGCAGACGTATTTCGAAGGCTCGTTGACGACGTAGTCGGGCACCGGGCTTTTCTTTTTACAGCGAAGCTGTATGTATCCGCACTCAGGCGGAGGTTTATGTCCGTCCGTCTACGCGTCGCCACGACGTAAAAAAAAAAAAAAAAAAAAAAAAAAATCGCCACTTTCTCGCGAATAGTCTGTAGCTCTCAATCTAATGTAGGTATCTTGGGGGAAAAAATGATACTGAAGTTGGCCGCTAAGACGCCGAGTTCCATTTACTTTTCGTCATTAGTTCACAGTGAAGTGGTAAACGTTACAGAATTCCCGTCTGCTGTCAATACATGGACGTCTACGGAGGGAGTATGGTTTAAAAAAAAAACGGCTGTAACTCTTGTTTTATCGAAAGTATCCCGAAACGAATCATGTTGAAATCGGCCGCTATGGCTGTCTACGGAGGGAGCATGGACACAGGAAATGGCTCTAGCTCTTTTATCGAAACTATCCCGAAACAAGTTACATGACAATTTGCCGCTAAGACGACTCTAACATTACGCCGAGTTTCATCTATTTTTCACAATTACGTAGTTCAAAGTAAAGTTGTAAATATTGTGGAAATCCCGTCTACTGCCAATACGCGGGCTTCTACAGGGGAGAAACGGACAACCTCATGTTTGTAATACTACTACTACTAATAATAATAATACCTATATATACAAAGATGCGTCGATTGAGGTAGAACACACCACAGCTTCGCTGCTCGTCCTTCACAGAGTAGAAGGCTGATGAATTTTTCCTTCTTTTTTTGCGCGATTAAAGTTCAGTTGGGAGCACTTCTGCGACGAAAGCAGCTCGAAAATATGTCTAAATATATAGCTCGACAAATGTGTACTATATAGCATTCTCGCATTTGGCCGTCTAGCACGCACCAACCATTCTTTCTGAAACCTCAAAAGAAAGAACGTTCCCATGCTTAAAAAAAATAAAAGAAAATATTACGATCGTGCTGCCGGACACAGCATAAGGCGTCTGCTCCTCTTGTACCCGCAGCAGCGGCTTGTCAGCGAGGGCAGGCACGGAAATCTCTCGAATGCAGCGAATGGAAACCGTACTCGTGCTCATTGCCGTTGTTGTTATTTGTTGTTTACGCAATGCACGAAACACACAACCACACGCGCAAGTGACGAAGAACATGCCCTCGCGTGCGGCTGCCAACGTACGGCTTCGCTGCATTGCTGAGAATTCTGCGGCGGAGTGACAAGAGCGGTTTTCCTGTGGCATAGCACCGACAGACAGACACGCTATGCACAGAGCGCGCACTTGGGCGTTCTGGTTTAAAACGTGTACTATGCGACGACTGCTCGCCGTTGGGACGTATGTGCCCTTTCTTGGGGGGGAAGTCGTTTTTTGTATCCGTCACCACCGCGCTCTTTTCATAATCGTCTCTCTCTCTCTCTATAGCATGGCGTTGCCTTCTTTGTTCGCTGGCGCCGCGCAGATCCTCTGTGAACGCCCAATATATTTGGCTGCGAGTACTTTTTGAGGCGCTTCCATATATGGTGGGGGGGGGGGGCGAAGAGACTTTAGGCGATGCGTGCGGTGCGTGCGGCGACAAAGGGCGCTTGGCCGCCCGTGGTGCCTCCGCATCGCCTACGTCGCCGCGTTGCTACAACTCGTTCGTCGCTTTTGGCGAGGTGCGCTTTCAGGCGGCTGCACCGCCGTTCGCAGCGTGCAAGGACGGTACATATTCGCTGTGCGCGCTACATGTTTGAGCTTCGGGGACTGCATTCGCAAAGCCTTTCGTCCGCAGGAGCTGTTTGCCGTTGTGAGGCCTCTTTCGCTGATAAATGTGCCCTACGTTACGATTGGCTTGGACCTTTCTTTGTGTGTGTGTGTGTGTGTGTGTGTGTGTGTGTGTGTGTGTGTGTGTGTGTGTGTGTGTGTGTGTGTGTGTGTGTGTGTGTGTGTGTGTGTGTTGGCCGTCTCTTGTCAGTCCTGCATCTTGGCATTCCACTACAACGGATTCTTCGGCGTTCAGTGGACCGCGCTGAGCGGCTGGGCGTCAGGGTTGCACGACCGATGCATGGTTCTCTTGCTTGCAGATTTTTTAGGCGATCGATATGTGTCGCCTTTTGATGCTGTCTGGCATGCGTTTCACAAGACGCCCAGCGTGCGTTTCTTTTTACATTAGGGAGTCACGTTCGAACGCTCGCGAACCCTTTTTGAACGGCCCTTAAACTCGTGCGGACGTATAGCGTTTGGTTTGTGTGCGTCTGTGATCTTTGATCCATCTTACATTCAGTGAATACTTTGGAAATCTGGGATCTAAGGGCAAGACGGGAGGTCTTACCGCTGTGTATGTATGTTGTCTGTTAAAGCCACGTACCGATCGGCCACAAACTCCGGCACCTAAGAAAACAATAAAAGAGGACCCGGGACAGGACAATCAATATATTTCCCCTGCAACACTTCAAGCCCAAGAACTTGAGCATCTGCGTTTGACGCAGCTATTTGTCGTGAGGCGTGCTTGCTACACTTGAGCTGCTGACGGCGCAGCTTGGTGGTGGTCGCAGGCTTGGTGCGGGGTTGAAACATCAGCTACAGTGCTAGTTACTTGAATGGCCTGGATTTGTCGAAATTTCGCATTTCCAGATCGTTCGTACGCTTCTTCCACTCTTTCTTTTTGTCCTCACGTTAAACAGAGGTCAGCGTTCGCTGTCTTATTGCTCGTTGGGACGCAGCATCGATGTGTTGATATATCACTGTACCGACATTTTTCCTTTACACGCTGTTTTCCTATGTCTCTTTCGTGATCCCCATTGTACATGTCCCTTGTGTCTTCTCGTTTATAATGCATCGTAAACTATCCACTTTTTTTGGTATGACAGAGTTCTCGTATGATTATCTTACAGGCTTCGGCCGCGATACGCTTTCCAGTACAGCTCGCGAACCGAGTTCCCCTCGCCTGAAAACTTAGATTGAACCTCATGTCCCTCTTCTGCTGTGACGTGCGTTGAATGACGCTTAGAGAAATGCTGCTTTGCGTATTTCATTTAATCAAACTGTGTTCTTCCATTATACGGAGAACAGAGGGCCACTAACGCCGTTGGGAGCGCAGGTGGGCTGGGAGGCTGCAGGAATGGCGTACGCTAAGACCCGAAGCTCGGGAGAGGACGTATAAGATTGAATGCGGCACGGCATGGCAAAGGCGGAGGAGGCCCGGGACTAGCACTTCAAGGGGTCGGCACCAATCGCACGCTCTCACAGCCCTCTGTCGTTGCGTAATAGGCGTACCTGTGACCGGAACGCTTCTCGAACACCTCCCGATTCGTTTGCGGGGTTGAAATGACCTTTGCGGCCGGAGCGCTCCCCCTGACATTCGTAACGGGCCCCTCATTCTCGCAACTATACAAAAGGCGTGGTGCGGGAAGAAGCACGGCATGCGGCGGAGATTCGAGATGATTCGTTTTGCCCCGTCGCGGCCGAAAGCGAAGTCGAACGTAAACGAGAAATGGAGAATAGAGAGGAACGGTGGGTTCTGGCTAACGGCTTGGTGAATGACAGTGTTAAAGGGCGCTCGGAAACAAAAGGAATTGGCCTGCTTCTGCTATCTAATCGGGAGGGCGGAAAAGGACGAGCCAACGTTAATTCTGCTCCGAGGCAGGAAGCGTTGGACGTTGCTGAACCAAAAACTGTGCAGTGTTCCAGTAGCTATGCAGGGCGGACTATGAGACTCTTACAAGCGCAGCATGGTTTCGGACTGCGCTGCAAATGATTGGGCTGCAATCAATGGAAAAGATCGCCGTATGTTATACCAAAAACGCGGCGCATTCCTGTCTTGCCGCGTGCTGCCGCAGTTACTGTCACTTACGAAACAGGCAGGCTAATAATACCGGCAAAACGTAAGACGGGTTATAGGGAACGCGGTGTCAGAAAACTAGCATGCTGTGGACCAATCGAAGCGTCACGACTCGCGCACTAGCGTCACCGCGGTCGCTTCTGTAGACGCCGCGCTGGCGCAATGAGCAAGAAGCTACACATCCTCGAATTCGTCAGGCGCGCAAGTGAGCACAGTTGCTACAGCGATATGATCACTCAGCATAACGACGAGATTGCACAACTAAAGCTCCAGCCACGTTCGTGCAGTGTAGTCACGCAAGACGGTATCGATGCAAATAATGCCTCCTGCGTACTCTCGGGCAACACCAGTGTTTAGGGCCATGGCGTTTTCTACTCAGCCTGTCTTTTAGCACATATATTTTAGCTATATGCACAACAGCCCGTCTCACTCCTTCATCGCTATAGATCAAACGCACATGTTAAGATGCGATGCGCAACAGCTGAATAGAAAGTGTCACGTATTCTACTCACCACGCAGAGTTCCGCAGCTGTGTTGGCGCCGGGTGGTTAACGAGCCTCCTCTTGTACGAAGCTCCGGCACGGCTGCGCGTGGCATCTGTCGCTCGTTGTTCCTCGAACAGTCGCAAACCGCTGTGCACCTCCCAGTCTCGCTCACTGCCACTTCGCCAGAAACACGCGATGTCTTCTCGAGAGAACGCCTCGGCGGAATCCACCAGACTCGCTGCCCTCGCTTCGCCGACTAAATTCGCGCTCCTGGCGGTATTCGTTCCACGGCTTCACTTTTCTCGGTTCCTTGCAAGATATCCCTGCTGAATCTGCGCTCGTGCTACATCGGACCAGGCGATGGTTTGGGTGATAGCAGGATATCACACTTCCAGGAGAGGAGAGGGGACAAGGAAGCCTGTAATGCCGACTCACGCGATACAAAGCCTGTCGTGTTACTGCTGGCGTGCTGTCAGCCGATACAATGGTGGCGTCAATCGTCGAAGCTGCAGCCTTATCAGCCTCAGGCGCATCGGCGTTAATATGTTGTACGGCGTGAGGCTGCCACTATAACGTCGTCGCTGTATGCTGTGCCGCAAGTGACTGGTGAACTTCGGAACAGTATACGCGATGAAACACGCGTTCATTGCTGCAGCATGTATATTAGCCGCCGCTCCCGACATAATAATAATATTTGGGGTTTTACGTGCCAAAACCACTTTCTGATTATGAGGCACGCCGTAGTGGAGGACTCCGGAAATTTTGACCACCTGGGGTTCTTTAACGTGCACCTAAATCTAAGCACACGGGTGTTTTCGCATTTCGCCCCCATCGAAATGCAGCCGCCGTGGCCGGGATTCGATCCCGCGACCTCGTGCTCAGCAGCCTCCCGACATCGAAACGAAATCTAGCCGATATTCTAGCTGACGTTTAGATAGATAGATAGATAGATAGATAGATAGAAAAGACAATGGGCTACGGCGCAGCAATCACTTACGAGGCGCCCCGCATCGGATGCGGTGAGCGTCGAGCAACGCAGCGTTCGGCGCGGCAACGAAACGTGCGCCTGAGCAAGCGGAACGAACCAAAGAACTTGGTGTCTCGGAGGGGGAAACGATGCACGCCAGCCAAACGTCGTGATCGGCACGGGCAGAGAGATAGACAGATAGTGATCTAAAGAAACGAAGGACGCTTGATTCTGCAACCCGTGAGGGAGCAAGGCGAAACGTCGTCAGGGGAGAGGGAGTCCGGGCGGCGACGCGCCTCGCACCGGTCCCCGCACAACCCCAATGCACGCGTGGCGCGCCACCTGTCGGAGCAGCGCCGTACATTCAGAGGAGGGGGTCTTCTGTGTTTGCCGCAAGATGGCTCTGTGTGTGCGGAAAGCGCAGAAGAAATGTAGCGGAAACGCACTTCGCTACTCGTGTAACTGCGACTTCTGTAAGTTACATGTTCATAATTACCGATATACACCGCAGTATAACTTTCTACGGCTCGTTTCTAAGGCGACACCGCATTCACTAGAGGCGCTTTTGTACCGCTTTGAAGCATTTATTCATGAAGTGCCTGCCGGGATTTGTCGCTCACGGCCAACGCCGCGGACGCCGACACCGACGACACCGGCTTTTCTGCGACACGAGTTCCTTAACGCTGTCGCGTTAAAAAGAAAATGGAACTGGGCAGGACATGTAATGCGTAGGGTTACAGAATGGGTTCTAAGGGAAAGGAAACGCAGTCGAGAACGGCAGAAAATTAGTTGTGGTGATGACATTAGGAAATTTTATGGCGCAACTTAAAATCAGCTAGCGAATGACGCATAATTGGAGATTGCTGGGAGAGACCTTCGTCTTGCAGTTCACATTAAAAATAGGCTGCTGGTGATGATCATAACAGCATAATTTTTTTAAATATTTAATCATGTGTGTGCTGTGTGTGCGGGCCTTTGGAAATGTATGGAGCTTTGTAGGACATACACATAAGATAATCTGTCGCACTTTGGTGGGCTACTATCGAAGTTTCTGTTTCTTGGTCGAATTTTGGGTGTCTCTAAGCAATAATCAAGTTGTAGTGGTGAACGTCACAAATTCCTCTGTGTTGGGCAGCTGGATGCGCGCCAGTTTCGATAATACTGCGCCGTTTTAGCGAAAGTCGCAGTTTAACGAAAAATATAAAGAGAACAAGAAAGTGGATCAGGAAGAATGCGTGTAGGAGCGGGCGATAAGGTCGGCTACCCGCCGTGATGAGGGCCGGGTCCACGTTTCCCGTCCGCCTGTTTTATTCCTCTTCCCCCGCCGTGTGTCCTTTTGTTCCTCCGTCGACGAGGCACGCGCGGTCGTTTCGGAGGCCCGATTTCCTCATTGCGAGAGCCTTGGCTCTGCTCGGCTTCGAGAGAGCGGTGGCTTAATGGACGCCGGATGATTTCGCCGATGAAGAGGCGGCGAGGGAGCGAATTGAAAGCGCCATGAGCGCGGAGAAGGAGGGCGCTTTGGCTAAAACGGACCAAAGGAATTGAACGGTTACTCGGCCACCTAGGCAGCATTTTTTTTTTGTGTGTGTGTGCGTGTGTGTGTGTGTGGAGGCGGTTGGGGGGCTCAGTTTTACTTTCTTGGGAAAAGAACGGGAGGCTTCCTATTCTAGTTTCGAATTGTGTTCCTCCCCTTTCTTTTTTGGCGTCTTATCCTCCCATTCTTGTGCGTCCGTCGTTCTTTCACCCCCTCTCCACGCTTTTAAATTTCCCAAATTGCCCATCGTTGTACCCCAATGGGATTTATGCGGCCGTCATCCCCTCTGCGTTGTCTTCGTACCTCTAGCCTTCGTTCGTGCTCACGACCTGGCTTTGTGCCCCCACCCCTCCGCCCCCTCCTCCGACTGCTGGCGGAGCGACGGGTCACTTGCGAGTTCACGGGAGGTCACGTCTCGCGAGGGGGACGCGACGGCCAACGGGTCAGTCAGCCTTTGGAAGAGAATTACTCCCCCCCCCCTTCCCCCTCGTTTATATACGTTTCCGGACGTGACGAGCTTACCCGTGCGATATATAACGCGCTCATACTTCACTTTTCACTCCTCTCTTTCTGCCTCTGCTGTAGACAATGCATCCGCATAAGAGTTGTGCCCGAGTGCTTTATTGTTATTGCGCTTGCTTGCGAGGGAAAACAATTTGTTTCTCCTCTGGGCCCCAGCTTTTCTGTGATCACATCTGTCTGTCTGTTTCCGAGCACATTGTGCGAGAAGGGCAAAAGAGGATTCCTAAACCCCACCACCCAAAGTATCGCAGGTATGTTTACGAGCACCATGGCTTCTTGGAGTCGCTTGGCGTAAACGGTTATATAAACTTGAGAGAAAAAAAAAAGAACGATTTACCGCCTGCGACCGAAAAGTTAATGTGCGCCAGTGATTGGAGGAACGAACGCCCCACTTTATTCGCGTTGGTTCGCTCTGTCGACATACAGCTCTATAAGTCAGGCGGCCGTCACTGCCAAACACTTCTCGTTGTGTCATGTCTGGGCATTTCTCCAGAAATGCGTGCTTGCGTCATTTGTCAACCGCCAATGCAGCAGCGTTGTACGAAGTGACACACTGGAACTCTCGAACGAGCTATACTGGGACGCTTGTGCTTTATACAAAGTGCAGGGTTGGGAGTCCCTCTGCAGCAGGCACCCTGTTCCTCAACTCTACTCGTGCTGTGTGACAATGCCATTCACACCGGTCTGTGAAGTTACTATAAATCGAATCTGGAAAACGGAAACAAATCTCGAAGGCTATGGTTTTGCTGCCTGCATGCGCGGGAAGTAATGTGGGGGCCGAAAACGCGTGAAACACGCCATGTTTTAAGCACCACCTATTACTAATGTATCCTTGCAATTACTACCCCCTCACCCCCCTCTAGCTCTGCCGTAATGCATCGCGTCATCCTCTATGAGTACGGAGCGAAAAGAGCAGCGCAATCTGTGGTGGAATTCCTAGCTGCGCTCCAGTAGCATCAACCACTGTCGGCCAACATTGTGATTCACGTCTGCCTAATGCACGTAGAGCAATGCTTATATCGTACCTGCGTTTTATTATACCGCTACGGATAAACAGAGCTTGGAAGTACGTGGACTTGCAGATCGAATGGACGCGCACAGCGCATGTTGCATCCATTGCTTCTCTAAATCTACGTCCTCCATCGCGCTGTTTGCCCGTCATCGTGCAATTGTTCAAACCTGCCAGCTTGCCCCTCTTGCTCGTTTTTTTTAAGTAACGTTCATCATCCTGATCTTTCCGCCATCTTCCTCCTATTTTCACAGTTCCCGTTTCCACTTTATCCGGCCTGGAGCCGCACCGCTCCCACGCCATGCCCTCTCCCAATTCATAATAACAATAATAATCTGAATCATATTCTATATCCACTGCAGGACGAAGGCCTCTCTCAGCGATCTCCAATTACCCCTGTCCTCCGCTAACTGATTCCTACTTGCGCCTGCTAATTTCCAAATTTCATCACCCCATTTTATTTACTGCCGTCCTCGACTGCGTTTCCCTTCTCTCGGCACCCATGGTCCACCGGTTATCCGTCCTACGCATTATATAGTCTGTCCAGCTCCATTTTTTTCTCCTAGTGACAATTAGAACATCGGCTGCCCCTTTTTGCTCTTTGACCCATACCGCTCTCTCCCTGTCTGATAACGTTACGCCTAGCATTGCTTGTTCCATTGCTCTATGCGCAGTCCACAACTTGCTAGCACCGGTAGAATGTAGTAATTGTACGCCTTTCTTTTCAGTGACAGTGGTAAGCTTCCAGTCAGGATCTGGCAATGCCTGCCGCATATGAACTCCAGCCCAATTTTATTCTTCTGTAAATTTCTTTCTCTTGATCAGGGTCGCGCGTCAGTAATTGACTTCAGTAAGTGTACTCATGTTCCCTTGCCAGGCTATTGATTATTATCTTTGTCTTCTGCGTATTCATCTTCAACCCCACTCTTACATTTTCTTTGTTACGGGTCTCAATCATTTGGTGTAATACGTACCTCTCTAACGATTTACTCAGTCATCTGACTAAAAGACAGAGCGGCACGACACCTGTCTTTTCGGGTTTAGTACCGTCTAACCTCGATGTAACGAACACAGTTATAGCGAGGTAAACCTTGAAAAATTCCTAGCAGATATAAAGTGTAACGAATATGTGCTTATCAGGCATGTATATTCACAACGTATATGTGATAGCATTTGTATTTTAGTCTCTAACGCGAACTTCGTTATGACGAGGTTTGGGTTATAATTTCATGACGTCCGTCATAGCGCCTCGTACAAAAGCGTTCGTTATTTATTTCTCACTCGCAGGATCGAATCTCGTGTCAGCGTCGCTGCAGACCGCAAGAAGAGGAACAACGTGTCGGCATCACCGCCACGCGAAGGGACACTTGAGTAAGTATAGTTCTTGTATCACAGCGCGTGCCGGGGGCATGCAGGAACGACGGGCATGATGCTTGCGCGAGCGTGGCAGTCCGCCAGGTACGCGAGAAAGGTGCACCGGCAGTTCTTTATATATAAACTTTGCCCAGTTCCGTGCAGGAGGGCCGAAGCTGCGGGGCCTGCAAACGCACATGGTTGCGCGGGATCTACAGCAAGACGTGGCGAGATACCTCTAGACGTGTTTGCCCACCGGATTGGTCGAGAGGCCCGTAGCTTCTGCTGTGCTGCACGGAAGGGCTTAGATAAGGTATAAACCGGTGATGAAACAGCGGCGAAGCAAATGGTCGAGTATAAATTGTCGCGAGTCGGCAGAGACAAGTAAAATTTAAGTGGAAGGAAGTTGCGGAAAGGTGAGCGGCTCGTGCTATTTTCGCATCCACGCTTGATAAGCGCTCGCCTGGTTAACTAACGCTCGAGGAAAAATAGGCCCTATTATTTTAGCCTGCGAATGCAGGAACGGATGGATGGATGCTGTGAGCGTGCCCTTTGAAACCGGCTGGTGGGTTGCGCCACCAGCCTCGTGTTATTAATTTGTCTAATGTTCTTTAAAGAAAAGAAAAGAACACACACACACACACACACACACACACACACACACACACACACACACACACACACACACACACACACACACACACACACACACACACACACACACACACACACACACACACACACACACACACACACACACACACACACACACACGCACACACACACACACACACAGAGAGAGAGAGAGAGAGAGAGAGAGAGAGAGAGAGAGAGAGAGAGAGAGAGAGAGAGAGAGAGAGAGAGAGAGATGGCAGGTGCTACAACACCTGTTTCGAATTGGATACTCGTATCGTCATCATCGAAGACGAGGCTTGAGCGCGGCGTTCCCACACTGATGCCACTCTTACGGGATTGCCACTTTAATGTTCAATCGCACCGCTTAAGCGAAAGTGCCAAAAATAATGGAAGCAATAAAAAGTCTATGGACGTTACAAAGATTGCAAGACACAGGGGAGGGAGTGATAGAAACATACTTGGCTGTGGCCGTCAGCAGCAAAGAGAAAAGCTACGTTTACGTGAACCTGAGGAAGTCGCGTCGAGTCGGCTTGTGGGGCCGAAGAGCAGTCGTCGCATCCGTGTAAATGCTACCGGGTTGGGCCAAGCGAGCGTCAACCCGCCTGCAAGGGGCAGGTCTACTCGGTCAGCCTAAAGGGTGCCTCAATACTACATTGGCGCTGGCATCGAGGCTTCCAAGGCCAACCCGCACGGCAAGATGAGTGTAAACGCCGTCTTGTCGAGCCGAGTCATCTATGCTATGACTCTGCATGCGTGCTTCGAGTTCATGAAAATGTAGTGAGACAGACGGACGGGCGGACGGACGGACGGATGGACAGACGGACAGACGCTTTGGAGTTTAGCCAAATACATGCTCGTGGGGGGTCGTGTTAAGCTCGGCTCCTAGTTACGTAGCGAAACTACCGCATTACGAGGAGCCATGTTTCTAGAAAACCTCGCGCAGATGGTTTTGGCTCGGCGCTTACAATTTGTGCGCCAGTTCGTAAACACGGCGCCGCGCCCGCCATTGTTATATATCTACTCGGAGACAAGGACAGCAGAATGCTAAGCCGGAGTGAAGCAACGTAACGTGAGGAAGGAGGAAGTGGTGAGCGGAGACGGTCGCGCGTTTCTGGAAACGGCGCCAGTGTCTATTTCTTTTTGTTGTTCCACTTAGAAGGATTCGCCGAACTGACGCTGTCTTTTCTGTGCCTCTAGCTGGCTGCGTCCGCTGCAGCGTATTCTGTCCAGAGCTTCGTGCGTGCTAGCCAGGCTCCTGCGGACTGCCAATATAATATACTGTACTATGCTATACTATACTGTGCTATACTATGCCATACTGTACTTGATTTGAAGTAGTGATCCGTATGTTCTGGATTATCATAAAAATCTAAAATTAGTTTTAGTCAGAAGACGCCTACATCAGAAGGTTTCGCACATACGCTGTTACCTTTGTCTTTGTGCTTGTGTGTGTCGTGTCTTGATACACCACCATCGCCACCCTATGCGAATGACATGGTATCCTTTAACCTTGTACATTACTGGCTGGAACTAGCATAACGTCATTTGATGTATCGAATCTCATTACCTAAGAATAACATTAGCTTTTCCCGTCCGGCGAAAAAATGTTACCATCTTACAACGCACTAATCCATACCGGTTTTTTTATAGACTCGCAGCACGCACTTATTGACTTAAAGGTAGTCATTATAGATTAATTTACTCTCAATACTCATCGCAAGTGTGAGCAGCCCTCGCTTGCAATCCCTTCGATTTCGTTTCCTCAGTTTTACTTTGCTGTTTGAAAGGCACTGCTGAGTTGTTACTGTTGTAGTTCCCACAATTATTCTGGGTGAGAGGCCTACAATCAGGTAGCACAATGATACAACTAGTGTTACGTGTGAGTGTGTCGTTCCCTTTGTTGGTTGTTAATAATCCCTGTCGCTCTGTTTTTCTTCTTTGTGCCAACGAAAACGTACCGGGCCGCACCACCTCTATTTCACGCGTTAGGGCGTTTCACGCTAAATTCTCACTGGTTTTGTTGGTATGTATGAAGGTAATGCGGTAAGCACTGCGAACACAGGAAGACTGCTAGAATTGGACAAGACGGTCCATTCCTCATCCGTGCCTTATACTTGTTCCGTGTTTCTGCTGTTTATAAGGATCGACATTTGGGCGTGTTGGTACTGGTTGAACATCTTGAAGGGGCAGCGCAAGACGACGAAGACAGAAGGCAGGAACACGCAGGACAGCGCTGTCCTGTGCGTTCCTGCCTTCTGTCTTCGTCGTCTTGCGCTGTCATTTCAAGACGTTTCTGCTGTTTACGCATTCATACGAAACGCGCTGGCTGTTGGGTCTTTTGCACGCGGAGGGTGGTCCCGCAATTACTTCGCGCGTAGCGTGCTCACAGCGTAAGCTGTTCTGAAGCTTGAGAGGCGGACGGAAGATGGCCAAAAGGGTGACGCTAGCGTGTGTCAGTGTTACTGTTCTCCTTGTTCGGTCTACGCCTATTTCCGCCTGTACAGCGTACGGACGGTCCCTTCGCCGGCCTTTCTTTGTTGCCGAGTTTTCCTTCCGCGTTTCTCGGCGCGTTCGGAGCGCTAATCCGGAGTCCGGCTAATCCTCTCTCGCGCTGTCCGGTGGCGCGCGCGGAAACGAATACAATGGCCCCCCTAATCTCGTTCGTAAACCGTCTGCGCGCGGGGCACATGTTGGAGTACAGCGGGCGCGCCGTTCAGCTCCGTGGCCATTGCCTGGCTTCGCCGTCTTTGTCCTTCCTCTCCCCGGCTAATCCGCGGATCGCATTGGGAGGCGGGAAGAGAGGGATGCCAAATCTGCTCCCGCCTGGCTCGACGCGCACGTGGACAGAGTCTTGAAGCCCCTTCTGTTTGAATAAGTCTCGTCCTTCGCGTATTTGCACTCCAGCTCAAACTTCTATCGTTTTATTGTTTGTTCCCGAAAAAAAAAAAGTATTGTGATAGCTGACCGGTGCACGCTTTCCTCCTTAGGATGTCCAAGAATTACCTTGCGCTTGTCTCGTCGTGCGCGTGTGGTCGGTAAACACGGCCCCGTGCTCTGTACAAAAGAATACCCCGGCCCTGTGGGTGTTCTTTGTCCCCGTTCCGCTTGGGTCGTGTGGCGTTCTTTAGCGGCTGCATTGGTGGATCCTCTTTTGCAAGAAGCACCCGTTTTGCGGAGTCCCCGGCGCTTGTCAAGCCTCAGGTAAGCGGGCCTCAAGAAGTATACTTCCCGGCCCCGGCTTCCACTCTATTTGGCTCATGGATGCGTGTAGCTGCGGGCCGTCGAATACCACCTCGCTATGATATTGCTTGTTGGATTCGCTAATTAAAGTATAGGTGTTTTCGATCAAACAGCATGAAAAAAAAAGGCGATACGAGAGGAGACGAAACAGTGCGTGTCGCTTAATTGTAAAGTGGCGTGTTATTGCTACTGTGCTTGGGGTGGAGTTGTAACTTCGATGCAGGGCAGCATTCTGTGTCTTAATGACCCAGTTCCCGTTGCTTCAATCGGTCAAGTCTCGGCGTTCTTTTGTAGGGAAAAAGAAAAATCCTTTCTCAGTTCAACTGTGCCACTCCGAATAGTATATGTCGCAATCGAATCAACTTTCGTCTTGGATATCAGTTAACCGCAAAGGCAGTTTAATGGGACACTAAAGAGAAAATAGGACACTAAAGAGAATACATACATACATACATACATACATACATACATACATACATACATACATACATACATACATACATACATACATACATACACACACACACACACATACATACATACATACATACATACATACATACATACATACATACATACATACATACATACATACATACATACATACATACATACATACACTTCGCGCCGGCGCCGTTTACATTCTCGTTGCTGTTCCCTTTGCCGCTCCTCGTACGCATATTGTTCATTGGGCGTACGAACTATACGTGCCCGCCCCGTCGATAACGCAGCTGTTTTTAGCGCCGATACCTCTCCTGCTCATGTACTGCGATAACCTTGATGTCACGCTATTGTTCACGGCGAGCGTTCTAATCTGTTCCGCATTTTGACATGTTAGAAATCGCTAAGACTGTTTCTGTTGCAGGACGCCGGAAAAGCTACGGAAGGTTAGTCATATACAGGTTTTGCTGTAAAAAAGAAAAAGAATAGTACTTTGATCTTCATTTTCTCTGCTAAATATCAGCCTATTAACGTAATATTAACGAAAATAGAATCTATAGTGAATAGTTCAGCTGTCTAAACGTTTTTATTGTTTCTGTGCAGTGTCCCTCTAAATCACCTTTCCTTTGCGTCATCACTCGTAGTATTATAGCATGTAGCGTTTGCATTTGTACTGTGTAGCTTAGTCGGTCCCAGTATATCAGACATTGGGAAGTGGTGATTAACGATTACAGAACTTGTGCGTGCGTTCGCATGGAGAGAGAGAGAGATGAGGGTGGGGGTGAGAGAGAGAGATCAGAGGGCGCTGCGTGCTGTCGGGCCGTATATGGAGCGCTTCGATGTCGGCGCCGGCGTAGCATCTCGACACCCTGCAGGGCCGCCGCGCATTTGCGGGCACGTCTGTCTCGACGTATCTCGCGCGATCCGGGCCACGTGATCGCCGCCTTTGGCATACAACGATGGCGAACTGTGCATACCTATCGGAATATAGTTTGTCAAGCTAGCCGCTCGTCCGAGCGGCGTTCCCGCGCAGCAAACCACGGGCCGTGCTCCCGGCCGGCCGCCGACCTACGGAGTCGTGAGCCGCGGCTCGGCTCGGCGCGAAAGCCGTTTCACGTTTCTCCCTTTTCGCGCTAAGCGGCATTTCCGAGAGAACAAGGCACACACGCGGGCACGCACGCGCTCACTCGAGCAGCACGCAGGACTCGTTGTTCGTGCGCCCGAGAAGCGGGCGCGCAGCAGCTGGTTTGGCGCGTGATTTGTTACCTGGTTGGTCGGACGGCTGGAACGAGCGAGCGAGCGGGCGGCCGCAGAGCTAGGAACCGTTTACGTTAGCGGCACGTCGCGCCGCCTCCTTCCCCGCCTCCCCTCTTTTCTTACATTCGCGCGCACTTGCTCTGGGTAGCCTTGCGGCGCTGCGCGCGGAACGGCTTCTATAATCTTCCGTACTGCGGGTGCCGAGTGCCGCGCCACTGTCAGAACACTCTAATATAAGAGCCATTCTGTCGCTATGTCGTCTCTCCTTGGGTCTCCCAGAGGAGGGTAATTCTTCGTTCAATTCAATTGCAATCTATAGCCTACTCGAAGCAAATTTGTTTTATTTGCGCCATCCGATTACGTTCGATCACTTCCGTGACATCGCGGTGGAGGCGAGCTTCTTTCAGTGTCGGCGTCCCTCGGGAACTGTTTCGGAGTGCAGAGGCAGGTATGCGGCGTGGTTTTGTGAGTGTGCCGCTTGACCTGAACTGGTCGGCGAGTGCAGACCTCGCGAAGCAGCGACCGCCGGCTGGACCCACACATGATGTTTGCAGGACACACACACACACACACACACACACACACACACACACACACACACACACACACACACACACACACACACACACACACACACACACACACACACACACACACACACACACACACACACACACACACTCTCTCTCTCTCTCTCTCTCTCTCTCTCTCTCTCTCTCTCTCTCACTCACTCACTCACGCACTCACTCACACGCATATATGCAACAAGCGATGCAGAACGCCGGGAATGCGAAGACAAATAACAGCACGTACGCCAACTATACCGATTCTTCTCGGGAGTAAAAATGTCTTTTTTTTTCTTTGCGCCGCCTAAACAGTAATGTTAGTGGACAATGTTCAGTTGGTAGTTGTATAAATGAAGTGTTGCTCTGTGATCCTATCCTCGTTGCCTTACGCCGCTGGTTCACCTTCGACATCAAGTGTGCGTACTCGCAATATAGAAACGAGATTCTGCATTAGTAATACGCAGTTTATTATTTTTTTTTTATTGATACTGTTGACCCTCGCTTGAGGGTCGTTACAGGGAGGGAATACAATGTACAACAATGTACAATTTTGTACAACATACAAAATTCATATATCATAATCATCAAGTTGGGTGCTCCTGACAAAAGATGTCGATAGAACGTTCGAACTTGTGCACGTCCGATTGCTCGACAACTTCAGCAGGCAAACCATTCCAAATTTCGATCACCTCAGGAAAAAAAGAAAAACGAAAAGCATCAACACGTGACTCGTAAGGCTTGATGGATCGTGTGTGGTTTGTTCTCGCGCTCCGTTTTCCCGGAGGCTGAATATATCTATTTGATTTAATCTTAAAGTGCCCTTGAATTATTTGAAATAAAAGCTTTAGTCTTGATTTTTTCCTTCGATTTTCAAGTGACTCGAGCCCACATGAGTTCAGCATTTCCGTCACTGAATCCCTTCTTCTGTATCTTGACGAAATAAAACGAGCGGCCATTCTTTGAATTCGTTCCAGTTTATCTTTTAGGACTTTTTGGTGCGGGCTCCAGACAACACAAGCGTACTCCAAGGATGGGCGGATGAATGTTTTGTAAGCTATCAGCTTGACTTCTTTTGTTGCATGTTCCAATTTCTTCCGCAGAAAGTAAAGTTTTTGGGAAGCTGTCGAGCACACATTATTAATATGTTTATGCCACTGCAGATTATGTGCAATTGTAACACCTAGATACTTGAAGGTATCAACTTTTTTTAGATTATTTTTTCCAATATTATAAGAAAATAGCTGCACAGTCTTCTTATTAGTTATATGCGTAAAAGTTGATTTTGTGTAATTAATTTCCATGTCCCATTTTTCGCACCAAAGATGCAAGGAATGAAGGACACGGTTTATTCTAATTTGGTCGGTAGCTTGTGTTATTCGAGAATAAATTAAACAGTCGTCTGCAAAAAGCTTCAATTCTACGGGAGATTCGGTAACCTCGTTAATATCATTAATATAAATTAGGAACAGTAATGGAGCTAAAACCGATCCTTGAGGAACGCCAGAAAGTACTTCTAGTGTAGAAGAAAAACAATCATCCACATGCACAACCTGCCTGCGATTGTTCAAATAGGCTTTAATCCACTTAAGAATGGTTTCGCTAATTCGTGCTCTGTATAACTTGAAAAGTAATTTACTGTGTGGAACCTTGTCAAATGCTTTTGCAAAATCTATGCAAATGACATCTATTTGTTCTTGGGCATCTATAGCTGAACTAAAATCATGTATCGTTTCTATGAGCTGTGTTATGGTAGATAGCCCTCTTCGGAATCCGTGCTGATGCTGATAAAAGAACGCGTTATCCTCGAGGAAAGTTAGTATATGTTTACTTATGATATGTTCTAATAGTTTACAGCTGATACTTGTCAGGGAAATTGGGCGATAATTATTTGCGAGTAGTCGGTCGCCGTTTTTAAAAACAGGTGTTACGACTGCGCACCGCCAATCTTGTGGCAACGAGTTAGTGTGTAGGGACTTTGTAAAGATTATTGTCAAGAAAAATGATATCCACTCAGCGTATCGCTTTAAAAACTGGGTTGGAATCCCATCCGGCCCGCTAGCCTTTTTAGAATCCAAAAGTAACAGTTGATTAAACACGCCGGCCTGAGTCACGACCAGGTCTTCCATCGAACATGAGAGGGAGGAAGGCGGGTACGCGTCAAAGTCGTCATTGCTTGGTTTAGAAAAAACAGACTGGAAAAAGTTATTGAAATGATCTGCTATTTTTGTTTTTTCTGTTACTATGTTGTCACTAATTTGAATTCTATTTATTTCCTCTTTGTTGCCACTAAGGTAAAGCCAAAACTTCCGAGGTGCCGTTTTAACGAAGCTACATAGTTTTTTATTAAAAAATTGCTCTTTTGATTCCATCAGAGCCGTTTTTAAACTCTTTCGTAATTTCGATACCTCAGCTGAGCTGTCTTTTCTCCTGCGCAGCCTCTTTATCTTGCGCTTGATGTGTATAATAGGTCGATTAATCCAAGGGTTACGTGGTTTTATTTTCTTTTGTCGAGTTGGAATGAATCTGTCAACGCAATGTTTTATGATATTCTTGAAACGTAGCCATAGATCTTCAACTGGTTCACAATCGCAGGCAAGTTCGAATTCACTATATGACATTTCTAGAAAATCTTGAATGGATGTGTCGTCTGCCTGCCTATAATCCTTAAATTGTACAGGTACAAAGGGTTGGCCACGAGTGTTTGTTCTGACCGGAATGTGCACAGAAACCATTTTATGGTCAGATATTCCGTCTTTAACAGACACAGTATAGTCACCCACTCTGCCCGAGAGAAACACCAAGTCCAAAAGTGACCGGGATTCGAGTGTTACCCTCGTGTCTTCTTCCACGATTTGTTTAAGATTGTGCGAAAACATTATTTGCAGCAGTGCTTCGGAACTAGAAATTTCAACGTTCCCAGGTATCAGTCTGTCCCAGTTGATGCTTGGCAAATTAAAATCTCCGGTCATTATTAGTCTGGTGGTACGGTTCAAGTGAGTGCATAAGAACATATTAAGGTCATCCAAAAACTCTGGTGAAGTGGCAGGCGGCCTATACACTGCACCAACAAGGTAAGTAACACTCGCATAAGTAATTTTGCACCAAACTGTTTCAGGCAAAGTGCACTCGACCGTTACTGCATCTATAGATCTTTTGACAATGATTGCAACACCCCCACCACGAGTATCCCTGTCCCATCTGAACATCTGGTAATTTGGGGGTACCATACAGTGACTAGGCACACCGTTGTTTAGCCATGTTTCGCTTACGACGAGTACGTGTGGACTTTCTGTCAGTAATACATATTCTAATTCGGTTACTTTGTTAAAAAGGCTACGAGCATTCAAAGATAAGATTCGTAGCTATGACGGGGTGAGTTCAGGCATTGATTCGCTGGAATTATCCGAGATGTCAGAGCCATCATGCGAGTTGCCTGCTTTTCTAGTGCGTTGCTTGAACTTATCTCGGGAGTGCAGGAGCGAGCGTGCGTTCTTCTCGTTGTCCCATGTGTATAACTTGTCATTTATTTTGAGCTTGTCGTCGATCAAAAAGACTTTCTTGCCCTGCGCCCTTTCAGCAGAGGCACTTTCCCACAACTTCCTTCGCACCGCTACCGTTTCCTTTGCATAATCATTGCTTACACTAACCGATTGTCCTTTCAGTTTATTGCAGTTCTTTAGCACTTGTTGCTTTTCTCTGCTGTCATAAAATTTCATAATAATTGGCCTAGGTCGTTCTTTGTTCTTTTTCCCTATACGATGAATTTTTTCGACGGTTTTTACTTCAACTCCCAGCGTGTCGTGAAAAATTTTATCTATGACAGCTGCCTTTAACTCCGTCTCTGAATCGCCGATTTTTTCAGAAACACCAAAAACCAGCAGATTGTTACGACGACTATAGTTTTCATATTCAGTCAATTTCCTGGCCTGTTGCTGAACTGTTACCTCAAGATATTCAATTCTTTTGTTCAATTCTTGTATATATTATATATTATAACTGCCGCGCCATCGTTCTGCTCCTTGGAGTGTGCATTGGTGACCGCGCCCAGTGAAAAAAAACATATGCCGGCCATAGAGGGGCCGGCCTATCTTCTAATTTCTTTAATTAAACAAACCAAGAAAAAAGAAAGCGTAAAGCAGGAAATGAAAATTGCGTGTTCTGCAACCTCCCGATTCTTGGCAAATCCCCCGTTGCGGATACGTTCCGTGTTTAAGGATCATGGTCATCTCCAAATGCAAATGCTTGCTCCGCAGAAGTGCAGCACGTGTCATATATAGCCAATTCAATATTCTGCGCGTTATGTGACGCAAAGTGCCAGGTGTAATTACAGCGCTGGCCTTCATCTTTAACGCTTCATCAACGCCAATGATTAGCTCCAGGCGTCGATCGTGGCTGCCGTCAGCAGTTACGGCAACGGATTTGAGTTCCAGGTTACAAAATATGCCAACGGCTAGTTTGCCAGCTTTCCACGCCATGAGGAGACGCGTATGGCAGCAGATTTCGCGTTTTTTCGAGCTTGACGCACATACATACGAGCTGACGTGCGCTCGATTCGCTGCTGCGAGTTTTTAAACACTACATAAACTCGTATGACGCTCGTTGCCCTCTGCGGATTGGTCGGTGTCATGATGAGGCCAGCAGTTAGGGCCTGTTTACGCTCGAGCCGCCCATCGCCGCAAGCCGCACACCGCACGCGTGCGGTCGCGCGAGAAATTGCACATGTCGAACACTTGTGCACAAATTTCCGTTTACACTGTGTACACAGTGTAAACACTGTGTACGGTTTACACTGTGTACACAGTGTAAACCGTACACATTGCAAGCCGGAATTTGCGCAGAAGTGTTCAACATGTGCAATTTTTCGCGCGACCGCACGCGTGCGGTGTGCGGCTTGCGGCGATGGGAGGCCCGAGCGTAAACAGGCGCGAGCCGCCGCCGCCACGATATGGCGCACATGCTATACCATTTTCGAGCGGCTCCTCAAAGCTGAGGGAGAAACGAAATGAAAAAAGAAAGAAGAAAAAGTGCAGGAATCATCGGCGAATATTGTCAATGACTGTCGCTTTCCCTGAAATGAATCCTGTTTCTCTCTTGTCTTTCTCTCGTTAGATCTCGTTATATTTCCAAATCCCCGGAATTTATATAAAGTCCTCCTCCTATTCGGCAAGACGCGTTCTCCTGTTGTGCCTTGTTAGCCGACACTGACTTGCTCTGACTTGCGAGGGTGGTTGCGTCAGACGCGTCTGATTATGCACGCCTGCGCAGCTTTCCAGACTTCGTCGCGAACCGATTGTTTCGATGTACTTCTGCACTGCCAACAGCGCACCTTGCTGCAACGCTTGCCATCGGAGCAACGAATGGCTTCGCCGTTTTCTCGTTGCCAAGAGCGAAGCGAGGCGCCTGCTGCCTAACAAAGAAGCAACACTTGAACACGGGTTTTTGTTACGTGCTATCACTAAGGGAACGTTTTGTCTCCGCTCGTCGATCGAAGAGCAGTTTTTTTTTTTTTCTAGAGCTGAATTATGCCCCCTGACGAAACTGACGGTACACCCGCGATGCGGCAACGTACTCGCTGATTGGCCTAAAGTCTGAAGCTTGTCATGCATGCTTGCAGCGCGTCGTGAGCTATACTCACGGAAGGAAGGAATGTAGTGAGAGGCAAATTCATTTTGAGTGATTACATGCATCCATCCCGACGGACTAAATCAAAGTGTGTGTGGGGGGGGGGGGGATGATGCATTGTTTGAGCTTTGTGGCGCAGTTTACACAGCTTCATATAAAATCTGCGCATTGCTTCACTTTGAGAAGTCTTTGTCTGGGCGGAGACTGGCGCATTGTCAGGCATTCAGTTGCCTTTTCGCCAAGCCTTCCCGCTGTACCACTGAATATGCATGCTTGAACTGATGATGAAATAAAGCGTTAATTCATTCAAGTTGCGTGGCATTTCGTGCCGGAGTCTCACAGAAGGTGTGGTTGGTTGCTGCAGGAAGCTTCGGTGTGCAAAGTAAACCTGGTTAAAACAAAACGGCTGCTAAAACAATTGTTCATGTTGCTCGCTCGCTTGTTAAGGTTTTGCATCGCGACTTACGTACGGTTGGGTCGCTACTGTAAATGTTCCACCCACGGACCCCGCGCAAGCGCACATTAGTTAGTTCGACGGACGGACGGGTGGATACTTGCATTAGTCGCAGTATTTGTAAAAGAAGCTATTGGCGAAACACACGCGAGAGTTGTGTCGGGCCGCCGCCTTGTGTTCGCGGTGGTGTAAGGGCTTTGTGTGGTAATGGTAAACACTTTTGAAAGCGCTGCTATATATATAATGCGATGTGCTAATATACGGGACAGCTCGTTCAGCGGAGCTTGTAGCTACACGGACCGGAAGGCTCTTCATTCTTTGTGTGTGTACCTACGTGTGGGCGTGCGTGTGGTAGCGTGGTTATGTGCCCTCATTGTTGGTTGCAACATGAGCTGTGTAATCGTCATAAAAGAGCAGCTTTTTTTAAAGTCTGGAAACTTACGTCATAATATTTTTCTTTTTTTCTTATCTTTGTAAAGTATATATGTACGCGTAACGACGGTGTATCAGCGGGCCTGAGTATTAGTTCTAGTTTATTTCTTATAGAAGAAATATATAACACGGTGGCGCAGTTGTATGCGGAAGCCTTGTGTAGTTCAAGAGGCACATAATTTATTCATCGAGTTATTTTGATAACAGAAGAAACTTTCGGCAGCATTTGTCGTTGACCGGCGCACATCGTTAATTATTCAAACCTGCGCTCCTTCATGCCTAATCATTTCTTCGTTTCAAAAATCGTTTAAGAGCAATCGGCTGGTCCCTTCCGTGCAGTCCTGCAATATATTGCAAAGGTCTAACAAAGCAGCATGTATAAGAATAATTGCGGCGATAAAGCGCGCCCCCGTATAGTTAACAATGCCGGAATAACGTTACCATGAAAATCCGTTTGGTTGCGTATTTCAGCTTCATCGTTATCACTGTAAGGTAACCTACGCGCCCTTAAACGTGAATATAAGGATGTAAGTGTGCATATATAACCAACACCGCTACACATTTTACAGTGTGCGAGCGTTTTGAAGCATGTCGGCTACATTGTTTGCGTCGCGTTTGAAGTTCAGAGAATGCTGTTTCGTTGGGCCGGGGCTCTAACGGATTTTTACACGCTCCCAACATCGTGCAGTGCTTTAGGTCTTCTCATTGGTTGGTGCCAAAAAATACGAAATACACGAAGTTGAAGAAAGAAAAAGAGAAAATGCGTCGAGTTGTATGAAAGGTCTTGTTATGGGCATTGAGACTGAATATATAATGTGACGGCACAGATCACGCATGCGCGTTGATGCGGAAGCTTCGCGGATTATGCATTAAAAAAAAAGAAACTGCGGGGCTTTGATGTATGCGGAACTTCGCGTTCATATCGAACACTGCCCAGGGAAGCTGCGGGTCATGTTTCGCATAATGGACGTCGCCTTTCTCTGCGCGCGTGATCGAATTAACGGAGTTTGCATGATGAGCGCGGAAGTGTTCTATTCTCAGAACGACCGGCCGCTGCAAAACAGCCCGTGCTGTGTACGTGGTACCTGAAACTTCCGCCGGGCTCCGGTCATTCTAAATGTGGTGCTTTTCGCGAAGTTCCGGTTTCCCGTGGCTTGTTGTTCACCGTTAGCTTTCTCCCCCCCCCCCCTTTTTTTTTTTGTTACTTTGCCGCTCCTGTTCAGTTCGAAGGTCAGGTGGTACTTTTCTAGTGGTAGACGGCCGGCCGTGTTGTGCGCGGATGCGAGATCAGATGTACAGTGCGCACACGTGCATTATAGGAATCATGGATGATTCCCGGGAAGGTGGTCAAACCGCCAAGGTCGTGTCTGCCGGTGAATGCATGCAGCTTTCCGTTACAGTGTATTGTGCAGGCTCGGATCCCGTGCCCTTCGAACAGTCGCCAGCGTGAATATATAGGTCGGCACGCTCCCCGTGCTTTTAAGGAACGCGCACACTTTCAATGAGCACTTTCAAAGACAGGTAAATGAAATCTGTGTTGCTCTGTGCTTTACACGATGCCTGTGTTACACCTGTAATAGTCAGAAAAAAAAGAAATAAAGGAAAACCAACTGTTGGCAGGCATTGGACTGATAGCATCATGTAAAATGGCCCGGCGACACGGTTTATAGAGAGTATATAGGAACAGGAAATTTGTAAAATGGAGTTTCGTGTGCACACCCGCTGAAACCTGATGAGGACACCATAAAACCGCGCCCGTTGATGCGGCTGAAAAATGTGGTGGAGGAAGACGAGCTGCAACCTGTATATCACATTTCAAGTTTTGGGCAGCTTCAAGGCACCTAGATGACAACCCCTTCCCCCCCATTTCTTTTTTTCCTTCTTTCTGGGGTTAGGTAAAAAATAAAAGAACCCCTCCTAGCCTAGGAGGGGTTCTTTTATTTTTTTCCCGTCGGAGGAGGAACCGTCGTATTGTCGCTCGCAAGGCGTCATACGAGGGAGCAAAAACTGTGAGAGTAATACCTTGTCGTGGTATATTGACTGAGTGACTGTTCCACTGTGCTGCTCGGCGCGATGTCGCAGGTTCGACTTCCGCCCAGGAGGGTCGCATTCTCATCTGGGCGGAATACGCAAAATACGCTTCTGTGCGAACGCTTAGATGCACGTTAAAGATACTCAGAATTGATCGTTGCTGTTACAGCGATGAGAAGGAAGCTGTCGATCACCAGGAGAAAACTTGGTTATTCAATTGTGGAACGTGACACGTAGCTCTTCCGCCTGATTAACAGGCATTTCGCCTATGCATAATTGGGCGGTCGCGACGCACTGCAATGTATATACTATACTATCAAGGTGTTCCCTATGATAAAACATGTCTTACCTTGTTTCGACCGCTACGTTCACTTCCTGCGCGTCGATCGTCATCGCGCGACGTTAATCGGCGTCAAATTTGGTCACCTGTCATCGTCCAGGCGACATTTTATCGTCAACCGCCATTGTAGAAAACGCACAGATCTCTGCGGGGCAGACAATATAACTTTGTGCCTCCGCGCTTTTTCCCCCCTCACCCCCCCCCTCTCTGTAACGGACATCTTCCTGTCGAGTGTGTTTAAAAACATTCCTGTATAGATGGGTCCGCTGTCATAATTCCACGTTTTACTCGCTGGGATCCTGCATACGAAATGCCTCTTGCACGACGACCGGGTTCCGGCCCAGCCCACATGCTTCGGCGTTGAAACCTGCGGCGACAGCGCCTGTTTTGTGGACACGGGCTTCGACCTTGTGCATAACACGAGCCGTTCGTTTACTCTCGTCTTAATGAACGTGCGCTAGTCATAATGAGGCGCGCGTGTAATGTACACGCGGAAACATGCGCGGAGCGCGCGCGCTTCTCGTGTATATAGCGCATTTATTATGACTCGCATTTACCGCGTCTCGTGCCACGTATACACATGCGCATTTCGCGCCGCTTAGTCATTTAGCGCACGGAAACCTACCTCCGCTTCCATGTCATGCGATCTAAACGCGCGCACGGGTGTACATAGTCCGCGACCGTATACGTAGCGTATATATTTCCATCAGTCGTCCTGTTCGTATACATAAGATGACGTCCGCAAGCGCGCACCCGCACGTGGTCCGCAAATTAAAGTGCTGTCTTCACGGAGGGGAGTGGGGCGGGGGGGGGGGGGAGGTGACCTACCTAATTGGAAACTCGGAGAAAGATTGACGGTGCCTGTCGAGCGGCGTGTTTATGTCGCATACATACATGGTGCCGCGGCCGGGTTCGGTTTTCGACCAACGTTGCCGCGCCGCTGTGTTTAGCCCTCTTTGAATGTCGTTGCGTTGGCAGACAGCATGCAGCGCGAGGGCGCGTTTGTGCTACGCGTTAGTGAGGCGTACTAACGGCGCAAGTGTTAATTTATCATCTGCCTATTATGGCGATAGCACTCTTGTGCAGTGCTGTTTTTTAGTTCTGTTCACTACCATCGCGCATTTAATTAATTAATTAAAGGGCCACTATACTGGAACAGCCAGCGCAACTGGCCTAGTGAGTGTACAGCTCTTGTAGCTGTGGATAATAACGTGCTCACGTGTTGTTATGAGCTGTTCTTTGGTCCGTACACAAGACAGCATGCACCGCACAGTATGGCGCTTCGACCGTTTCATTTGCCGCTCACGTGCTGCCGCCGCCGTCGGCCGCCGGGGGGGGGGGGGGACGCGTTAAATTTGGCTTCGATGTTGAGACCCGTAGGTGACGTACACCTTCTTGAAGCGCTTGTACTTAAAGTGGACGGAAGCACAAACCGGTCAGCAGTCGGGATAATCAAGAGACATTTAAAATATTGGTGAACAACAACAACAACAACAAAATCGTCAGGGAAGAAATTGATACGTCTGGATCGGTTACAGGCATAGGTAGCGGTACAAGTTACGGAAGTTTTGAGGAAGAAAAAGAAGAAAGATTCAGGAGATGTAAGCCAAAATGTTAGAAAGAAAAACTTTTATGGCATACCAGATTAAATGAAGCAAATTTGTCAACGCCCCGTTTCATAGGCGAGGCCAATAAATCAACGTCATTGCCATGGTAATAGATAAAACGAAATATTCTTGGGTTTTACGATGTTGAACCGGCGATATCGTTCAAGCGATGTTCAAGTATACAATTTTCTTTGCGGATGATGGAATGTTGAATTTCCTAAGGATGCCAGGCTGCCAGTAGCACGAAACCGCAGCCTTCACGCAGATGCACGCGTGTCTGTATACATATAGGTGACAGAACATTTATCATACACACAAAATCAAATGAATAACGGTGTACCGAAATAGTTCCCCAAAGTCGCCGCAGTTCTTTTCGATCACGAGCGCATTCGCCGGTGATGACGTGCCCGCTGATGTCATTCGTTGCGGCCTGCAGTAATAATACTCGCGCGAAGGCGTTTATATCGGCATCCGCAACGGCGCTTTCTTTATGGATAAGTATCAGCCACGTCGCGGTGGGCGTGTCGCTTCTGCCGCGCCGTCATTCATCAAAAGTGGTTGTGAATACGTTCGCGGCGCCACCAGTAATTGGGCCGCGCGCGCGGGGCTCCCGACCGGAGACGTTACGGGGATTACCGACGCGCGCGTGTGCGCGCGCTGAACGATGTGTTGCTCCGCATGATTAACGGTCAGTTTCGGCACCACGTAGGGGCGTGTTATCCCTGCGGAGTGCCTTTAATCCTGCTTAGAGCTCCTGTCTTTCCCTCTTTCTTTCTTCCTCCCTCTCTCCCTCTCTCTCTCTCTCTCTCTCTCTCTCTCTCTCTCTCTCTCTCTCTCTCTCTCTCTCTCTCTCTCTCTCCTTTGGGAACGAGTCACCGTGTGCGCGCCACTCGCGTCGTCACATATAAAAGCATTATCCAGGTGTTTATTAGGACAGCTCGTTTAACCGCCCTGGCACTGGTTATGGTGCTGCACGAGGTCGCGGGTTCGACCACTGCTATTGTGGCCGCGTGCATTCTGATGGGGACGGAATACGAAAACGGTTGTGTGTACAAGCCAGCATTTGGTCGCACGTCGAAGAACCCCAGTTAGTCGGAATCAATCGGCAGCCTCCCGCTCCTCCTCTCTCTTTACGGCGTCCCCTATAATAGTGTTGTGGTTTTGGCGCGTGAAACTCGGTCGTTTATAAAATTTTGGCACTTCTTTATGTTTAGTCCTTCTATAGATCAGTGTGACGTGCTGTTGGATGTACTTAATTAATCGCCGCTGGTCGAGGGAAACTGGCGTCGCGCAACGTCTGCAAGTTAGTGTTGTTTGGCTTAGCGTTATCCTTTTCCCGGTATATACACAGCAGCGGCAGTTCGCGGAGAGATTAGCGCGTAGCTTTATCGCTCGTCAAGTTCTTGGAAAACTTATGTCATCGTGACTCTGTAGATGCTTTCGCGTAAAACACCGTTGTGTGTGAAGCGCTGAGCATGCGCCTGAAGTCTGTAACATGTTCCTGAGCAGCGAATTTTAGAGGGATAGCTGCTGTTTTACGTTACTTCAAGATTTGGTGTTGGAACTTATGGTAACTTGTCTAATTGCTATGAGACTTTGTCACACGCACGCTTCTTCCGCAAGTGCCCCCCCCCCCCCCCAAAAAAAAAAAACAAGAAAGAAAGTAGTTATTCGTTTCGAGAAGGATGCGATACCTCTTAAGTATGAGAATAATGTCAGCCGTGGTTTGAAGAGTCATGTCGTCATCTTTGTCACCATTTCGTCGGCGCAGCTATCGCTTGTGTTTTTGGGTGGCACTTATACAGCGAAATTAACTTGGGGCGATTTTGTATAATCTTATTGAAAAAAAAAAAAAGAATAGTCTGACACTTGCGGTAGCTGGCGTCCTGCTCCTGTGCTTGAGGTCGCGGGGACGATTTCCTTCCTTGGGGAGGGCAAGGGGTGGAGGCGAAATAAGGAAAAGAAAAACGAAAGAAGAAACCCCGTTAGAATACGTTTAGGTTTAGGTGCTCAGGTGGTCAAAATTATTTTGAAGTTCTTCACTATATACCTCGTCTCTCGTAGCTCTAGTGTTGTCTTGGGACGTTAAGGTTTATCAATCAATCAATCAATCAATCAATCAATCAATCAATCAATCAATCAATCAATCAATCAATCAATTAATCTTGCCGGACCGAGCAGTAATTTCTTCCCTCGTTTTTGCAATAATATAAACATTTAGTACTCCTGCCGGTGCTAAGCGCTCGCGTTTCCATTGCTCAGGTTGCTCTTTCGAGCGTCGACAGTATACTTAGTCCAAGGAAGTAAGGGAGCAGGGGGGGGGGGGCGGTGCAAGCCAAAGTTGGAGCCTGCTTTTGCACCCAGTTGCACCCAAGGCAGTTTAGTTCCTCGGGGCGTCGCCGGCTGTGAAAGTCGTTCGGCGAACGGGCGAAGCGTGATGCTGCGCTCACTGCACGACCGTTTATAGACATGGCGGCTGCGGCAGCATGCGGCTTGCAGAGGGCGCTCGCGGCGCGTGGCGTGGCCGCGTGCGCGCTGGCGAGCGAGAGCCCCCTTGTTTGTACTACTAGCCTGCCAGATAGCGCTCTGGGCGCTGCAGCGTTCGGTCTGGACGCGCGCGTCTGGTTCGTGTCTTTCTGCCCCGCATTTTCGTAGTGCGGTTCCAGCCGGTCGTTCCTTCCGTTCCGAGAACTAAGCGGCGGCGGCGGACGCCTTTCTTCTGCTGCTTCTTCGCCCTGTGAAGCGGAATTCTCTTGACACCCGCTCACCATTTTCTCTTTCGACTTCTTTAATGCTTTCTCCTTGTTGTTGTAGCTGTACCATGTGATTTTTATGCCAAGTGTATACGTGCTCTACACTACAGGCTCTGGGAGAGGTGAGGAGAGAGCGCCTGCTTTCGTCGCGCCCTGATTTTGCGGTGACTGATGATTCGGGTCCCGCTGATACGTCGCGATAGGAGCTGGGCGAGTGTGTTTAGCGGAAGCGAAGGGCTCCCGTTTCGGCTTTGGCCCGAATTCGCCTTCATCGTCGTCGGCGACGTTAATGTTCCCCATAGCTTCGGCCGCTTGCTTCTGCTGCTGCCGGCTATAGCGCGATGTAAGCTCTCTTGTCGTACATTCTCGATAGGCGATGATGAACGGCCGGGCGTATCTGGACTCAATCATGGGTGAGTCTCCGTTGCGCCACGAACCTCAGTATAGGAAGATGGCGCTTGCGATACTCAAGTACCTCGAGTCTGTGGGTTCGGCCAGGCAAGTTTTATATACTGTGCGCTTCTCAGCGGTTTGTTTATTCCAGCCTATTGAAGAAGGAGCAGGCTAAGTTGGAAGCTTACGAATTATGGCACTGCCTCTTCGAAAACTAAAACAAATAAACGAATAAAAAAACAGTACAGCAGACTTATGCGATCGACCTTGCATAACTTCTAGAGAAGCTTTTATTTTGAGCAGTTGCATTAAGAATATTACGAAACCACACACTTTAAAACGTTGTCCGCATAGAACCAATGACATGGCATCATACCCTGCATATTAAATGAAATTAAGTGAGCGTTTACTAATCTAAATCAGTTGTCTGTTGTTGTCCGCAAGCATCCCCAGGGAAGCCTCCCAGCGCACGTATTTTGGATTGAATCTTTCTTGGCAGCTTTCGGTTGTGCCTGACATTTCCGAAAGCACGTTAAATACGGAATAACACCGTATAGGAAATGATTTCTCATTGTAGCTGGTGTTTTGCGCTTCTCGCACTTCCTGGATTAATTGTTGTTCAAGAAGTATAGAGAGCGTCAGTGAATGTTGATTCAAACCACGTATTAAGCAATAAGGTACCAAATGCTGCCAATGGTCAGCTGCCAGCTTATGGTCGCTTCGTGGAAGAGCGGACATTGCTAAGCACACAGCTTATGACCACCCTGGTGCGTAAGTACATGTGCAGCTGGGCGTGCCACGCCTGCGCGGTTGAGCTAGCCATGACCCGGGGAGCTCGTAGCGTGCCATTTCTTCTCAACAGAACAAAGGATACACAAAAGGAAGAGTGTTAGCAAGCGTCACTTCTGATATGCGCATTTAACGGCTATCGTTCTATCAAATCCCGGATGCGGACGCCGCATTTCGATGGGGGCGAAATGGAAAAAAAAAAAAAAAAACGCGTCCCGGCGTGCATTGTCAGCACATTAAAGATCCCCTTGCGGTCAGAGTTAATCCGCAATTCCTCACTGCGGCGTGTCTAATAATCACATCGTCGTTTTGGCACGTAAAACCCCACAATTCAATTCAAATCTCCCACCGGCGAAACGGAACCCTTTCGAGTCAAATGATTGCCACAATAACACACCAAGAATCGCAGGTGGCGCTTGTGTCTCCTTCAACATAGCGTCCCCGTGTACGCTACAGGGACACTACCGTCGGCTTCGGTGTCTCTATTTGGATTACGTTGCATAGTGCAAAAACTGAGCCCTTGTTCTCGGTCGATCACTTTTGGCAGCGTGAAATACCGGGATCGATGCCTCACTCGAGGACGGGCACTCGGGCAGTGCCTTAGCCAATAAACACGAGCTGAGAGACACATCTGCGAAAGTGATACATCATGAGTACGGTGCCAGTGAACAATAACAGCAACACGTTACACTGCATCGTGCGGTTGTCACTGCATATTACCGCGCTGCGAGAAAAATGACGACTATCAGTCGCGGCGTTAACGCCGTGGGATTCTGCCTTGAAACACCACAGGCCGAGCGAAATTCTCGCACGTGGTACACAGGGCGTGAGTCGCGTGGATGGATCGCGCGACTTTAATCTACAAAAGGCCACGTTTACCCAGCGCGGCGTGTTCTCTCCGTGACAAATGAACGCTCCAGTGGAGACAGGAAATGAAAGCTGCCCGCCAAGCGGCTTATAATAGGTACGCCGCTTCGCGTAGGGGGGGGGGGGGGGGGGAGTGAACGCGACATGCGACAGCCACGCCGTCTGGCGAGACGCGTAGCGCACTATTGGCGTGACGGCGTGCGTACCTTTGGCCGTCCGGCACGCGTCGCGGGCGTTTTGTTTGCGGCCTGCATTGTGTGGCGTATGCGCGCGTTTGGGGCTGGGTATATATTGGCCACGCTCGCGCTGCTGTGTTGCATGCACGTCGCACGTGCGGTGAGATCACGACGCTCACGCTCCCTCGGCCGAAGCGCGTGTGTGCGACGTGTTTTTTTTGCGCATACTGTACGTGCGGTGCTCGGCCACACTGCCTGTACGCAATATAGTACTTTCGCATCTGCGGCTGCCGCTACTCGTTACTCAAAGTGCCAGATGTACGTTTGCTTCCTGTGTTGTTCGTTTCATTTTTTGCCCGTATTGTATATGCGTGGTTTCATACGCGCGTGCAAGAACCTTTTTTGTGTTCCCCTGACTTCCGCGTTCCTGCACCAGTTATTGGGTGGGGAGAGACGTCACCCGGTTTCTTTACCCCGACTCCCAGGTTGTATTATAATTTATCGTTTGCGTATTCGCCTAGTGGTTACGTTCACACAGTTCCCCCTATGTCCTGAATGGTGCAATTTTAGTTAAATGGGCTCTTCTTCGCCGTTAAGCTTGACTCTGCTCTGTCGTAGCGTATGGCAAACAGTTCTCAAAACTTACCAAGTTCAGTCCTTGGCTCCTTTAGAATACTCTGCAGTACGTCTATACCGGCGAACAGTATCGACCGTGGTTGCTTGGTGGCTTTGGCGCTGCGCTACTAAGCACGATGTCGCGGCGTCAAACTCCGGCCGCGGCGGCCCCGCATTTCGACGGCGGCGAAATGCACAAACACCCGTGTACCGCGCATTGGGTGCACGTTAAAGAACCCCAAGTGGCTCCGAAATTAATCCGGAGTCCCCCCTCTGTACGGCGTGCTTCATAATCAGATCGTGTTTATAGCACGTAAAACCCAGGATTTTTTTTTTTTTTTTTATGAACAGGTAACTATAGGCCCTAACAGATGCTGTGTAAACGACCTACGTCATTGGCGAGCTCGTTCGGGAGACGGCTTCGGGACCCGTCTTTCGTTCTTACGCCTTTGCTGGTTCGTCATGCAAGCCCCTCCTCCTGTGGTTACTGTGGCCGATTTGCTATCGTTGGAGCGTGGGTTACGAACAAGCCTCAGCGAATATTTCTCGTTATGTGTCTCTATGAGCTCAGTCAAGCAGATTGAAGACGTGCAGTTTGCGGGGCTCCTATATTAAAAGTTGAATAACAGTGGTCGGACAGGGGATGTGAGTCGTCGGCGGCAACGTCGCGACAAATGGCTGCAGCTCGGCTTCGTCAGGGCACTAAGGGCCGATTTACGCTCAAACCGCCCATCGCCGCACGCCGCACCGCATGCATGCGGTTCGTGAAAAACGGGCGGTCGCCGCGATCGGTCACAAAATTGCATTTACGCTGAGACCGCATGATGCGGTGCGGTTCGCATGCGCCCTCTGGTTGTCCAAATAGGTAACCAGTAACTGGCAACATGCATCAGCGAGTTGGCAGCCTCGAGTGCTGGCGATCAGCGATATTTCGCACCGTGCCAGGATTTTTTTTATTACGTTTGTGTATTATTAGTTATTTTTTTATTAGTTAGCTCGAGCGGTTCGAATGCGCCTGCATCCGCACTTCGGTTCGGGGACGCGACGTCTGTTGAAAGCTGGCAAACATTCGGCAGTGCGCAGAGCAACACTGTTCGAAGTCGGCAACTATCGCCAACAGCAGACGACACTAGCATATTTTTGTCGATGTAGGTAGAAGCTTCCGCGTCATGGTGAAAACGCGACTCTGTCACATTCTGTGCTGCATGTGTGGCATTGACGTGGTGACCCACCTTTGGAACACTGTGCAGTCGTCTTACCTGTGCCGCTTTTTTGTTATTTGTTTATGGCTACCGCATAATGTTGCGACAACATACGTCACTATGTGCTCGGTTGTGTACGGCGTGCTGGCGAACTTTCTGTAGCTGTGCTAGCGAAAGCTTGTGTTATGGACAAGCGACGCACCATCGCTCCACGGCTGGACGAAGCACCAGCGCGGAGAAACGGGAAGCGACCCCATCCCGAGTCGAGTTCCGAGAATCCTCCGTCGCCCTCAGCGTCTCGGCTACCGGACAGGGACCGAGAGTTTGCCCCCTTGAACACATGCAGCTCTCGCCTGCGTCTTTTGTAGAAAATAAACGCAGTCTGTTTTCTGCCACCAACCGATGCACACTCCTTTCACGGATGGGGCCAGACCCCGTACGTAACACTGGCGATGAGGCAGGAGTTGCGAAGCGGATCTGTAAGTTTTCGAAGTTAAGGCCATGGCTATAGGACGAATGTACGGCCCTGTCGAGCCTTTCTCGGGCAAGTTATGGAAATCGTGGATCCAGCGCCTCGAGTTTTACTTCGTGGCGAGCGACGTCAGCGAAGAAGCGGGCACTTCTCCTCACGCTTTGTGGAGCCAACACTTTCGAACACCGTGTGCGCGCTGATATACGCCGAAGATCCCGGCAGAAGTAAACTTAAATGATTTAGTGACACTTCTAAGGCGGCACTTCGACACCAGGACATCCGAGCTTTAGACCCGGTACGTGTTTCAAAGACCCGACCAACGGCCAGACGAGTCGATCAGCAGCTAAGCTGCGGCCCTCGGAACGTTGACAGCCGACTGCAACTTCGGAGCGCTGCCTTCGGCTACAATATTGACGACGTAACCTGACACCCAAACGACCGCTTCAGCGGCGAACCCAACTATGCCGCCCCAAGACGTGATGCTGCGGAACAAGTTCGTCCGCGGCGTCTGGCACGGCGTCTGGCACGTCTGAACAGTGTCTTCCGCAGACACTGTTCGCAGAAAAAGCCTGACATTTCAATGCGCTGTGGACTTAGCCTTGTCAGCGGAAAGTGCGTCAAGGCATCAGCGAGATATCAAGGGAGTGGCAAACTCGGAGGAAATTAACAGGACGTCGCAAATCAAGTCAGGAGGCAAGCATACGTCAGCGTGACATTGCTATCGATGCGACGGCTTGCACGACCCTGAAACATGCAAATTCAAGACAGCCGAGTGCCGTTTCTGCTCCAAGGAAGGTCACATCGAGCATGCCTGCATCTCAAAGAAAAAGAACACGGAACCACGCTCCGACAATTAACAGCTATGGGCACACAGTGTCAAACCACCACCTGTCAGCAAATCCTGCTGCAAGCTGCACACAGATAGTGTACGTACACACTGCCCCAAGTTGCTCTTGGACTTGATAGTGGAGGGAAAGCCAGTCCAGTTTGAGGTGGACGATACAGCATGCTCCCTGATAAGCGAAGACACAGCCTACAGAAGGTGGAAGAAAAACACTTTGTGGCTTTCATGCGAGCCGCTCGATTTGTGCACATGGTCAGGTAAACAATTACACGTCCTGGGCTCCACACAAGTTCATGTGATGTTGAGATCAAAGGACTATCTGCTGCCGTTGTTGGTTATGACGGGCACCGGGTGCAACCTCCTAGGCAGAGATTGGTTTTTGGCACTTCAAATTCAGGTGAAGGGGATCAACCACGTTGGAGAGCCAGCACTAGAAATTACAGAGGTCATGGGATGACACCCAGATGTCTTCAAGGAAGACATTGGAAGCTATACAGGTCCTTTAGTTCACCTGGAACTTGAAGACGGTGCGACAGCAATGTTTTGCAAGGCTCGTCTGATTTCAGTGGCGCTGCAGGCGCTTATGGAACATAAGCTTGACCATCTGCAGCGCCAAGGCATCCTAAAACCAATGCAGCATACCAAAGGGGCAACCCCATTGGTACTTGTTCAGAAGACCGACGGTACACTTAATGTCTGTGGTGACTACAGGAGTACTGTTAAAGCTGTTACTGTTAATGCAGCAGCGAAGAAGGCATCTTACCCGCTACCAACTATAGATGAAGTGTTTGCAAACCTGCATGGTGGAACCCTCTTCTCAATGTTGGATCTTTATCAAGCATATCAACAACTGAAAGTTGATGAAAAAACAGCAGCACTGCTCACAGTGAACACCACAAAATGACTATTCAGGGTGGAATGCCTCCCGTTCTGAATTTCCGCTGCACCAGCTATCTTCCAGTGCGTGAGGGAGATATAGATACCTGGAATTCCAGGGGTGAGTGTTCCCCTTGATGACATCATTGTCAACGGGAATAGTGCAAATGAGCATGCACAGCGTCTGAATCAGGTTCTGTCGAGACTGAGAAAGGCTTACGCCTCAAGAAAGAAAAGTGCAGGTTCGGAATTACGTCAGTTTAGTTTCTGAGACATCGAATTGATGGCAATGGTGTTTGCAACACCGAGAAAAAGGTTGAGGCTATGCTTCAAGCACGCAAACCATCTGACAAGACATCCCTAAGGGCTTTTCTGGGCCTTATTTCATTTGACGACCTCATTTTGGACAACAGAGCAATGGTCGTGGTGGAATTGTATAGGCTCCTAGAGAAAAACACGCACTGGAAGTGGAAGAGCAAGCATCAAGCCAATTTCGAGGCACTTAAGGAGATGATTCGTGCATCTACAGTGCTAGCTCACTACGACGGGACGGATCCCCTTCTTTTGTCTGTGGACGCATCGCCGTACGGCGTTGATGCCGTCCTCGCTCTGGAAGATGCTATTTGCTGAGAGGCGCCCATTGCATTCAGTTCATGAACACTGGGAAGTGCCGAAAAGAGCTACTTCCAGCTCAACAAAGAAAGTGCAGCAGTAATCTACAGCATCAGTCATTTTCATAAGTACATAGCTGGCCGGCATGTGACCATAACAGATCACCAGGCATTGATTGTAATCGTGAGTGAAACAAAGCAAGTACCCCGGGTCTTTTCATCAAGGATTACGCAATGGTGCCTTAAACTAGCAATGTACGATTACAAGTTGCTGTACAGGCCTGGCCTACTGCACCAAAATGCGGACACTCTAAGCTGACTTCCACTACCGGCACAAGATAAACCTTATCCCCTAAGAGACGTGCTCATGTTGGCTACCATTCCCAGCTTCGAGCTTTCACCGCGTCAACTAGCACGAATGACTCGAGAAGACTCAGTTCTGTTCCAAGTGCTGGAGGCTGTTTCAAATGGTGAAGTTCATAAACTGCCAAAAGAACAGTTTTCATCGTGCCGGAAACTGAAGACTGAGCTTTCAGCGCAGGAAGGGTGCCTTGTTAGAGGCTTCCGGATGGAAACTCCAACAAAGGCAAGAAACTACCTTCTTAAACTCGCACCTGCAAACCACCATATAATTGTGGTCATGAAGGCATGTGCAAGAAGGTACTTTTGTTGGGCAGGCATTAACTTTTGTTGGGCAGGCAGGCATAACGGGCCATCCTTCATTTCAGTAGAAGTTGAGAGCTTCCTAAACAAGAATGCGGTGGTCCATGTAACAAGCACACCGTACCATCCTACAACAAATGGCCAAGCAGAAAGGATGGCTTTTGAAACAAAACGAGCATTAGCCAAAAACAAGGACGAAACATTCGCGTGTAGGCTGGCCCACTTTTTCTAAAGCAACACACCACAATCTGCACATCAACGGGTGAAATGCCAGCTGCACTTATGTTTGGGTGTGAGCTGGATACAGCTCTCACGTGCATTCAGCGCCAAGCAAAAGCGAACAAAATCCATACCAACTGCAACAGGGACACAAAGTCGAGAGTACTCGCTGTAGGACAAGCAGTTTTCTTTTGAAACTTCGGATGGAATCTGATCTAGACAGAGGGAACGATTTTGGAAAAGCTAGGCCACAGATTGTGGCTCATTAAACGCCCCAACAGGTTAGTGCGATGACAATGTGACCACATCAAGCCTGGTATATTGAGACACCCCACAGAAGATTCGGCAACACAGTATAAGGGCTGTACACTAACCGCGAGCAGTGTCCCGCTACCATTTATGCTTGGGATAAAAGCAGATAACTCCACGTCGTCAGAGGCCACTCTCTCAGGAATGCTGGAGCCTTCGCAATCATCGGTGACCAAACCAGAGATTGGCACTGACCCTGAGACCGTGCCAAACACAACTGCAGAGTCATGCCCGCAGCGGGAACGACACCCTCCGGATCACTACGGCGACTCCATCTGAGAAGGGAGGCAAGTGTTTTGTACAAGCGATGCACCACCACTCCTCGGCTGGATAAGGCACCAGTGCAGATGAAACAGGAAGCCACCCCGCCCCGAGTCGAGTTCCAAGAATTCTCCATCACCCTCAGCGTCTCGGCCACTAGACAGGGACCAAGAGTTTGCCCCCTCGAACACATGTGGCTCTCTTCTGCATCCGTTGTAGAAAATAAACTCGGTCTGTTTTCTGCCACCAACCAATGCAAATTCCTTTCACGGATGGGGCCAGACCCTGTACGTAACAGCTTGGAAGAACACGCATACACGAACACACAGGTGTATCTAAGCCAATGAGCAAGGGATCTGTCACAGCAACAGCGTAGCACGCTGAAGCACCGCAGCATTATCTGTTAACATACTCCTATACAGATGTTCTATTATCACGGAATACAGCTGTGTTGATTGACAAGTCACTTCATCACCGAGCACGCATGTGAATCATCAACAGTGGCTTGTTGATTTAGTTGCACTTTGCTGCTGAGGTCTCTTTAGTAGCTGTCAAGTTAATAGTGAGCCTACAATTGCTTACATGATGTAATATGGCATTTCACTTCTGAACAATGATGTTACACCGAACGAACGCACAGGGGCGCACAGAGCTAGCATTTGTTCATTCTATGTTACGTCATTATTTCAAAGTGCACTGCCATGTTAAGTCATGACTAAACAACTAGCCATCAGTACGTCTTGAGCAATTGATTACAATTATGACATACATAAAAGTGATATGTACATATCACAGTTACTTCTTCAGGCAGAGATGCTTGTCAGATATGTTTTCAAGAGAAGAATGTTTGCATGAAAACAAATATTAATTCATATTGCTGAAAAGACACCACATATAGGCGTGAATTCACCTAATGTTTACATTTCTTGTTGGTGCTAAAAATGTCCCTGCCTATAGAAGTAGTGTTATGTCATTCATGCCTTAAGAGATGACAGAGCTTTACAGGGCACACAAGGCAGCAATGCCCATGCATAAAGGCCTGGGTGGCCAATCTGCTGCCCCTTCACTATTTATCCATACTTCTATCAGCATTTAAACAATGTACAGCCTGTGGTCAAAGTGAAGACAGGCATGCTTGCTCTCTCAGCAATGGCGACAATCAAGGATGATTGCCTTGAGACCGTTTGCTGCTGTCAACATCATTTATGCATGCATTCTCTTTTTATTCTTTTCCCTAGACAAAAAAGAAGCTTGCACAGTCAGTGAGCTATAGCAAAGTAATGTTACCTGATTGCGTTGGGCTTGGCCCAAACGTCATTCATGTAGTGACAACCTAGCTAGCTGATGCACAGCCACATTAAAAAGAAAGAGAAGTGCATAGGCTAACAAACAGGTGCACAGTACGCGTACTTCATCTCAAAGCAGAGCGAGATTATCAAGCGACTATATAGAGATCTAGATTAAGGGGACGCAAGCATTGAGGCCCCCTAGTACTTCGAGCCTCAACGATTGCATCCCCCCGATCTAAAGCTCTCTAATAAGCATTGCAATGAGTGCAAGGATCTTGCATGCAAAATGGTTGACGTAGTAAGTCATTTTATATTTGCCTTTCTGAATCAGTAACAGCTTAAACAGGTACATGACAATGAAATGAAATGCTGGCTCATATGGTGCACAAGACACAAGTAGGGGAGAACATTTGCCATGCCTGCTGTAACACCGATTCCAACATGCAGTAGCTTGTGGGCAATGAATGCATGTTCATTGTGTCAGGGCAACTTGCACCTAACCCTAATGAAAGAACAGAATGTCTGCATTGTAGACATTAGTTAATTAGCAGCATGTGCGGGGCAGCACAAGAAAGTAAGGGAATGTTTGTTGCCATTTTTTATTTTCATAACCAACAGACAGTTTCTTGGGTGGAGCTTTATGATAAATTCATATTATGTTCTGTGTAAATCTGTAATGTGGGCATGTTCTATTATGCAATCACTTCATAAGTAGTCAAATGAATGCAGATAGCCCCATAAGCACTGTGAAACGGAACGCAGAAATTTCCAGTTAAGAAGCCATAGTTACTCACACTCTGTGCTGAACATAAAATAGAAAAAATGCGTAGTGGCAAACTGAGTGCACATTCTCATCTGCCATACAAATCCATATATTACAAGTAATCTTTTACTCGTTCTCGTATTGCTTACAGTTGCACGAACCTTACTGCAGCATCCTCTGTGGAGTAAAATAATCTTGCCAGTCACAGCTACTTGTTCACTCTATTAACATATATTAGCCCCCAGGCTCTCCTGTATTCCTTCACGCATGCTACAATAGCATGGCTGTGCTCAATCACCTATTTCCATTCCACTGAAATGAAGATGGCATATATTTGTTACCAAAATATGCTCTAAAGCATAACTGTTTATCATTCTTTAAGCCTCTGAGAAGCAAGGATGGATGTTCAGCCTTGCTGTTGTGGGATTTCATAGGTTCTAACCCACCGTTGTATTTCTAAACAAGCAATGATGAAATTATATAATCAAGCCATACCATCAGTACAACTGAGGTATTGCTTCCCCAGGGAGTCTCACTGCTACCCCAATTTCGTAAATACTTAGACATGTTAACAACCTAGACATGCTGAATTTAACTTCACAGCCTGTGTTTTAACACGACAAATAAACCAGATTAACCCAACAGCCCTTATATCATTATCTTAATCACTTGAAATACTAACTAGCACAAGGCATTATAGTCGTATTATATTCTGTTTGTATGTTTGGTGAATTGCACAAATAATTTTTGTTGCCCTTACAGCCTAGCTGATGCTGCCTTTCTTTATAACAATTAAGCAACAACCTTACTTGGTGCATTGCGGTGAGAACTGTAACTAGCTTCACAGTAGCACTGCACATGTACCCTCACACCACACCGTAGACATGCTTCTATAGATGCTATAGGCTGGCCACAATCAGCATAATTTTGAAATCTAGATGAACAGGGTGCGAACTCATGTGTATCAAATAAATGTCTGTTCCATTGAGAGGCTGTGTATTTGTGTGCAACATAGTTATTAGTTCACTATACTTATGGTAGAAGAACAGAATACATAGAACAACAAAATCAAGTTCTCTCTGAGAAGCTGCTTTTTGCCACTATTATATGCAGCAAAGTAAGACTTCAGAAAGCGCAAATATGGCTTAGAACGACAGAAAGCTGAGCTAGTTGGTAAGGGTTCATTATGCAAAAAAGGGGTGAGGTGTGCAGACAGGAAACAAGAGTAGAGAAGTCCACTTCTACTCTTGTGTCCTGCCTGCATGCCTCATCTCTTTTTTGCATCACAAATATGGCTTGGGGGCCTCTTCATGCATTGTGAGGTGGGCGAATGTTAATTTTTTTCAAACAGAAATTGAACAAAAATAGTAAGTGTTAAATATTGAATAGTGAACGACGACATGAGTACTTGTAGTAGCAATATTTATTTCCGTATATTTAGGTACTACATCTTAACCAACTAGTGCGAAATAGAGCTAACTATTGGGGACAAAGGAAAAGTTTTAAATGCAAGGCTACTAATGTTATATATAAAAAAAAAATACTTGAATAGTGTATCAACAACTTTAGAGCCTCGTTGCAAAGAAGCTTTCCAAGAAATAATGGCTGCTGTATGAAGAGCTTCCAAAAATGCAAAATAAATTGTTTCCAAAAAAACATGAAAGTTGTAGAAAAAACAAACATAATGAAGGGCCAATGTTTTGCGGACACATGTAAAAGGACTTGTTGCAAGGAAAACAGCAGAGACTTTTCACATAAAAGATAAATCTGCTAGATCGAGATGGGTGGTTGGCTTCAGGCAAAAAAAAGCCTATGGAAAAGTTTTGTGCCAATATGGCTAAAAGATACATTCGTTACCGTGCTTGCCTTCGGAAGGCTGCATAGGCTTGTTCACATGCAAGTACTTGTCACATATTCGTTGTTAAAAAACTTCCAATTTATATATTGACACAAAAGCCTGCTCTGATCATGGAAAAAGAATAGAATTGTCATATAGTATACATAACATTTAGAACATCAGGGTACTATTTTTCACATTACACAAATACTCGTGAAAGACAAAACTGCAAGAAACAGCATAACACTGGCATAATCCGTAACTGATTATGTCAGTGAGTTTCCCATTTCATGTGGCAAAGTTGCATAGGGCAGATGGGATGTGACATCTGTGATTCGGAGATGCGTTATTGTATCTGAGTACAAGTTTTATACAATTGATCATTCTGGGAGCAAAGAAATAACAGGCATTGATTACCAGTATGTCATCATGTCACTTCTATCTGAAAAGTGACTATCATTTCAAGTCAAAGTTGCATTGAGCACCATGCTTATGTGCCCGTATATGTGTATCCCATGAACCGTTGCTTTAAGTTATGGCCAGTGTTATGTCATTCCTGTATGTAAATGTGGTTTTGCACTATACAACTATAAAATTTTTGATCAGCATCCTAGTACATTTCCTTGAATTTGCACCACAGGCTTTCTGTCGCAACACCCTCTTTGCACCCATGATAAATGCTGCAGTCAGTAAAATAGAGCTTTAGATTATTTCCTAAACTGCTTTCATTCCAGCAAGTAGACGCCGAGCAGACGCTGCGCCGCAAGTGAACATTTATGAGGGCGTTCATACTTGCTGTTTATTAAGGTGGCTGCAAGGTAAATGGAAGGAAAGTGTACAGGTGAAGCGAAGCTCTGCTGTCGCATGCACGTAAACAAAGCTTCTGGTTATGGCATCAAAACATTTTTTTCATCAATCCTCCAACAATGGAGCATGTACTGACAGGATGGAAAGCAGACACCAAGCAGACGGTGCGGTGCAATGAAGACACCTTGAGGGGCATTCAGCCTTCCTATTAACTAAGGAGCCCTGCAGCTTCCCCAGTGCAGCAAGGAACTACTGAGATGGAGTGCAGCTCACAGAACACATTGTTAGCGTGAAAGGTTGGTGTCGTGTTCCAGGGCTTCCGTGAACGAAGAGGCAGACTGAACTTGAAACATGTTTTATTGCATGGTAGCAACTTAACGTGGCAGAATTACAGCCAAGGAATATAAGGACAAAAAGTACACCGCAGCTTGGCGGCCAATGATTACATACACATAGTGAGCGAGGTTGATGTGATCGCAATATGGCCCGCATAACAGAAAGGGAAACACTATCACACATGTACACGTGTACAGATATGCGACAGTTGGGCAGTGGCAGAGAGGGTGTTTTGCTGTGTCTCCACATGTGCAAAAAATTGCATAAGGAGCATTTGCATAGCTTACATTACAGCACATGACACCTAGCACAATATGAATAATTGCAATACGTGGAGCAGTGCTATAACTTCTGAGCTGTTCCCTAGCCTCCCCTCTTCATAAAGCGTAAAATGTTCAGAGACAGCTCTGGAAACAAACATGTACAAAGCAAGGAATCTGCTTTGATAAAATACCTATATTGAGAGGCATAAGAGCATAAACGATCAGTGATGCTTCTGCAATGTTTATTACTGCAGAGCACATGCAATTGACAGAAAAATATCACAGATGATTACGATACTCCCTAATACGAAATTTGAGTGCAGCTCTACATGTGTTGTCATTTCATTGGCAAGGACAATCGGTCTCGTGTCGCATATTGCAAACGGAGCGAAGTATGGCGCCACTGCCTTGCCAATCTGGAGATCACGTGAGCCAGAGCATGGGTGACGCATGGGCATGGTTCACAGAAGCCACCGCCAACCAACTTCCCAGACATTGCGTGCTACTCTGGCACCATCTCATAGCTACCGTCACTGCATTTCGCTTTTATTTGCACACTTTTGCCATACACTCCTCTCCTTTCTGCCTCATGGTTATGCTGCACCTTCCTATCCACTTTCCTCCTCATGCCTCTTCTCACTTGCCGATTTTTGAATCTCCCACTGCATGCTGCCTTCGCTCTCATCTTTTGCTGAACTCGTTCGCTCAGTTTAACCGAGCGAACGAGTGGTCCTCACAGCACGACAAAAGCTAAAGGAAATGTGCTCAAAAGTAAATGGAATGACCAGCGAAAGGAATACCCTGAATGCATGCACTATAAACCACGTTAAAGGATTGACTGAATGCACGATAGACATGGTCTACAAGATACCTCTGACACGTGGGGCTGATTACATGGGCCAAACAGGCAGGTGCGTAAACCATTGACTGTGCGACCACCTATACAACTGCAGTCTGATACAAGCACCCAGAGACCTTGCCATACACTGCGCTTCATGCCGTATCTTCCACAGGATGGGGATCTTGCTCAAATGTAGTAACCAAAGAAAAAGAAGTCATGGAAGCCTACAACATCAAGATGACCCCATGTGCCATCTATATCAGTCAGTAAAGTGATTAGCATAATGACTGACAATAGATGGCATGGTTAGACTGGGAAGAACATCCTTGAACATGCGAGTAGGCTATATGAAGGTCTCATTTTCCGAAAAATAAAACAGTTGTTAGTTTGCACTTGGGTGTTGTGCATTGTTTTTCTCTCTTAAGTCCTGTCCCTTCGTCACTTTGTGCAACAGTGTTATGTCGAACCAACTAGCCCACTGGGAATTCTTTTTTTAATTATATGTAATATGCTCTGAGTGCACATTTATGTCAGTCTTGTTTGCAATGCACATGTGAAAAACAGCACAAAAAAGATGCAATATTAGAGGTGAGCAAATAAGGATTTTTGGGACCGAATAGTATAGTGCCAGAAGCAAATTGAATCGAACACTTTTCTAAAAATGAATAGCCATTATCGTAATTAACATAAACTGATGTTTATATCCCTGTATTTTTGAAGTTAGCAAATTTCTGTAATAGTATAGTACCTTACTAAGTATTGCATTTGAAAAACACAAACTGAGCATACAAGCAAACAAGTACTATATTCGCATGCACAGGGCTCTTCAGAGGATGCAAATGATCACTGTAGAGCCTGCAAAGTGTGGCTGCCTGAGTAACCTAGCCTGCTCCTCTACGCAAGTTCTGATGTTTTATGGCTGTAGCACGCCTGTCATGGTGAAAATTTACCGTACTTTTCTGCAATTTAGTGTTTATGTGGGTGCAGTTGGCATTTTGAAATACCCGAAACATATCAAAAAAATATTCACATTTACAAAAGGTGACCACTGAATCGAATAGGGCACTATTCGACGCATAATTACAAAGTTGCAAATATTCACACATCCTTATGCAATACAACAGCTTAAAATAATGGTTTCGACACTTACATACACACTACATGCTCCAGCAGCCAACAGAATATTATATATTGACAAAAGGGTGTTTAACTGGGCTACTTGGTTATTCTTCGAGGGTTGTAGCAGCAGAATTTAAGGAACACGGGCATAGAAGGAACGACTAGACGAGTACGCAGCTGCACTGTCAACTGATTTCTTGATTGAAATTCCCACTATTTATTTCATCACCATATCTCTTCTCTTATACATCTGAGGCTGTCTCAAAAAGGTGACTTCCTTTCTTGTCAAGGCCACTGACGGTGTGCTTACACATTACGCTCCTGTTTTACTTATCTCGAATGCCTCAAGGATTTCCCGAGTTAGCCTATCGTCGTTCCTTTTCAGGACTTGTACTTCATGAAATTACGAGTTACGACAAGAAAAGTTTGCCAAAGTCTGGTGCCTACTGTCAGCGGCTTGTGTTCGTGTAGCGTCTCTGCGTTTCTCGTTGGACGGAGTGAAGCGATGGAGCAAGACCATCCTTAGGAGAAATGAGAAAAGCGTGCGCGCATGAAACAAACTTACGAGCGTCTCAACAGAAAATATTTGCAAAAGAAGCCTCCAACGCAAAGATTTCTCGCCATCAACTTAGCGTGAACGATCATTGTCAGCAGTGAGATAGCCGAGCGTCTAATGGTGGTGTTCGAGCATTGTGTAGCACCGTCGATTGATTGCTTTCCACCAGTGCTCACCACACGCGCAAGCTGTAGAATGTCTGCTGTGGCACAGTCACGCATAAGTTGTGTTGCCAGCACTCGATATGGTTTCCCGCAACATAGCTTCACGCTGCTTTTCGATTCTCGTGATATGTTGCAATTAAAAATTCCCAAGACAGTGTTAAGAGAGCGGTTAAAAAAAAACATACAAGAAGGTAGGTAAAGCAGCTTGTGAACCCACTCCTATAATACCTCTACCTGCGTCTGTTTGTAAATGTGTGTTTTCTTTGTCGATTTTCTTAAATTTCCCACATTTCTTTCTATTCGAGTTTTTCTTAGTTTTCGCATTTGTGTGTGAACACGTGCCTGCTACCATGCGTGTTTGCGCTTACTCTTATTTCTGTCCTTTTATTTTATATTAGCATTTGTTTTTGCTAGTTTTGTTTTAGCAAAGTCTTTACACATTTTCATTAACCAATCTCATTCAAAGCACTAACTCCTGTACACTGCAGGCCTGGCCTCTTCCATCTTATTAAAACCTCTCTCGCTGGTCTACCTCGTCTTTTCCATCTGCCTACTCGCTGTGTTTTCTGTCCTTGCTTCTTGTGTTGTTGCTGCAATGTGATTAACCAACTTGCTCAAAACAAATTTTGGTCGCCTATGAAAACAGAAAGGTTTAGAGATACATTTTCTTAAAAGCGTCATGTGGGTTGCACAGTACTTTGCCTCTTACCTCTGTTCATGCTTATGCATCAGTGCATGTGGCAGCTCGCCAAAAGTGCACATGAAAGGCTGAATATTGCAAAACAACACCTTGCTATGCTGTTGCATTTTTCATGCATTCAGTCTTAGTAAACAGACGGTTTCACTGCCCATCACATATGATGGTAAAAATATTCAACATGAATAACATTGTGCAGTGGGGTATCATTTCCTGTCTGATGCTTTCGTCGTTGCAAAGACATTTTTCAGTGAATGGAGCCCAGCGAAGCAGTGCACTGAGAGCTTTTGCAACTTTCACCATTTATTATTTCACGAATGTCATAGCCTGAACCTGGCTGTCCATCACTATGCCGATGGCTTGTGAATTAAATAATTGCCTCAATAAAACACATTCAACTTCACTCAGCATTTTTTAGTACAAACAATGTTAGCAGAGCTATTTAGGGTGAATAATTGTGCTTACATTGGTGTTACTTGCGCGGTCAGATAAACAAATATAACAAAGGCTGCGGCATGACTGTGATTTGATGTGCAGATTGCAAATGGTGCCTTTCAAGCGTGCCCTCGACTACTGCTATTAATAGCTACCCGACTGAGTATTTTGGGCCTAACTAAGCTAATGATGTTTGATAATTGTTCTCTTATTCGCATTACTTGCCTGGGCCAGGTAGCCAAAATAAACAATGCCACCACATTAATGTGTGTTTGCATGCAAGCTGCCAACAGTAGCTGTCCTTTTTGCGTTGATTGCTGCCATTTCACTGACAGTGGCGACAGCTTGACTGTGCTTTGACATGCAGACTGCTAATGGTGCCTTTCAAGCGTGCCCTCGACTACTGCTATTAATAGTTACCCAAATGAGTATTTTGGTCCTCACTAAGCTAATGATGTTTGATAATTGTTCTCTTGTCCATATTACTTGCCTGAGCCATATAACCAAAATAAAGAATGCGACCACATGAATGTGCTTTTTCATGCAAACTGCTAGAGTGACGGTCAATTTCGCGCTAACTGCTGCTGTTTCACCTACAATGTCTACGACATGGTTGCGCTTTGAAGTGCAGATGCTAAAGGTGCCTTTCAAGCATGCCCTGACGACTGTTATCTCATCACAGAGCCCGTCATGCTCGTAGGTGGCTGCCCAATAGAGTATTTTGGGCCTTCTGACATTGGCATTAGTCATCTCAATGGGCTGGAAATAACAGTAGGGGCAGCACAACTGCACGCAAAGCACAATGTGCTTTGGCGTGCACATTGGTGTGGCTGTCACTTTCACGTTGACTACTGCTTTTTCGTGTGAAGCTGGATAGTGGCTGCCCGAATGAGCAATTTTGGGCCCCACATAGTTATTCAGGGTTAACAACTGTATTTGCATTCAGATTTTCCAGCATTTCAGCACGTTTCCATGCCAATACTTATATTGAGCACGATCTGTGCAGGACGTTGCTTTTTCTGAATTGGGCTTCCATTAAAAGGAATATGTCACCAAATGAACTGCTTATTTATTTGAGAGGTCACGGCAGAATGCTTGGCTGCTGCGAACCCACTGGCAATATTTTGGTAGCCCTAATAAGGGCAGTTCTTTCATTAAAAAGAAGCCGTTATGCTTCATCGAGTGGCTCAATGCCGGACAGCTCGCAGACGGAGTCGCTTTCTTCACTGTCATTTTAACCCAGTTGGATGATGATGGGTTGCATGTGGTCACTTCCAGACATATCAAGCCTGAACTTTGCCTCCAGGTCCATCACATGGTGAAGTTTATTCCTCCAGTCTTCCGCCGTTACGTGCTTGATTTTTTCCCTCAAGACGTCTCTGACCATGGACAGCTTGACGCCTCTGTTGTCCTCAGCTATGCCATTTTTTACCTTTGCCCACACGAGCTCGATAGGATTAAATTCGCAGTGGTACGGTGGGAGCCCGAGTACGATGCAACCGGCCCTTTCAGCTGCAGTGTCTACGATGTAGCTCAGAAGGCATGGCTTTACAGATGCTACCAACTCAAGCAGCTGCTTTTTAACCACCCTTTCGCTGTAGGTGATGTTTTTGCTTTTGAGTCACTCCTGTATTTTTTCCTTCTTCCAAGCTGTTGACGGCAATTTCTCTTCTCGCCGGGAATGGTAAGGTGCATTGCCCAAAATAATGACGCTACCAGCAGGCAACTTCTGCAGAACGTCATTAAACCATCCCTCGAAGTGATTGCCGTCCATTTCTTCGTGGTAGTCGCTTGTTTTTTTGGCCTCAGAACATAACTAAGCAGCCATTGACGAAGCCATCCTCGCTGCCAATATGCGTCACAATCAGGCGCTGACTTTTTCCAGAAGGTTGTTTCAGACCCGTTGACAGGCCATTTGCTCGAGCGTATAGGTGTCCGCGCTTCTGCACCACGATGTCTGTCCACACGATCGACCCAGTGTGTACCGCTGTCACCCATGTCTCGTCCAGGAAAAAGATCTTTCGGCCTTGTGCCCGTAGCACTCCACGTCACGAAGGTAGCGATTCTGCCATTCAGCGATGTCATCCTGATCGGTCAGCAGCGAATTGTGGCTCCTCTTCTCGTGCTTGAATCAGATCTCAACAAGCAGGCAACGCACAGTACACCGCTTCAGTGATGGGAGATCCATTGTTGCATGTGTCTAGGTATGTGTGGCTGGCAGGAGGTCTGGACCCCACTTCACGCAGAGTCAGAGACGAGGAGAGCTTTCTCGGTGAAGAATTCTTTATATAATGTTTACATGTTGTCATCGTTATCAGGAGAGAGACCAACAGAGTAGCTGCAAGCTGCTTAAATAACACCCCTCAGTCCACAGATTCGCCAGACAGTCCCTAAGGACAAAACAAGGTCGAGAGACAGAGGGTCTGGGCAGCCTCCGTGGTCCTAACGCCGCTCTCGGTGGCCGGCACTTCCTCAAACCGCGCTGCGGCGTCGGGCGGATCTGGCGGTCGGTCAGAATGGTGCGCCGGGGAAGTTTTATGGCCCGCATAGGACAAAGGGACAACCGTAAGGCACAGGGTCGAAACACAGGCCTCCTTTGGAAACAGTCCCAAACACAGTGGGAGTCGTTCGTGGTGCGGGCACTGCTGGACAAAGGAGGGGGGGTTGCATTGCTGCCGGCACGGGGAGGGGCCGAATAGCAGTCCGTGATCCGGTGGCCGCTTCCGTTGTGGACGCCGTGCAGCCACGGGGAAACCCGAGCCGTGCACGTAGTCGTGTGCCCGAAGCAGGGACCATGCGGGGATGAATGCTGCCTCCACAGTCGACACACCATAGCACTGGCCTTCCGTCAGACAAATTCCAGGGCACAAACATAACACCATATACGCTTCGAGAACTCGTTAGTGATCTTCTCGACCGTCGATATCTCGTTGCGGCGAAAGAAATCGTGCACACGGCCTCGGTGTGCACAATGTGTCATACTTCCTGCTGTGTCTTCTTTTCTCCGCATTTCGTGGGCATTTTCGCGAGGGCGTCGATAGCTTGCCACCCGAAATATGCAAAGCTTTGACCGCCCTCCTCACCTTGAACACTGTGCTTTTGCTGACACCGAGCATCTTGAGTTTGTAATAGTTGCGATAAGTGCATTGTTTTATATAAGTACTTGTTCAATAGCAACTGATTCATTTGAAGCTCGGAACAGGAGTAGTAAATGTGCCGTGTACATGCAAACAAGCACAAAAGCCAGAGCTGCTCTTTCTACTTTTGTCACTTGCATGAAGCTAAAGAGCAGACGACGGGCAGCGTTGTGGAAGGCAAGGGGTTATTTTTCGGTTGCGATCCGGCATGTGCTGTAGCACATGAGAGCTCTACTAAACCAGTTATTAAAATACGAAAGTCTTTATTTATACCTAGAATTGCGTATTTTAGAAGCACGATTTTTTGAGTGGAATTATTTTAGTCACGGAGGCAATCGGACATCGCGCTTTGGTCATCTGGGCAAGGCCTCCCCTTTTTTCTAAAATTGTATCCGACTATAGTTGTTCCTTCTGTGCCCGCATTCTTTAAGTTTTTCGGCTACAATCCTCGAACCAGTTGTGTTGTCATCTTCATGCTTTGTTAAAACATGCATATAGCTTTTTATCAAAAAATGCAAATTGTCAAGAATCAAAATGAAGTATCTAGTTTTCACATTATATGCTTATCATGCTGTGCCACTGGTGTTGGCACTAACAGTGTGTACTCAGACACAAGAAACAACCAGCTGAATTTCTTGCACATGCAAGGCGCTCAAATCTCTCAGTATAAAAATGTATACTTTGCTTAATCTAGAAATACGCCTCAGGATTTCTGCTGTTTACACCAATGTCCCTATGACAAAAATGAAGAGTGCCCGAAATTTGCGTTCATGAGAACAGTGCACACGCGCGTCCACATTTCACGATAGCGCGCATGTACTCATGTAACTTTTAAGCTGTTCCTTATATTGCCCTCAGCGACTATAAACACCTTCACAGCACAGAAATAACTTCTGAAAAACCCACAAGATACGTGAACGAGACAGAAAGGGCCGGAACCAAAACTCGCCCGCAACGCTTATGCACTGTTCACTGCAGAACATATGCATATTGCATGAAACGAACACTTATACGCCTAGCACCACTGCGACACATTGCACGTGCATATCACAGTACACTTACGCTTCGTAAAAGTAAGAACGCTAGCGCTCGAACATTCTGTACGTGTTCGCGGTCACCAATGCGCATCGCAGCCGGCAAAACAGCTCACACGAAGCAAGACACAAACAGCACATTACGAATGCCTGCAATGAGACGACTACGAAGCTCATCGCTACACATCGTGCCATCACTTCTGAAACACAAGCCAGCACTGCACAAACGTGCAATCTTCGTATCGATGAAGCGCGCACACACAACGCCTACGAACACTACATGCTGATGTGGGCGATCGCAAATCTTTTCATTTTGGCGCGTACCGAACTAGTGTCATGCTTAGAATGCAGGTGTGTGCGATGGCCTTCACGTTTGTAATGCACATGCAAAAAACGGCCTAAAACACACGAAATCGGCGGCTTCATTCCTTCCGATCCTCGCGTAAACACAACGCACATCCGTCTGTTTCCTTTGGCGATCGCACGTACTGAAGACTGTCAGGAAGAGTACAGCTGCTTGTAACGTTAAACAAATAGCTTTGCAGGTGCTGAATAGCTCTTGCAATCATCACAATAAACCACACAAAAAACAAACGGCCGCTGAAGCCTAGGGGTCTAGAGCTTGCGCCCCGCTTCGCTTCGAACCAGCGCCATGTTTGTGCGGGCGCCGCACGGATATGGCACGGAGGCAAAAGTTCACGACCGCCTCTCATGACGTCACGTCGGCCATTACTGGCGGACCGCTGGCTTGCGGTGCGGCGTGCGGCCATGGGCGGTTTGAGCGTAAATCGGCCCTAACTGCCCCGTTTTTTTTTTTTTTTGTAATGAAGATGCGCGCCCCTTTGTGGAAACGCTGGCTCCAGCGACGCCTTTTCTTCGACCGCAATTATTGCACTTCAAGCCTTCATCTTTGTGCGAACATGCCATAGTGTTTTTTAATCAGAAGCTGCTGGACCTTAATTCCTGCAGGAATCTAGGTTTCATCGCTTTCGGTTTTGCGTATACACACACTCTCTCTCTCTCTCTCTCTCTCTCTCTCTCTCTCTCTCTCTCTCTCTCTCTCTCTCTCTCTCTCTCTCTCTCTCTCTCTCTCTCGTGACGATGAGGTAAATTTGGAGCTCTCGCTTTGCGCGACGAGAAGGCCTACCGCGTGTTTCCGTATAACTTATCAGTGCATCGATGAGCACGCGCGCGCGTGCACGCATGCATAAATGCATGCATACGAATGCGGCTCGCCGGAATGGCGCTATATGTATAAGCGGCGCGCCGTAATTGCCTCATAAGGCGCGCGGGCATGTGGGATGGCTCTGACGAAACGCGAAGTTCGCTCGAGTGTCTCGCGACACTCCATTATGCGTGGCGCTCGATTATGCGTCGCGCGCCCGCACCCGCGTACTAAAAGAAAGCGTTGCGCAATCTCTCGCCTTACCTCGACGACGACTCTGATGGCAGAGCGGCGGCGGCTGCAGTTGATGCAGAGTGTGAGTGGTCTACCAGCAGCGACCGCATCGCGTCGCTGGATCGTCGTGCCTGCATGCCGCGGCGTTGGAGAAAGCGCGCCTCCCGGGCAGCAGACGAACGTTTAGGGGCAAGGTGGTGGGGGTTTGCATTGGCCAAACACGTGACGAGTGAGCGAAGCGTCTATGCGCCAGGAAGAAACGGACCGAGTGCTCGCGTCCTTGCGCGTATTTGCGCCTTCGCGTCTGTGTGGTCTTTCTGTGCTTCGTGCATGTGTGTGCATACGGGCTTGCGCATATATATATGCAAACGCATATGCATGCATATTATATATATGTGCGTCTTTTAACGTGTGTCACTGTAGTGCGCATGCGTGTCTGGCGGTGTATGCGCACGCGGAAGCAGCTATTCAAACGCGTAACTGTGTACGTGTGTGTGTGGGGGGGGGGGGGGGGGGGGGGGTGTCGCCCTTGCGTTTCCACATTTGCGTTCGCCTTATTTACGCACCGTCTCGAGAGATGCGCGTACCGACCTGGTCGCCCGCCTCGTTGCGTGGTACGTGTTCGTATATGTGTACATAGTGCCGGGCGCATCTCAAAACTGGCACGTGTGTCACTGGGCAGTGACTGCAACGCTTGAAACGATTCGCGCATTTGTGGAGTGAGCCGCATTTCGAGAGAGAAATGTATGCTGCAAATTAAATAAATACATAAATTCAGAGATAATGTTGTACCTAGGGAAAAAATCGGGCAATAATATATATAATGTGGTTTAGCAGGGTACTATGTTTGGCGAGTTGGTACATAGCTAATAAAAGGTATTGTAGCGCGGTGTAAAATACCACACGGAAGAAAAAAGATGACAGAAAGAGCTTGCGCAACTTGCTTTATGTCGTCTCTGCCTTTTTTCCGTTATGTTATTTTACATTGCGCCACTGTACCTCTATTACACACACACACACACACACACACACACACACACACACACACACACACACACACACACACACACACACACACACATACATACTGGTACAGTGATAACTATCCTATATAGTGGGTTACAAGTCAACGAAAGGTGCAACGTCTTTGAGTAACGAGTATGATGCACGGAGCAAACGGAGAGAATGAGCCAGCGACTCGATTGATTGAGTTATTGAGTGCGTGCTTTCCAAAAGTCATAAAACATCGCGCTTTGGGATCTCGTCGGTCTATTATCGCAGCTTGCTCCCACGTCGGGAACTTCGCAGAGCCTGTACTCCCCGCATAATATTTCCACTGCTCATTGTACTCGCATCGTCGCGTGGCGCATCTCTGAACCCTGTCTCTCATATACGGAACAAAAGGACAGGATGGTGACTGTACAAGTAGAAATAGAAGACAGTGAGAAAGAAAGGTTGGAGGGTGACATCGTTTCGTTTTTTTTATTTGAGCTTGCCACGATTTATATTCCGCGTGAATAATTAAATGAAGGAATTACTGTCGAGCACGGCTCTTAAAGGACTAAGCAGGCGGCACGGTAACTCCCCGTCGGATGCGCTGGCGTCGCGGGGACGGATCATCGCCGCCTGGACGTTTGATCGGGTCGGAACCCCGCGCAAATCAAAGGCACGGATAGTGTACCCATGAGAGGGATGCAAATGCACGATACCGTCTCTCTCTCTCTCTCTCTCTCTCTCTCTCTCTCTCTCTCTCTCTCTCTCTCTCTCTCTCTCTCTCTCTCTCTCTCTCTCTCTCACACACACACACACACACACACACACACACACAAACACACACACGCACGCACGCACGCACGCGCGCGCGCGCTGCAGCGTGAACATCGATCAGGTTTCGTATCGCGCAGTCGGGCGTGTAGCGGCAAGAGCAAGTTTTTTTGTCTTTCTGCTGATATTTATTTCTCTTTTTTGCTTAAGCAGAGTCTGGGTTAGCTCATTTATAAACATGCAGCCCAGTTTTGTTTTTTTTTTTAGACGGGGGGGGGGGGGGCTAGTGATGAGAAAGCGAGCGCAACTCGCCGCCTTTCTTCTCAGCGCCGTGTTTCATGTGTTCGCCGCGAACTACAGCATGAAGTTGCGCCAACTATTCCTTTCGCGCGCCATATTGGTTTCCACGTGACAATACATCCGCATGGTCCTGTTCTTTAAATTAATTTTTAATTTCACCGTTGACATATAAGGTTAAGCGACATTGAGGCGTATTTTTTTCTGGCTGAAAAAGAATTTCTTATTATATTTTGCAATAACAACTTGACTGACCCTGTAATCTATTGAGCTCTAAGCATTTTGCTTCGAATACGAGCCCTTGTAGAGAATCATTCGCTTTTACCAAACGTGTTTTCGCCGCGCGCATTCATGCACTGCGACGTCCAAGGCTCAGGCAGGTCACAGTGGGAAAAAAGAAAAAAAAATGCAAGTTGCCCTGTGTGCGGTACGGAACAAATTTGTGAATCTACGCCGATTGGGAAGGACGCGACGCTGTAGTTGTAGGACGCTAGCACCTGCAGCGGGATGTCTGCATGTATGGCTATAAGTTTGCTAGATTTTGACAATGAAGGCGCGCATGTACTTAAGGGGGAGCACTGGTGCAAGAGCCGAAAGACGTGTGCTGGAATGTCGATTGGTCAGATTGATTGATTGAGTGGATTTAAGGTCCCAGAGCAAGGCTAGGACTATGTGGCACGCCGTACGCTTCAGATTCACTTTGGCGACCTTAGCGTCCAACCCAGAGCTTGGTACACGAACGTCTTTTTGCATTTCGCCCCATCGAAATATGCGACATCCTGCGCCGAGAATCGAACACGAGACCTCGTTCGTGCTCAGCAGCAGAGCGCCGTAGCCTCTGCGCCACTGTCGTCACGTGACGGTGTGATACTTTACGATACTGTATAGTGTACACGTCACCTCGACACGACGGGACGCAAGCGGATGAAATAAAAATAACGAAGGAAAGAAATAAAGCGTGCGGTGCTCCTCCCAAATGTACATGGGTCCGCTTGCTGCATAAAGGGTAGAACCAGAAAGCTCTGCATTGAAGTCAACGAGGGCATTGGAAGCCGCCATATAACGTGAGCATGGCGCACAATGGCAACAAGAGTGCGCGTATTGCGAGGCCATGAGAATGGGGAAGGAATAAGACCAGCCCGGGGGAGGGGGGGGGTTATACAAAAATGCGTAATATCGAACAGAACCATGCAGTTCGCATGTTACTTAAGACCCCTTTATTAATGTAAGTCGCCCTGGCGCGCCCTCTGGGAAATCATTTCCCCCGACGGTTTCTCCCCCCCCCCCCCTTCTTCCCCGCCTGCTCGGTGGAAGGGTTCGATGGGTTGGAACCTGGGGTATTCAAATCCGTTAGTCAATTACCGTAGCGCGGGGCGCCTTGGCCCGGATCCCTGCCGTCGCTCTGTAGCGTAATCAGAAGCGAAGTACCACGGGTTCAGAAGAGAAATTACGTGCTCGACCTGCATTCCGCTTTATGGGATAAGGCCCATCGTTGCGAATAACCCGCTCCATTACTCAGCTATAACTTAGCGTTCTACGCTTCGACGGAGCCACCCTTTTGCTGCCATCGATCAGCAGGGGCTTCAGAGACAGGGGGAGGGAGAAAAGATCACCTCGCTCCACCGACTAGTAAGTCGCAACCCCGTATTGAAAAATGCATCTTAACTTGAAGCCCATGCTTGAGTTGATCAAAGGACGCTTGGCAGGTACACAGTTAAATCGTCATTAACGAAGTCGCTGGGACCTTAGAAATAGTTCGTCGAATCGCAAGAATTCGTTCAACCGAAAGCATACGAAACACGTCATCGTATTCAAGAAATTTGTCTACGTACGCATTTATCGTAACCCGCTGAACGTGTCTTGTGTTCTTTAAAGGGGGCCCCTAACCCTTTTGACATGTATCAGTGACATCCATGACGTGAACTGAAACAGGGCATATCCGCATTTCTACCAGAAACTTCGTTGCATTGAGCGAGCCGCTGAGCTCACTCCGTCGCTGCGTGATTTTCAACGCATAGGGCTCCGTATATATGTGTCGGCGAACTGAGAGCACTTCTTTAAATGGCAAATGTCGCCCTATCAGGTTTCTATAAATCGAGGTTAGGTTGATATGTACATACAAACAGGCGAATTCACGGGCGTACAGCATAAAGTAAACGCAAATCAGTTCTGTCGAAGCCCGCAAGGTGGAGGAAAGTACATGAAAGGGAAAAAACTAGCATCCATCCGAATTGTAGCACGTAGCTTCGTGCTACAGTTGGTGTGAATGCCAATTTTCCCCTTGCGACATACACCCCTTGTGTTAGCGCTAAAATATTGTAGTATAGAGGAGTTGTAAAATTGTAGAGTTGCAAAAGCGGTAACAGGAAAATGGTTTGAAGAGCGATTTTTTTTGTATAATTTATTTATCCTCATGCGGAAACAATGTTCGTTGTTGCGGAAAAGAAAAATAATATAACTCCATCAGTTTTTCTATTTTCTTCGTCAAGAGCCAGCTATTTGCGCGTGTGCTCGAAGGCACTACTTAGGCCCTTTAATGAGCGCCCCCCCCCCCCTCCCATTAAAAGAAGAGAGAAAGAAAAGACGGGGAAAAAAAGAAGCGCTTCGCACGGCCTGGCTCAGGCCCATGCAGGCACGTGTAGTGCTCTAACATTCCCTATCCTCGCAATGAAAAACCGTAATGATGCAAAGACTAAATTTTGGTTGTGTGTTTGGCTCGTATGCGTGCGTACACGTGCACATATTCCGGTTTTATCGTCTTTATCGTGGGAGTTTTCTAATGTCGACTGTTTTGATTTCACTGCAAGCGGCGCATTTTTACCGCCGGCTATACTCTCTCACTCTCTCTCTCTCTCTCTTGTTAACCACCACGATCCTAGAAGCGATATTCCGACCATATCGTGGTCCACACAGTTGCACGTTTTAGTCGAGCACCCAAGGCAACCTAAATTCTTCTGCGTTTTCGTAAAGTAATTTTCTCTTTCGATTGTTTCATTCATTCGTCCTTGCTGCGCGCAACTTTCATCTCCATCCATGCAGCCCATCCACATTTCGCAAAAACAACAACGAACTTTTTCGAACTCCTGCGTTTACAACGTTTTTGTCAGAACGTGCCCGCTGGCAGTCATTCGGAACCTAACAAAATCTCACAAAATACCTTGCATCGTTTACTCTTTTTTCTTTATCAACATTGGTGTGCAGTTTTGCATTAGCGTTATTAATATGCATGGCTCATCAAATGCCCCCTCCCTTATTCATATAAGACGTTATCTTTTTTGCCGTTCCTTCTGGAGCTCAATTTCGAAGCGCGTCTTGAATTATTGATCGCCGCATTACTCGCGGCAGTGACAGCGAGTCCGCATGCGCGAAGACTTTTCTTTTTTTCTTTATTTGTTTTTTGAAACTACGCACAGTACTTCCAAGATTGGAACCCAATATAGCACCTTGCTTCAACTCTGCCGTCGTCTCACCGTCCGACATTAAGCAGCAGCAGGTAGCTTGTGTCTGAGCTTCACTGCATCACATAAAAATGTGGCCGAATCAACGGCTCCACCTAACCCCCGCTCTTTTATTTCGCATACACTTCGCTGTATCTCTTTGTCAGTCTTTTCTGTCGCCCTTGCGACGGCAATTCTATTGCCAAGGATTTATGCAAATAGGGACCGTATTGGAATCAGTTCCACAAAGAACGGATGGCGCGCGGCGGTCCTTTGTGATTTCTAAACGAACCCGATAGGTTTTAGTTAGGGAAGATAGCCAGCTCTTCGCAACTTGTGGAATTGGCGAGCCGGTCAGTAGCCACCGCTGTAGGATCTCGACCCTCACTGTGTGCTCTATTCCGTCTTTTTCGACCGTCTCTGCCGCCGTTTTATCTCGGCAAACACTTTCCTCTTTTCTTATTCTGCACGGTGTTCCGTACCGATGAATAAAGGCTGTGCCCGGGGCACTTCTTTTTGTTCTTGTCTTGGCTGCAGATAAATCGCTTTCTTGAGGCTTCTTTTCTTTTTGTCTACGAACGCGCCTGGGAAAACGAGCGTAGAAATTTGTTGTTTCCCATGAAAGAGGAGACGACTACGCTTTTAGGACAAAATGCGGAGGATGAAACTAGCCACGGAGTAAAGCAAGGAACAAGAAAAAAAAGTGCGAAGGGAAAAGCTTTTTCCACTTCCTGATGACGCGCGGTGCCTCGGGAGGTGCTCGAAAGGGCGTTCTTGGCAAAACGCTTTATGTTCCTTCTTCTCCTCTTTCAAAGGGCCCAAATTGCAAAGCAGGAAAGTGGGGTGGGTTGTTTGACGGGGACAGTCAAGGCGGTAGCACAAGCGGCTGCGCATTGTCGAACGAAAGCTGCAAAGGAGCCCAGAACAAATGCAGGGAAGAGAGACCTGGGAGGATGTCAAAAGTAAAAAAAAAAAAAATAGCGGTAACGGGAAGCCGGCTGCACTGTTGTGCTTCCAGCACTGCTAAAGCAAAACGCACAAAAGTTGGCACGCAAAACGTGGGGAGCGAGCGCGCCGCTTTTGCCTACCAGCATGCGCAACCGCAGCGCCTCCTTCCTGCCGGTTTCTCGGCGGTAGTCCAGTGTCGCCGCAGCCGTGCGCCCTGCGCGCGCTTATTGTTTTATTATTATTTGTTTTTCTATGTTGCTTTTGAATCCCCCGAGCTTTCTTCTCTGCTTGGATGCTTTAAGCGAGGAGCGCGTTCCGTTCCGCCTGAGGGTGTCGGCTCCGCCTACCTACCACCGCGACGGGTCGCCTCGCGCGAGCGGCTGGTAGGCGAGCGAAAACGAACCTGCGCGTGACGTTGGGCGTGACGTCACATTAGTGATAGGAAGACAGCGCCGCCGCGCCGCGCGGCCGGAAAGCGCGTTCTCCTGCGGCGCCACGGAGACTACTCGGCTGGTGGCTGGCTGCGGCTGCGAACCAGTCTTGCTGCCGCTTGGCTTTCTTCTGCTACGCTGCTATCGAGCGGCGGGGAAGCCGGTCTCCATCGACGTCCTACTCTCGCGGGCAGCGGCGGCCCCGGGCTGCTTCTCTCTTGTCTCCCCGTGCGTGTGTATGTGTGCGATTGGGTGTGTGTGCGTGTGTCCGTGCGCGCCGACGCTTCGTGACATTCCATTCGCGTTTCTGTTGCCGCCGGCGACGCGCGGATTCCTTGGTTGAACCTTGGACTCCCCCGATCGCCGCCGCAAGGGAAGCCTCTGTGCGTCGCGTCTCCTTCGTTCGTGGTGGTGCTTCGTTTAGGGACGGAGCTCGTGCCGAAACGAAGGAGCCGGCGCGAGTGCTTGTGGGGCGAGAGTATCCGACGGCGGCATCCTCTTCGTCGACGCGCAGTCACGGCACCCCTCTGGGCCCTTCTTGCAGCACCTCAGCCGGCCTTCTACCTCCTTCACCGGCGTCGTCGAACCCTAGCGAGGTATGTCGTGAATCTGTGTGTGTTTTAGTGGCTCTGGGGTCCATGCTTCCTTCGGTGCGCCGGTTAGTGTTTGTTGATGTTGGCCCTGCTATCCGTGTCTCCTTCGTGTGGTCTGCTTGAAAGCACGCTTGCCTTAGCTGTAGTCCTCCTCCAGTTGCATATTTTTCCTCGTTCGCCGTGGTTGGCAAATATTCTTTCTTGACGCCTTCGCTTTAATTTCCTCGAAAGAGTTGCTTGTTTTTTCGCGCCGGTGTGCGTTTACGCGATAATCTTCCTTGTGATCTTGCTGAAGGAGCCACAAGCTTTTAGTGACCTCTCCTTGCTCTGCTCTTCGTCGCGGATAGATGGGAAACGTCAGAGCAGTGTTTGGAACCAACAGCGGCGTCCTTTGTCAGGGCGTCTGCTATATTATTAGCTTGAAGTCGGTGCCGTGAAGTGTCTAGAAATTAGAACACTCCTGGTTTACCCCAACGAGTCACAGCCTAGCTAAAACCAGTGTTTTACCCAACGGATTGTTTCGTTTGGCAGCGCAACTGAAATGAGCCAAGGCTGTGTTCGGTGATTCATGCCACCTTCCCTAGTCCACTCATAATCAAATCAGCTTCTGTTTCTTACTGAGACCACCCAGGCGGTCACCGAGAGCGTAATATCTGCCTGTATTATATACACTATCCACCGCTCATGTTTCTCACCGAAGATCTTGCCACGTTACGTGAGCCTTGTTGAGGTGCATTTGGTGCGCCTCAGGTAAAAACCAAGTTCACAAGGTTATTCTGCTTGACTTATTACCGTTCTAATGGCACGCTCAGCGGGAAATGCGACAGCATGGTGTCGCTTCGACTTCATTGTCATCACCGTTCGCTCGCCAAGAATAAGTATGGCGAGGGAAAATATCAGCCTTAGGGCATACATATAAGATTTTCTTTTTACGCCAATAACCATTCGTAAGAGCAGTTGCTAGCCAATCCTGCTATTGGACGTATCATTACCGAAGGTGGCCGGCCAGTGGCATGGATCATTCGCAAACGAAAATCTTTGCGGATTCGGATCCATGTTTTCAGACACACTTCAGCCCGGCCCTCCTGGCTCCCATTAGAAACGTTCTCGCGCTCTCTGGTAATCGGCTTCGTGCGTGCAAGTTCGTTCTGTCGATACTGGCTATGTCGGAATCCCTGTAAGCATGTGGAACTGATGCGAAGGCACGTTGTTCTGGCGGCCAGCCACACCAGTTTGGCGGCGCCTACGTGGGTTATATATATATATATATATATATATATATATATATATATATATATATATATATATATATATATATATATTCAGCCGCGCGAAATCGTGACGAGCTGACCGGGATCGAAATGCGTTTCTCTCTTCGCCATTCCTGGCACGCGGGTTCTTGTGGATGGAGAATAGAACGACCGCTTCTCTCCACCACTCTCTCTCTCGACTAAACGCTCTCGCTAGCGCCTAGGATTGCTTTGCCGATCGTTTGCCTAGCGGAGGTGGAATGGAGGAGGGAGAGGCCGCGGTAGAGGGTGAACGAGCGTTCGCGTCGCTGACGATTACGGAATATTTCGGGTTCACGAGTGTTGCGCAACTGGTGGCCAAGCCTGCCTCCCCTCATCGCTGTGTTTATATGCAGCAGGGCGACTTGAGAGAGAGAGAGACTCTCACGAAGCGACAACCTGGCGGTTCCGGTTTTCTTTCTTTCTGTGTTTCTTCTTGCGTGTGTGGGGGGGGGGGAGGGGAGGGGAGGGAGGGGCGGCAGGGACTGGGTCTCGCGTCTTGACCGTCCCATGGAAAATGGCTTCTCTGGCTTTGCCAGAATGCCTTCGCTGCGCGTTCGTGGCTCGTCACACCTGCTTTCGGTATTTTAACTAGAACAGGTGTATGCGGTGTATATAACCGCGCGCGCAAACAGCCTCCTTCCGCGCTTTTTGTCTCTACGTTCTTGCAGCGTCACCTGTTGTTCTGTTAGTGGTTTGCTCTTGTCGTTGCATCCGTTTATTTAATACCGTACGTACTAGGATCAGACGGAATGAATGGAATAAAACAACGACTGCGTTGGGTTGGAAAATGGAGGTCGAAGTGCAGCGTAGTCGTCTCTGTGTTACGAGGTTAGACATGGCGGCTTCGCTCGAGATTCATTTGGTAGCATTGCGGCTCCTCAAGTCAGTTAGTTCGCGACATTGGTAAGCAGTGTATGAATTAAAGCACATGGTCACTTTATAGACCGTTCTGGAATGAAACAATATAGGTGGCACCCTCTCGTTCGGAGTGATAGAAAGAAAAAAGTTATCTTATTAGCTTCCCCACTTTCTTCTTATCACGACGCAAACAAACTTGTATGTTTTTGTTGGCACTTGTCAATGTATAGTCAGACCACACATACCTTAGAAGCGCCGGCGAACGCGCCAAGAGTACCACAACAACCACGTCTCTGCGGCCCATGCAAGGCTCATTAGACTTCTTGCCCTATAAACGGCATTCGTCAGCAGTGGCTCAGATAACTAGCACGTACCGAAAGGGCTGTTAATGCCTGTGTGCACTGGAAATTAACAATGACTCGTTCGTAGCGAGAGGTTAGCGTGAAATGTCAGGAAACGCGCAAAATTAATAGCTCACACATGCAAATTTTTTTTCCACCCTGTATAACGAAGCTGATGGCAAGCCCCAACGCTTGCAGAAACCTCACTCTCCCGGTCCTTGGCTGACGAAAAATGTCAGTAGCTAACCGGTGTCGTGAAGTCGGGGTTCCGTGCGGCCAACGAAGATTCCCTTGGTGGCACCGTGCCGAGAGAAAGAAGGGTTCCGAGGGACGTTGAAGAGAATGAAAACAGAAATATATTTTTAAAAAAAGAAAAGGTGCATGATCAAGTTTTCCAACACGGTTCCAGCTATCGGAGCACACTGTGGTACCGTTGTCAGATGGTAAGAGGACCCGGCACCTGGAGGTGCTGTCAAGAGCTACTCGTGCACGTGGTGCACCTGTCTCCAACGTGTCGCAATAGGAGGCAACCACCTGTCGCCGACGCTTCTTTTCGGGAAGGGCCCTTTCATCGATAACTGGCCAATTCGTGACGGTCAGGAGGGCGACGTTGCCGTCTTGAAGCGAAGCGAATGATGTGGCGTGAACATCAACTGTGACGACTGCATGTCGCTGGTGGGGCATCCCCCGCTCCGAAGGACCGACCGCCAGGCACAACACCGGTCAGTTGGGAATTTGCGCCTCGGGAAAAGGTGCCAGTCGCTAAAATATGCCACATACACGAAGGTTTTTCTCAATTTGCCCATCTGCAATATGCTTCATACAGTAAAGCGTGCCCCGTATTTCTGAAATTGGTATTCCCATTACGCGATAAAAGAAGGGAGGAAATAAAATTAAAAAAAAAAGAAAAGACACACGGGGACACCCAACGCTACACTTGTGTATGTCTGTGCTTGTGCGTCTCGTCTTTGGGCCTGTATATTATCGCGTTACGGGAATACAATATTCCAGATGCGTTGCCAGCAACACCCACAATGCGACCCTCGTGAACCTCATTTCTAGTTTTGTCGCCAAATGAGTTCTGTAGCTGTTGGCAACTTGGCGCTTATCGCTTGAATCTCTTTCCCCTTCGTAGGCGCTGGCGCCGAATTTACGACGATAGCGGCCGGCTAATCGCTACCGCGAAAACGGAAGCCTTGAGGTCGTTTGCGCGGCGAGGTCATGCGTGTCCCGTTTCTCGGAGGCAAGCGGAAGATGTGCGGTACATTACGCACTGCGAGACGTGGATGCACCCACATATGATGTTGCATCCTTTGGAGTGTTAAGCTCGTCTTAAGTGTTCATCATCGTCACCACCTTAAAGACCCGCAGTGATTATCATTCCCCTCTAGCTCTATAATCAGCATAGTCAATTTTGCTCTAAGCCGACTGGACTCGAAGACCGTTATCCGAGTAAAAGATACTCAGATCGTGGCCACACCAATCACTGGCACAAGAATCGGTTCGTGCACTAGTACCCTAATTGAAGTGCACTGGTTTAAGAGACAGCTTATAGCATCCCTGGGCATCCTCCCACGTGCATTCAGTACTCCCTGTTTTCTTCTTTCTATTGTATTCTCCTTTCCCTTACCCCCGTCTAGGGTAGCAAATCGGACGCTCGTCTGGTTGACCGCCATGTCTTTTCTCTCCTTGCCTCCTTGCGTTGCGTTCTCTCGCTCTTTTTTTTTTTTTCAGAATCGCACAGGCCACGCAGAACACAAGATTCTAACCGATATATTTTGCGTTGCAGTGAGAGGTAGAAAAGTGATGGAGAGGCAGGCAGGTCAACCAGACTCCTGCCAGGTTTGCTACCCCACGTCATGGAAAAGGGATTAGCGGAGTGTTTCTCAGAATAACGCATTAAGTTATTGCAGCATTCTTATAACACTGCAGTACTGTATGTCCTAATGTTTTTTGTTGCCGTGGTCAGCCTTTCCCCGCTGTCACGGTCACAAGAGGAAAGGCGCCCGGAAAGAGTAAGGGGAAACCTACAGATCAGAAAACGCAAAGGTCAATCACAGACACTTCTGGTTTGCTACCCTTCGCAGAATAAAAGGATAGCGGGACGCAAAATAGGAGGAAGAGAAATAGCGCATGCACTGCGGGTTTCTTCGGTAAGCACAGCAAGAGGTGCTGGAAGAAACAAAAGTCTGCAGCACCGAATTTGCGTGTGTTTTGCGATGTTTGATGCATGTTTTTTTTAGGCATAACTGAAGCAAGAAATACCTAATTTCCAACCGTTACTTGCTCGCCGAGGAGGTCACTAGCAAAGCTAATGAAGACCGCACGAGAGCCGCGGTGCCTAGTCCTTTCGTCTCGATACCGGGAGATTCAAATTGAATGGGTTTCCAAATGGAGCAAATAAAGCGTAGTTTCTGGAAACGTCACTTATTTAACACGGCACAATGCCGAGGAAGAGAGATGAAAGGAGAAAGCCAGGGAAGGACGATGAGTGAGCTACCGCCGGACAGGCACACGGAACGTGTTGAAGGGTCTCCTCGCCACCAGTCATCAGACTTGTAGCACGTTGCATTTTCGGAAGTATATGGCCTTATTGGTTTTAGCATATTAGCTATTGTGCTGGGAGATTCCACCTTTGGACACACAACTCTCTCTCTCTCTCTCTCTCCTTGCGTGTGAATTGGCAAGACGACACCAGCAGTCGGTTTCAAAGTCCGGCGGGGTTCGCGGTGAAAGCTTCGCTCTAAATGCACGAAGCCGTGATCTGCGCCCCAATACGTCGCCCGCCCGACGGCTCGGAGGATGCGAGCACCAGACGTCACTCCTCGGCCGGCCTCCTTGCTACGTCAGCTGCGCGGACGCATCGCGTTTTCCTGCCATTCCACGCTGCGCCTTGCAGGTAGCAAGAAGGCGGCGGCGGCGGCGCCACGTCTTGTCCTTCAGGGGTAGCGAAAGCGAGATGCGGGAGAGGGGGACGAGGGTAGAGTCCCGCGACGCCCGCGGAGTTCGCCGACTCGTGTTTTTCTCTCTCGAAGGCCGAGGTCTATCCCCGTCCGCTTGGCGAGAGCGCGCGCGTAGCAGGTTATGCCGGAGCTGTGTAGCACTACCAACGCCGAGCAAGTTGCGCGCAGCGTCGCGGTGCGTGCTGCCCTCGAGTGTAGTACGCTGCCTCCGTGATTTTAGTTTGTGACGGCCTGGCGCGCTCGTCGCTTTTCCTCAGCGTCTTGCGGGTTCAGACTTCAGATCGCCGTCGCCATTGTTTCTCTTCGTTTGTACAGGCACACGCGTGATGCGGTTGCTGCACAGTATCGCGATGTCTAAGCTCGTTCTGGGCGGCTTGGACATTGCGAAATGGCTCTCATGTCGCTTAGTTATTTTCAAGCTGTGAAATTGCTGCCCACGGGCGCAAACTTTGTGATCTTTGCCTCTGCGGCTCATTGCAGCTTCTAATACAAAGCCTAGACTGCGGGGCTTTACTCGGTGATGTGAAACCTGCAGTTGCCGAATCTTTCCTGATATTAGACACGCTACGGTCTTCCCCGTCGTTGGTTCACGTCATTCACGTTCTCTGCGCGTTTTAGGACTCAGCAAAAGGGCGCTCTTCTGATAGTTGTGCTGACAGGGTGTCATAATGGTTGTTGCAGCCGCAGAGACACGCATATGCACGCACGCAGCAACGCCTTTCTTGGACCTATTTTGCACGACGCTTTGCATACGTTTGGTTATGCTACGAGCGATGTTACGGAGCGGATCTTGGGGTTGGTCGCTCCTTGGTGGCGCGTCGGTCGTTCGGTCGGTCGGCTAACTTGTGAAGCATGTCTCATGAAACATTGCCGGATTTCGGAATGCCACTTTTGCAACTGTCATAATTGCAGAAGCTACGCGCCCGCTTTATCGGCGCCCATGACATGGCTGCGTTTCGCCGCTTGTGTTAAGATGTAGACCACGTTATTCTCTTGCCCGTCGTTGCGGTCGCACGATCTGGTGCCTCTCGCAGCCTTTGAACCGTGCTGCGTGCTACTGTGCGACGGCGCTGGCAGCGCGCGCACGTATACATTAGACCGGTCCAGGCAGCCGGTGACGACGATATGACGACGGCGCTAGTGGTCGCGGAGCTTTTTTCTGTGTTCGTGCGTTTTCTTTATTGCCGCGCGGCGAGAAAGTGCCTGCGCCGATAGTGCGCCTCGTTAAAGGAAGACCCGCGAGCGCCGCTGTCTCTGTTCGGGAGACAGATTGAAAACACATTTCCGCTGTTTTGTTGTTTTTTTTTTCTTGCGCCCCCTCTTTCCTTTTTTGGCAGAACCTTCATTCTAAAGCGCCCGCGAAGATGACACGGGTTGTTAGGCGAAGCTGAAAAGCGGCTAGATACTCGACGCGCTCGTTCGACGGCTTTCGAACTTTTGTGTCCTCAAATTGGAAAGGACGCGCCGAGAAACAGACGCGAGGAAGAAGGGTGCAAGCTGTCGGTTCACTTTTGGCGCCCGTTCTGTGTGGATACTTTGCGGTCGTTGGCATCCTTGTCTCGCCTCTCCCTCCCTCGCCCCTTCTCCCTCGCTGGTTTTTCTCGGAGCGTGTCTGCGAAAACGATGGTTGAGAGTTGGGTTATCTCACTGTTCGGAGGGACGTATCAGTGCGCTTGTGTTGACGACTGATACCCCTCTCCAACATCGAACAGTAATCGTCAAGCCCATACATTGGTGCCTTCTGCGTAACTACTTTTCGGGGATAGTTAGCAGACGACAGGGAGAGGGTGTAGAACAGCAGAGTTTAGGGGGCAAGAATATTGTTCACAACTGTACGGAATAAGGTAAGATAGAAATGTGTAACCGTCAAGAAGCACAGTTCGGTTGCGTCGACACTCTGACGAAATGTTCGTGACCTGGCCCCGCACACCGGCCCTGTTTAGTCGCGGCAATACGGCCTCAGCACATCCTCGCGCCGTGACCACACATGCGTGAAGAAGAACCCCGACACCGAGTTTGCGCGGCGGCCAATTGCTTCCTGCAGCTTACTGTCTCCTTCTTCTCTTTTAGAATTTTGCTTGCTGTCGTCTTTTTAAAATTCATTTTTTTTTAGAGCGCGTTAGGACGTACGTATGTGTACAACAAGCTGTTACTGTCCCACGCACCGCAGTTGTCCTTCGGCTGTCCCATTTGCCTGCCGCCGGTTCCCACTTCGAGAATATTTTATGGCCTGCCTTTTCTCCCCACTTTTCCCCCCCACTTTCCCCTTACGCGACCGTTTGCACGAGCAGTATTTCTTTCCCGCTTGCGTGTTTGTTGCGCCGACCGCGCCTCTGTGCTTGTATGGGATCGCCTCGCCGGCGGCTTTCTTCGCTTTGTGACCGAAAAACGCCGCGCGCGGCTTTAGGAGAGGGCACTGAAAGCTGCGGGAAAGGGCAAGGAGGGCGAGAGAACCGTCATTTGTCACGTAGAGTTGGAGAGAGAGGAAATAAAGACAGCGACATGCGGACCGGAACCGGAAGTGGCAGCTTACACTCAGCTACCGACGCCCCTGAAACCACCACCATACCGACTTGTCACGCGGGGAAGAACGATTGCGTGTTTTTTAATATATATTTTTTCTTTCAGAAGGATTTTTCTTTCTTTCCAAGTGAATGTGAAGGGGATATTTGGGAAAGGACCAGTGGTGTTTAAGGCACATCGTCTGCTTCTTGAACAAAAAGTCGCCGTCTCTGCTAGTACTTGGTCGCTGCTTCTGCGGCGATCCTTCATGGCCACTTGATCCCATTGAGAAAAGAAGCTTTGCCGCCTTTCCGGGGGAGTGTGTGCTTTCTCGTAAGCTGTTCTTCTCCGAGGACTTCTTAGTTATATTTTTTTTCTTCGTTAGTGCGGGCACTAAACCGGAGGTGCGGTGGCCCTCCTTTGTGAACGAACCCGGGTTCGTCGAGTAGCGAATCTTACGCGGTCCTCGGCGTTTACTCGACCGTGGTGACATTTTCCCTAGTGCGCGCCATTTAAACTTCGATTCTACTTCTCCCCCGTGCCTTAACATCCACAAGAAGTGTCTCTTTAAGACGGTTGCGTCGGGGTTTTCTTTGGGTCGGCGTCCTTGAACGAGATCAATGGCCTGGTAGGCCGGGTGCGACAACGCTGGCGGTCGGATCTCGCTTGCGCGAGCTGTTGAGCCGCAGACAACCGTTGGCGTGGAGTTTTTAAAACTAATAATGTCTTCCTCCTTCGCGTTCAGTTCTGTTCCTTGTCCAAAATTTGTTATTGGGATATCAATTAACGTGGACACAACTGGCAAATTTTCACCATCGCCCTGATGGTCAGTATTTATAATAATAATAATAATAATAATAATAATAATAATAATAATAATAATAATAATAATAATCAGATATTCATATATATTTATATAAATGTATGCTATGTGTGTGCTGTCACTTGTTGGGGCTTTGCACTTCGGTCGATACTGCCATTCTTACTATTTTTCTCATTTGTTGGTTTATCTGCCGCGCCGGCTCGGTGGCTGTGGCGGTTGCGGGTTCGATTCCTGCTTGCGGCGACCGCATTGGCCGCATTCCGATGGGGGGCGGCGTTACGCAAGAAGGTTCGTGTATCGCGCGTCGTGTGCACTTTAAGGGACCCCCGGCGGCCAGTTGATCCAGAACCCTCAGCGACAACATCCCCCGTAAACCGCTCTTGCAGTCTCTTGACGTCAAACCCGATAAACATTGAAATGGTGTTGCTTTACGGCTCGCTCACTCCGAATTAGTAATTTGGGTGACTACAGCGCGCTGTGATGCAAACACACGACGGCGCCGATGATCATGTGGTTGGCGCTGCCGTAACCGGCAGTGGATGTCGGGTCGGTCTGTCAGGCCAGCTCTTAGCTCGAGATGTTTCGCATCGTCGTGCGTACGGCGCGGCGAAGCCGCAACGGCGTGGCTTTCGTTTTCGCTGGAAGTGTCTCGCGGCGATTGCGATCGACGCAACCGCGTGTCGCGGCCTGTGCATAATATAGCGCGAGGCGAAAGACGGCGTGGTGGCAGCTGTTCTCTTGTTCGTGGAGCGTATACACAAACGAGCTCTCGACTCTGAGGAATTCTCCGTAGGTCTACGTCGCAGCAACGTGCCGCGCGCGCGCGCACACGCACGCACGCGCACACACACACACGCACGCACGCACACACACACACACACACACACACACACACACACACACACACACACACACACACACACACACACACACACACACACACACACACACACACACACACACAAAATTGTCCAATAGTAAAAGTCTCGGTTAGTGTTATTTAATAGTAAACGCCTACTTTAATTAAATAGGAGAAATTTGAATACCAGTTGTCTATTTCAATAGTCCCTTCGTTACGTCGGATACTTGTAAGTCTGTGTGTAACCCTTATTTTGTCCAGCCTGTCTGCAGTAAGTACGTTTAATTTTAGCCACCTGTCGATCCGCATGGGGCCGAGGAGCTCTTCAAGCTGCGGCGTTTTCTCCTGTAGCCTCCTGCTCATTTGTTTCGGAAAATAAAGATTTATTTATTTATTTATTTATTTTTTATTTATTTATTTATTTATTTATTGAGAGGCGCGTTTGTACGATGCTAATCGCCGGATGATGACACTTCGATACTGTGTTCTGATGGTTTTACCGAAAGCTTCGATGTGCAGCACACAATTGCAGTTGTTGTAATAATTAGTACGGCGAGGATCTCCGCTGACTTGCGTTTATTTTCTTTTTCGAACAGAAAATTAAGGCAAGCGTAATTCTTGTAAGGAAGAAGCAGAAGAAGGAGAATGATGGTCCTTTGTATCCAGGTGGCCTTCGTCGAGTTGTGATACCTTAGCTTATCGTGGCGCTCCGCGGCGTCTCCTCGCGTGACCTGCGCGCAGTCCGCCGCAAAGCGGATTTGCACCGCAAACCTGTCATGCGGTCGCCGGAGCGGATCCTCGCCGACGCTGGTGCGTCCCCGTGTCCTGGTGATCAGGCGGGCATTCTTCTTCGTGATTTGAGGAGAGGGAAAATACGCTCAGTTCTGCAGACTCGGCTGCAACCACCACCTTGTTGTTCTCTCCTCCCCCTCAGTCCGCCTCGTGTCGCGGCGGCGGCGGTGCCTCAAAGCGTCCCGCGCTTCGTTTTACTGCCCCACCGCTCCTTGTCGTGCGCTTGTGTAACGAGGCCGGCGACGACCTTGGTCGCGCGTGGTGGCGGGCAAGCAGGGTCGGGCCGGCTATCGAGTTCTCGCGTGCGCAGACTGTGTTGCTCCCCTCTTCCGTCTTTCTCTTCTACATCGCTGTGAAACGTTTCTTTCTTTCTTTCTTTCTTTCTCAATCGGCATTGGTTGGAATGTCTTGGTTCTGCATGCGGTCGTCAGCAAGCAGCTGCGTTTCGCTTCGGGCACGAGGCGCGAGCTAGCTTATTACGTAACGGATCCGCGAGAGATGATTCGTGTGACCTCGTTGCCATGCTACAGCGCCGTGTGCTCTCTTTCGTTGGCTGGCGCATACGCTTGACTTTCTGGCCAATGACTACGGTTACATCGTCTCTTGCCACATCAGACTTGATGAAATAGCGTTTGTTTTGCATGCGCGTGGCTATCGTGTCTTCGATGTCTTGAGTAGTGGCGAACGAAAGGTGTGCTGAGAGCTCATCTTTTCGTATACCTAGTGCGCTCCGCACATTCGAGATAGAAAAGAGGGGGGGGGGGCAGAGATGTAAGATATTGGTTATGTGCGTGAGACATACATAATAAGGAGAAGGCTTCGCCGAGTAGTGCATGCAGAGCGAACCGCGATCAATTGTATACTTCACTGTCCTCGATCTTGAGAGCTTTCCCGGGGAAGCTTAAATCGCGGGCTACATGGAGCGAATTGTCACGGCGAACGCGGCGCGGCGAACAGGGGCACGGCGGCAAGACGTCGAAGATGCGCTGCATAGCAATACATGAGGCGAACAGCGGGCAGACGCCGCCGCGAGTTCGCCGTGTTGGCGCCAGTGTCATCAGACTTAGCATACGCGTTGTGGTAAACAATGAAACAAATATAAGCGCTTCTTAAGGTGGCAGATACCGCTTTTATAACTGAAAAATACACCAACACTAGCGCAGACACCAACGTGGTTGCAGAAGACGAGAAAAGGCCGCGCGCGAAAGACCAGCATGCCTAGCGACCGGAACTGGCGCCTCCCGATTGGCTGTTGTCCACCGCTGCGCGCTCGACGCTTCCGGCGGCCCGACGAAAATATTTGGACAGACAGATCGGCGGCGGCCGTCAAATTTTTGGACGCCGACCGTCGGGCGTTCGCCGCCCAAGGAAGTTCGTCGCTCGGACGCCGGTTATTCGCTCCATGTATTCCGGGCTTAAATGTATCTAGGAGACCATATCCAGTTTACAGCGATATCGCTCCTATTAGGGGGTGGAATGGGCTAGTGAAAGTGTGAGAGTGTGCGCGGTGGATTCCGGTGCCCTGATGCGGGACGGGCACGAAAACGTTTCTTTATAACCTTATCGTAGCTTTGCGTCGCAAAGTTACGTGATTCAACGTATTGTAATAGCGCAGTAGGTTATGAGGGACGCTGAGTGAAGGGGCTAAAGATTTATTTTGACTGTGGTTAATTATTTAATGTGCACTCAAACATGCTACACGAACGCTTCTCCCCTCTCTCTATCTGTCTCTCTTTTCCTTTTTTTTTTTCGTTCCGCCCCCGTCGGATTGAGGCCTCCGCGGACCGGAGTCGAAACCCCCCCCCCCCCCCCTTCCTTGCGCTTACCGGCGCTACACATCATAGCCACTGAGTCACCGCGGTATGTACACAACGTACGTAAGACGCGTCACCGCGGCCATGTCGTTGTATGAGGTTGACGAACGTCTCGGTTCATGAACTGCGTAAATAATGTAGTTGATGGGACAATATTCAACGTAGCGATAGACATGTCGAGCTCCCCTGGAAAACAGCACCTGCCGACAACGAGGCGCCTTTCTTTTACACAGTATAAAAAGCCCGAGGTGCAATTACAACCATTAGTCGTCGCAGTGGCCATGCTTGAAATGTGCGAAGATGTTCAAGTAATCGCCGCAGCACGATGAGTAGACAACGCGTGTTTTCGGCGAACTGCAAATGGAAATGAGAGTGGACGTTCATTTTTTTTTTCTTTTTCTTTCTAGTTCAAATCAGCGACCTAGCCTACTCGTACCTTGATGGTCTTTATATCTTTTACAGTTTCCGAAGCTCTACAAGGGACCGTCTTTTGTTTAGGCTGACCTCATGAGCGTGCTTCAAGTGAATAGATTCTCCCAGTTGTGGGGTGCGTGGTCGTTTAGCGAAGACATCGTACGTCGCGTTACACATCAGGCGGATCACGCTACTTCGTCTTCTTGACGGATTGAAAGCTTGCATCAGGTGACGTGTGCGTTGGCGATGAAAGTTGGAAGGCGCATTTAAGTGCATGCGTTCAGGCGCGCCTTTCAAGGACGCCGAGTTGATTCGTGTCGTGGTAGATATGAGAGAGATACGCGCGTGATGGATAGTAGTCGTCGCATTTCCCAAGATAAACGTGGTCAATGTCACGAGTGTACGCGAAGTCGGCTTTATGAGATTTTCGCAAGCAGCGGCCTACACCAGAAGAACTGCCTTGCTGTGTAACGGAGTTCTCAAATTCTAAGGCGTGGGTGGATAGAAATAAGGCTTCCGTTGCGCCTATATTATCTCGGTTAGAGAGGCACACATGTTATATACAGCAAAGGTGCATGTTTGGAAACGAGCAGATGACACACGCTGTGTATCGTCTGCTCTTCTCGGGCGTGCGTCGTCTGTTCCTGCCAACGTAGCTATTTGACTTTGCAACAACCCACTAGTTATCCCCGCCTGAACATCACCACGAGAAGAGACCCAACAAACAAAAGTTACGGCAACGTATATAGCGTACCACTTTCTCGTTTCACCGGGCGGCCGCCATCCTTTTCAATTTAGACGGCGCCAGGAGCCGGTCTGATCTGTCAGCGATCGTCCCACGCAAGCTTGTTTCGCGACGAACCTGCCTACCGTCGTTTCGTATCGGCCGCTTGCTTCTGCTTCTTAGTCAGTTTCGCTTACGCAGACAGTACAGTCTTACTTTTTTCTCTTCGCCCACCCACAGGAGGCAGATGCCACGACGCAGCTTTAGCGTCTCACTCGCGTCTGCCACACCGCACCAGCAGCTGACGCAGTCCGCAGTCGGTGAACGGCACCTTGCTCACGCTAGTCACGTCCTCGGCTCTCATACTTTGCTGTATTTTATAAGTTTCCCGTCTCCTGGAATTTTGTTTTTCGTTTTTTCGCTGCCTTTTCCAGCCGCCTTCGCGTCGCACTGTCCCCAAGAATCGACGATGCTCGACAGGAGGTCGGGGTGTTCTCGCATTCGATTGAGTCACACGCGAGCTTCGCTTATCGTCGATTGACCCCGCCTCCACCTTCAAATCCTTATACCCATCTCGAAGCTTAACTATTGTGTAAGAAGGCGAAGGCGAGAAAGTCCGTACTCTTGTCTGACGTTCCAGATAGCCTCGGCACCGACCCGGCCGCTTTCCCTCCCCTGTCTATTTTATCACCGTCTCCTCGTAAACGGTGACCGCGCGCGGTTCTTTGATGATGCAGTTGCGGCGGCGATTAACGACGCGCTGTTTTTGTTTGCCTCGTTCTTTCGGAGATGGCGGCTCGATCTCTTCACTGCTATTGCTGCCGGGATTTTTCCGAGACGGAGCGAAAAAGCGAGATCCTTATCTCTCGCAGCAGCCGCGGCCTGACTGTGGCTCGTGCTAGCCGGATTATCTTTACGGCCGCCGCGTTTTTCAAAGTCCCCCCCGTGTTCTGGCGGTGCGAGACTGCGGTGGCAGTCCATGGCAGTCTTATCATCGACTGCACGGCAGCTCGCGCGCTGTTTAAAACCTGTTCTCTCCACGCAGATGTCTCTTTCGATGCCGTCGCATTTTCAGTGCGGTTCCTAAAGCGATGTCGAGTTGACTGAGTTGCATCTCACTGGCGTTCGACTTGTGTATGCGCGTCACTCGTGTTTTCTACATTGTCATTCCAGTCTTTACGATACACACCGCTTGAGTGCATGTCGCCGCCGCTTTTAATGTCGAAAAAGCAGGCGCTATACTGCCTGCTTCACAAATACGCTAACTAGCGCTACGCAGCGCGGCATCTGCTGCGGCACCTGCCCATTTTGATACGTATTTCATAGGTACAAGAAGAAAGCTGAAATTTCTGAAGTCTAGCACAGGCGAGGCTGCAATTCGCGGCAGGGCACCGAAGGACTAGAAACTGCGTTATAATCACTCGTAAGCCGATTGATTTGATGAATTATACTAAGCTTTTCGTTCACAACTTAAGCACGTGTACCACTGAAGGCAGACAGTGCCCAAATCAGGTTGGTTTACTAGGAAGCTCGAGACTAGCACCAGTTTCGACGTGTTGAAACTGTATTCGTTGTTCAGCTTTTCTATTTTTTTTTCAAGTTATTGAAATTGTCTTGCGTTCTACGTTTAACGAAAGGCGGAAAAATGAAAAAAAAAAAAAGAGAAGTCGAGGAGGAAATGGTTGGTTGCACAAACATAATGTGATGCATATGCAAATCGAGTTTAGCAGGACATTAGGCAGCCGAGGCTACCGCGAGCACAGCGCGTAATGTAAGTACGCGTGGTATTAGAGCACAGGGCATTCGGACGTGAAAAATGATCTCCATTCAGAAAAGTGCCACCCCTCAGTTCGCGCGCGCTGGGTCTTCTTCATACGGCTAGGGTCGGCTCTGCGGCACAGCGCCGAAGCCCGGCGGCGAAGAGACACCAAAGCTCGTCGACTCGTGTAATGTTCCTCCGCGCACCGTTCCCGCAAGCGCCACTTCCGTCTCCACTAGCCCTCCTTATTTGCCCCGTTTTAATATTAGGCATTTTTCTTCTCCCGCGACCTCGATATGAAACGGCGCCTGCGGGGGGGGGGGGGGGGGGGGGAGGACTGTAATATTGGGTCGCGAGCCCCACATTTTTGCATGCAGGGCGTCCTCCGTGGGCCACGCGTCTCCCCTCGTTCCTCCCTGCGTCGATGTGGTCGTTTGGCGGGAAGAAGGGAGAAGAAGTGGGGACAGAGAGACTCCCTGTCGCGCTCTATCTATGCGGTCTCGTCCTTTCTTCTCCCCCACAGCCTCGACTGGGCCGTTTGCTCGGGCCGCCGTGACCTTATTTATAATGTAATGCGTGTCCGCCAGCGAGTCGCTCGCCGGCTCCCCAGTGCGGGTAACCCCCCCCCCTCCCCCCCACACACACTGTTATAGGCCTTGCCCCCCCCCTCCCCCGCCCCCCGCTGTTTTAGGCCTCGCCTTGCTCCTACGTGCGCGCGCACCCCTCCCCGTCGTTCCTGTACGGGACATTTTTCATCCTGGCACCCAAGGCCTTGCCGCTGCTGCTGATTCTCCGATGTTTCCGTGGATTGCTTTACTTACTACGCTCGAGGATCTGAGGTGGTCGGCGGATGGGAGATGGTGCTTGGCTGGCTCTTGCGAGTAAAGAGAGGCGTTTCGCGGGAAATTCGAGCGAAGAAGCACAAATAGAGAGCCTTGTCGTAGTTCGGAGGAACGGCTTAATGAGTTCTTGCACACCGCCTTGTCAAGGGCCGGGTTCTCTCGGTGTATGTCGGTGGCGCTCTGTGATTGCGGAGGCGGCGGAGCGAGATGTATGTAAGTCGGCCGGCAAGAATTGAGGGCCGTCTTTTGTAACGAAAAGTTTAAGGTCTTTCATATATGCATACCATTTCTTTTCCATTCGTCATTGGAACGACCTCTGCGTAGTGTCGAGATCGGCCACTTGGCGGGATAGATAATATGTATACAATAACGGAAAGAAAAGTAGATCGTTACGATATTCAGTACCGAATATTATCGGAGCATGGGTTGGCAGTGTTGAAACGGGAATGACTCTTGCGAGTTTTTGACGAAAATAAGACTCGCGCGATAATTCATGTTTTCAAATTTAAGCTAGCCCGCGAGCAAGCGCTCGCTCGCTCGCTCACTCACTCCACGAATGCAGGGGCACGCACACACCACAGTGAAAAAGGAGTAAGAAGAGACCGCATAGATAGATAGATAGATAGATAGATAGATAGATAGATAGATAGATAGCACGAGAGCATGCGTTTGCGCGTGCTTCATTAGTAGTTACACAGAGAACGTCCATTTCAAAACGCCAGTGCTTCTGGGACCGCGAGTTCTGTACGAGTTCCACACCCGTTTTGTCCTTTCTAATGCAGGAAAACTCGCTTGTCCTCTCAAACGTGGCCAGATTACTCTGGATCATTTATCGCCGCGCCCCCATCGCCGACGTTGTTGCCTTCTATCTGGCTTTCGTCCGTCGCATTGGGGCGCGGTTTCGCTCGAGAACGAGGCTGTGATTAATCGGGAGTGTCTTGTCTTCGGGGGGCGATCGGGTGTATTCGATAAGGCACAGGTGGGCTTGAAGAAAAAAAAAAAAAAAAACCACCACACGCAGTGTGCCTTCTAGCTCTCGCAGTTTTCTTTTTCTTTTTTCTTTGGTGTAGTCTAACCGCTTTGCGCCCATTCGAAGTATGCGCACATGCGCGTGGTCAAAATGGTGGTTTCTTGAAAGGGTGTCACTGTCCTGCCCCCCTATTCCCGGGTCTGTTTTTTTTTTTTTTCTTTCGGACAAGACGGTATAGAGGCCAGTCTCGCCGGTGATAGAGCGCGTTCTGCAGGCAGTTCCAAAGGCATTTATTTGTTTTACTGCAGGATGTGTTTTTGTATGTTCTGTTTGTTCTATTTTTTTTCTTCCAGGTGACGGACGAAGTCAGTCCGCCACAAATAGAGAGTCGCGGTGCTCGTTGCATTTCTGTCCGTTTTGCTTCAGTTGTTTGTTGGAGCTACTTCGCGCGTACTTTCGACATCGGCTGTTCGGACACGTAAGGTGTGGCGAAGTTGATAAACTGCTCGATTTGCAACAGTCTCACTCACTCACTCACTCACTCACTCACTCACTCACTCACTCACTCACTCACTCACTCACTCACTCACTCACTCACTCACTCACTGTGTCTGTGTGTGTGTGTGTGTGTGTGTGTGTGTCAAAATATCGTAAGCTATTTAGATATTTCTGCTAGTGGCAAGTGTTGTGGTCGATTACACTGTCAGAACGAGGTCGGCAGTGTAGCGCATCTCCGGGGTGAATGTCATGGGGAGTTTTAGTGGATAGCTTTAAAGCGTGCTGACCTTCCAGGCAGTGTTGGCGCCAACGGGACCAGCAATGTGGTGACTGTATACTGAGGCACTCGAGAGAGAAGTCCAAAGCGTGACGTCATGGTCGCGCTTCGTAACTGTCGTGAGATCCAGTGTTTGTAAAAACAAACAAATAAATAAATAAGCATAAGCGTTTCGGAGCAATTCGTACGCTGGCGTTAACTTTCATGAAAAACGAAATTATTATTTCGGAGCCTCCATCGAAATTGCAATAAAGAAAAACAAATTACCATACAGTATTCTGCTTATTGTAGTTTTAGAAACATGCAGCGTCCTTTTTTTTTTTTTTGTAATATAGCGAAATTGGGTACTGATACCGTAGAAAATGTAGTGTGTTATTCAGGGTGACAGTGTATTCGCAACATGTTGCAACATTAGGCAGTCTGTCCACATAGCTCTGCGGTATGCCGCGACGTCTGATTTTTAAATAGTAGAAATAAATACCTCCTGCTTGCCGTGTGATCTTTTCTTTCTTTGTCTCGCCGGTGCGTTCCTGTTCTTTTTTTCTTTGCTGCACTAGTAAGTTCTAACGACGCATTCCTGTGTTTCTATATCCTAAACCGTGCAGACGCACATTGCACAGCGAGTTCCTTTTTTATTTATTTCTTCTTTTTTTGCCATGCCCCCCCCCCCCTTTTTTTTTAACCCAATGTGCATTTTCTGACGGCGGCGCCTTTCTCTTTGCAGGCGCTGATAAGCGAGCGACCACCACCGGCGCATCGCAATTTCCCTCGCCGCTGTTGCTGCTGCTACTTTCCGCGTATCCAAATGGACGCCGCCACGACACTCGCCCGAAACGTAAGTCTTGTTTTTCGTATTCTTGCGCGTGCCTCTCCCACTTACTTTTTTTTTTTTCTCGGCCATCGAAGGCCCTGGCATTTCTTCTTTTAATGTATGCAGAATTCAACTCGAGTGAAACACTTCGCAGAATTCTCTGTCCGCATAAATCGGTGCCGTATGCTTCAGTCCAGCGGGTTTGACTGCATAGTTGACATCCTCCGAGCGTAGCTTCCGAGATCGGGCAGTGCAGTCGTAGGCAGTGCGATATCGACTCTCGGAGCCTATGCTTCGAGATGCATTGCGCCTATGCGCAGCAAAGTACAGAATGAAGGAAATAAAGAAAGGGATATTTATAGTTTCTCCACTAGGCCTTACTATAGTCGACAAGATCATAAAGAGAGAGAGAGAGAGAGAGAGAGAGAGAGAGAGAGAGAGAGAGCCAAATGTTCAAAGTTGTGCCGTATACGCTGCATGTGACGTGTGAGTCTATGCTTTCCACATATGAAATCAGGTTGAGGAGGTGGCCCCAGCTACTTGAGCACATCTCGTATGCGCGCAGTCAGAAGCGTACAGTGTTACCGTGATCAACAGTTACACGAACGGGTCAGAAGGGAGCGACTTTCGGCGCATTCCACTGGCCCTTCCCGAGCATTCGTGCAAAGCCTCAAGGGTCTTTTAACGAGGGAGCTGTACGCCTCACGGGACAAGTACGTTCCTACCGTTTTAAGGGCGGAATAACGCTGTAGTGAACTCTTTTCTATCATAAATTGATTCACACTACCGTCAGAGCGCTTTGAAACTACCAGTCTACTATGTGATTAGTATATGCGAGCGTTACGGCGTTCCCAGCTTCAGCAAGCAGAACCACGAGACAGGTGTGCTGCTATTTGTGGTCAACAATTTCTGGAGGCCAACCATTGCCTGTTGACCAAACTTGCCTCGACGCCCGCTCGGCACGAACCCGACGATTTTCGGTCCGACAGGCCTACCCTACTTGACTTTGTGAGGTTCATGTAAACGTAGCGAACCAGACGATTTTCGGGCCGACAGGCCTACCCTAATTGACTTTGTGAGGTTCATGTAAACGTAGCGAACCAGACGATTTTCGGGCCGACAGGCCTACCCTACTTGACTTTGTGAGGTTCATGTAAACGTAGCTCGAGCCGTTCTTCGTCGAGGAGTCGAGACGATGGGCGTGCCCCGCACTTGGGGCTCCGAACGGCGGTGACGAGGCATGGGAACGAACCCGCCGCTGACGTCACGTTGCCGCAGCGTGTTGAGGCTGGGCTAACTGACAGCTGTCATCGTCCCGCCGGAGGGGAGAGGAAAGGAAGCGCCTCGGGTCCCCTGTTTTTCTTCGCGCTTTGCAGCCGCGCGCGGGATCGTCGTTTCAAAGAGCGAGCGCGCCTGTACGTGCGGTTCGCCCAGAGTGTTTGCCAACCCGTTGCGCACGTCGTGACTCTAGAGTGCGCCTGCTGGACTCTCTCGGTCTGTCTGCACATCTCCGTGTCTGCGCTTGCGAGCACTCAGCACCTGAGTGACGAAACGCCATCTTGTTCTTCCGCTGCGTTCGTCCTGGCTGCTGCTCGCTAGTTGAGTGCAGCGCCAGCGAAGCCACCGAGCGACCCTTCGTTTCTTTCATTTCTTCATCAGTCCCACGTTTCGTGCGCCAAACAGTGTGTTCTTACCCGCGAAAGGCCGCGTACAACTTGGATTCGAAGTGTTCTATATTTAAGCTTGCAAGCAGCCTGACGATGGTGACGTGGTGAACACCTTCCGATATCGCATTGCCACTGTTCTTCGGAGTGGCCCGCCCTGTATCGCTTCAGACGCGAGGAAGCTTTGGGCGGAAGTTTTCGCCACCTCTTTTGCTCCTCTTATTGGAAGGCGGACTGCTGTGTCTAAATGTCATTAGCAGCTACAACGCGGATTAGCTGTAGCTCGCGCACACCCGCTGGCACCCGATAATGGGCGGCAACGACGCCGATTGTAAGTTCCACTTGCTCTGCGGCGTGCGATTTTCCTTCGGTAGAGCTTGCCATCTCAATATCGCTCCACATAGGCTCTGTCAACTAAGTGGTACATATTTGCAAAAAATGCCCCACTTAGTGAAACTTGCTTCAAACAGTATTGAGAGTGTACGTTAACTATCGAGTTCGCGCCGCGGTTCCGCCTTCTCTCACCTGCGCTGCACCGAACTGCAGGCTCGCGAAATCGGCGCGCAAGTTCATGCCTCTCGCCACTTCGAGCGTCGCAGCCGTCTTGCAGTCGCCTTCGATTTGCGTCCCATCCCGCTTCTCCTGCTGCTGCCCTCTGTTGCGTTTCGCCTGCGACACGTGGTTTTGCCGGCGCGACTGCGGCGGGGCGGCAGACATTTTGGCCCGATCGTCGTCGCCGCAACACTCATCGGCAGGTGTTTCCAGGCGCGACTGCGGCGATGCCAAAGCAGGGACCACCCTCTCATTCCAGTCATTGTGCCCGAAACAGGCGATGCCAAAGCAGGGACCATCCTCTCATTCCAGTCATTGTGCCCGAAACAGGCGATGCCAAAGCAGGGACCATCCTCTCATTACAGTCATTGTGCCCGACCGGCAGCGCTACAACAGGGTGCTACGAGATCGTGCTCGTCATGGTGCTACGGCATCGCTACGACAGTGTGCGTCACCATTAGCCCATTGTACATTCACGTGCTCGTCTTTTGAGGGGTTCCTTCTTGCCCTCAACTGCGAGAGTATAAAAACAGCTGCCCCCGGACGCAAAAGGGAGGGCTCCGATTTCTTCTGTTGAGTGAAGTGCTCTCCCGTCTCTCTACTTCGGTCAACCTGACCGCCAACTCTTTGCGATGTTAAAATAAACAAGTTGTTTTGTTGTTACCAGTCGACTCATGCTTTGCCGGGACCTTCGGATGCTTCCAGTTGTACCCCAGGCCGCCAGGCCAACGCTACCCTTGGGGCTTGCGACCCAGGTACAACCTCGGGCGTCAGCGCCGAGTTCCCAACAGATTGTACCAGCAGTCCGATCCAAACATCTGGTTGGCAGCGGTGAGATCGCCTCCGACTTCAAACAACTGTCTGCCAGCGGTGAGATCGCGACAACGGAGGCCAGCAGCGAAGAGATGCAGTTGACTGTATGCTGAGCAGCTCAACGACGATCCGGGAGCAGTGCAACGAGCCCTGTGTGATGACTGGTTGCCTGCAGCGGAACGACTGCGCTGGACTCTTGGCTGCGAGGTTTGGTGAGTGCGGGACTTTCTTCTTCTGAGCTTTGCCAGGCTTTTGTTAGTGTCAGAAACAGAGCTGGTAATTGTGGTTGTCGTTGCTGCCGGGTTAGTTTGCGGCAAGACAATAGTAAGCAGTAGAGAAAGCAGCATTCAGAGCAGCCATGGATTTGAAGTCGTTGCGCAAACCGAAATTGTTGGAGCTTGCAAGAGAGTTGGGTCTGGATGTCTCAGACAAACTAAGAAAACCAGAACTGATAAAGGCTATTCTTGAGTTAGAGGCTGAGGATGACGAGCTGTCGGAATGCCTTGAGACCATTGAAGAGAGAGAGACTGCAAAAAGACAGGAGCGCGAACTTAAAGAGCAAAAAGAAAAAGAAGAGCGTGAACGTAAAGAACAGAAAGAGCGAGAGCAACAAGAGAAAAAAGAAGAGCGCGAACACGCTTTGGAAATGAAGCGTCTCGAGATAGAGATGGAACGCGCTCGTAATGGAAGTCAGGCACACGGTGCAGGAGAACGAGTATTGTTCAAAATGACTGACCTGATGCGGCCGTTTAAGCTTGGAGAGGACATTGGTTTGTTCCTGGTTAACTTTGAGCGAACGTGCGAGAAGCAGGGGTTCTCTCGGGAAACGTGGCCACAGCGCTTGCTCACTTTGTTACCCGGCGAGGCGGCCGACGTAGTCGCTCGCTTGGATAGAGAGGAAGCAGAGGATTTCGACAAAGTAAAATCGAGTCTGCTAAAAAAGTACCGGCTGTCTGCGGAGGCGTTCCGTCGGAAGTTTCGGGAAAATGAGAAAGGCAAAAGTGAGTCATATACAGAGTTTGCGTATAGGCTTATGTCGAACATGCAGGAGTGGCTCAAAGAAGAGAAAGCGTTTGGTGACCACGATAAAGTTCTGCAGTGTTTCGGGCTAGAACAGTTTTATAGTCGGTTACCGGAGAACGTGCGATACTGGGTCTTGGATAGGCCAGACGTTTGTACGGTGGCTAAAGCCGCTGAGCTAGCCGAGGAGTTTGTGACGCGTCGAGCTCGCGGAGCTAAGGACGGTCAAAAGGGTGAATTTTGCTCGAAGTTTGAGAGGCCGAAGTTCACACCCATGAGATTAAAGGGGGACACGCGTAGTGCGGATGCGAGCGAAAGCAGTCCGACCAAACGTAAAGAGACGGCGGCAGCCAAACGCAGAAAGCGGTTCGAGATGAGGCGAGCGCGCTTGTGTTATACGTGCCAGAAGCCGGGTCACTTTTCGGCGCAGTGTCCGGAAACAACACCAAAAGTTGTGTTTTTTTCAATAGGCAGCACTGACGAGAACATGAAGCTTCTCGAGCCTTACATGCGAGACCTCCTCGTGAACGGGAAAGAGTGCCGAGTGCTTCGCGATTCCGCAGCAACGATGGATGTAGTTCACCCGTCTTACGTAGAACCCCATATGTTCACGGGCGAGTGCGCATGGATCAAGCAAGCCGTGGAAGCTCATAGCGTGTGTCTGCCGGTAGCAAAAGTGCTTATTGAAGGACCTTTCGGAGCGCTTGAGACGGAGGCGGCAGTGTCATCTATGCTGCCCCCCCAGTACCCGTACCTATTTTCAAACAGGTCCGATCACCTCCTGCGCGAGAAGGGGCTTTTGTTTGGTGAAGCTAGTGTTCAGGCCTTAACCAGATCGAAGGTTCGGGAGCTCGCTGCAAAGGCGGTAGTTGCGGGGCCGACGTTATCAAACAACGAAAAAGGGTCAGAGGCGCAGCAAGCTGATATTCAGAGCACGCCCGAACTGAATAAACTAGAGTCTGTAACGTTAAAGGCGCCAGATACTGGAGAGGAAACGCCCGACGCGGGAAAGTTAGAAGAGCTATCTACTGATTTGCTCATCGCGCCTACGTCAGACGGACTTGATAGGTTGCTAAAAGTCAGCCGGACGGCTTTGATAGCCGAGCAAAAAAAGGATGGCAGCCTGGAAAACGTGCGCTGCAATGTCAAAGAAGGTATCGCCAGGAAAACTGCGCGTTTTGTGGAAAGGGGTGGAGTCCTGTACCGGAAGTATCTAGACCGCCGAGGAGTGGAGTTCGATCAGCTGGTCGTGCCTCAATGCTATCGTCAGGATCTGTTGCGCTTGTCACACGGGGGTTCGTGGTCCGGACACCTAGGAGTTAAGAAAACTAAGGACCGTCTCTTGCAAGAGTACTATTGGCCAGGGTGTTTTCGGGACGCAGACCATTTCGTGAGGACATGTGACACTTGTCAGCGGGTGGGCAAACCAGGGGACAAATCGAGGGCGCCTTTGAAATTGGTACCTATCATAACGGAGCCTTTTAGACGGCTCGTTATTGATACTGTGGGACCTCTGCCGGTAACAGCCACGGGGTACAGACACATTTTGACTGTGATCTGCCCAGCGACAAAGTTCCCTGAAGCAGTGCCGCTTAAAGAACTCAGCTCAGTTGAGATAGTTAATGCACTACTGTCCATATTTGCGCGAGTTGGTTTTCCTGCGGAAATCCAATCAGATCAGGGCACAGTGTTTACTAGCGCTTTGACGACAACTTTTCTCGAAAGGTGTGGGGTAAAGCTGCTACACAGCTCAGTGTACCACCCACAGTCGAATTCCGTTGAGAAGCTCCACTCCGTCATGAAGCGCGTGTTGAGAGCGTTGTGTTTTGAACATCGAACTGACTGGGAGCTGTGTCTGCCTGGGGTGATGTTTGCTTTAAGGACCGCGCCGCATGCGGCTACGGGGTTTTCGCCAGCTGAACTGGTGTACGGTCGCTCGCTTCGATCTCCGCTTCGCATGCTTCGAGAATCGTGGGAAGGTAGGGGCGACGACCCAGTCGTGGTGGAGTACGTGCTTAAGCTCCTCGAACGCTTAAGAAGGGCACAGGAGTTGTCAGGTGAAGCAATGACAAAGGCCCAGCAGAGGGCCAAGGTTTATTATGATCGGACAGCCAGGGCCCGTCGTTTTGAGGTTGGCGATGAGGTCATGATATTGCGCACATCGCTAAACAACAAACTAGACGTGCAGTGGGAGGGCCCAGCGCGAATTGTTCAGAAACTGTCGGACGTTAACTACGTGGTAAGTCTGCCAGGAAAGCGGAAAGCACAGCAAGTTTACCACTGTAATCTGCTCAAACCTTATAGACAAAGGGAAGCAGTGGTGTGCATGATGGTAAACGTTCCTGAAGAGCTTCCGGTCGAGCTTCCGGGACTAGGCTCAGTGACGAACAGGGAAGACACCGGTGAAGTCATTAGTGACCTTATCAGTAAAGCACCGCTGTCGCCTGAGCAGAAAACCGAACTACACCAGCTATTACAAGAGTTTCAAGGTCTGTTCTCTGAGAGGCCTGGTAGGACTTCGGTACTTACTCATGATATAGAACTTACCTCCCCAGAGCCAGTACGATCCAAGGCGTATCGGGTGTCACCCCGCCAGAGCGATATTATGGAGGCTGAGGTAAAGAAAATGCTACAGCTCGGTGTTATTGAGGCAGGTGAGAGTGATTATACCTCCCCTTTGATTTTAGTTGAGGTACCGGGCAAGGAACCTCGTCCTTGCGTCGACTACCGCAGGCTTAATTCCATCACTAAGGATCAAATTTATCCGATCCCTAACATCGAGGAGCGCCTTGAGAAAGTTAGTAGCGCTCAGTTTATTTCCACCCTAGATCTTGTCAGGGGTTATTGGCAGGTTCCACTTACAGAAGAGGCTAGTAGGTATGCGGCGTTCATTTCACCAATGGGAACATTCCGTCCTAAAGTGTTGAGTTTTGGTTTGAAGAACGCGCCATACTGTTTTTCAAGTCTCATGGATAAAGTGTTGCGGGGACAGCAAGAATTCGCTTTACCGTATCTAGACGACGTAGCGATATTCTCCGCATCCTGGTCTGAGCATATGACACACTTGCGGGCAGTGCTAACCCGCCTGCGCGAAGCAGGCTTGACAGTCAAGGCTCCTAAGTGCCAGTTAGCACAGGCCGAGGTTGTCTACCTCGGTCACGTGATTGGTCAGGGTCGTCGCCGCCCCTCTGAAATAAAAGTGGCCGCTGTGCGAGACTTTCCACAACCGCGCACCAAGACCGATATTCGGTCGTTCTTGGGTGTCGCCGGCTACTATCAGAGGTACATCCCTAGGTAATCTGATATCGCGGCTCCCCTGACGGATGCTCTAAGAAAGACAGAGCCTCAAACAGTCGTCTGGGACGAGACAAAGGAAAGAGCTTTTAGCGCCCTAAAGAGTGCCCTAACAAGCCAGCCTGTGCTACGATCGCCAGACTATACAAAAGGGTTCATTGTTCAGTGCGATGCTAGTGAGCGAGGCATGGGCGTTGTACTGTGCCAACGGGAAAATGGAGAAGTAGAACACCCCGTCCTGTATGCTAGTCGTAAGCTGTCCAGTCGTGAGCAGGCGTATAGCGCCACCGAGAAAGAGTGTGCGTGTCTCGTGTGGGCCGTTCAGAAATTGTCATGCTATCTAGGCGGCTCGAGGTTTATCATTGAGACGGATCACTGCCCTCTCCAATGGCTGCAGACCATCTCTCCCAAAAATGGCCGCCTCCTGCGCTGGAGCCTCGCTTTACAACAATATTCCTTTGAGGTGCGTTACAAAAAGGGGAGTCTCAACGGTAACGCCGATGGCTTAAGTCGAAGCCCCTAACGTAGGAATCAGCCTCAAAATTGTTTGTTACTGATGTTTTTCTTCCTGAGGCAGGATTTTTTTTTAACATATTGCTTTTGTTTAGTGTTTCAAAGTGATGATATGCTTTCTAGTGCAATTTTTCAATTTGTGGACGCGTTCTGAGTGATGCTAGACTACTGTAAGGAACTAGGCAGTGGTATAAAAAGGGGAAAGAGCCTGGCAGGGCTTAGTGAGGGTTGTGCCGTGCTTGCTGACTGAGCGGTTGAGTTTCAGCGTAGTTCTAACACTTGCCGGGAACGAGAACAAAAATGTGAACTCTCCCGAAGTCACTTTGCAGTGTCCCGTGCGAACCTGAACGAGAGAACGAGGCCTTCTCTGTGCGCTGCGCTCAAGAAACGTCGGGGGACGCCCGACTTCGGTTATGAGCATCATCGAGCGACATCCCTCCGGACAGCGGATGCAGTCCCCTGTCCATCGGGATCTCCTTCCCCCGGCGGGGCGGTCTGTTGCGTTTCGCCTGCGACACGTGGTTTTGCCGGCGCGACTGCGGCGGGGCGGCAGACATTTTGGCCCTATCGTCGTCGCCGCAACACTCATCGGCAGGTGTTTCCAGGCGCGACTGCGGCGATGCCAAAGCAGGGACCACCCTCTCATTCCAGTCATTGTGCCCGAAACAGGCGATGCCAAAGCAGGGACCATCCTCTCATTCCAGTCATTGTGCCCGAAACAGGCGATGCCAAAGCAGGGACCATCCTCTCATTACAGTCATTGTGCCCGACCGGCAGCGCTACAACAGGGTGCTACGAGATCGTGCTCGACAGGGTGCTACGAGATCGTGCTCGTCATGGTGCTACGGCATCGCTACGACAGTGTGCGTCACCATTAGCCCATTGTACATTCACGTGCTCGTCTTTTGAGGGGTTCCTTCTTGCCCTCAACTGCGAGAGTATAAAAACAGCTGCCCCCGGACGCAAAAGGGAGGGCTCCGATTTCTTCTGTTGAGTGAAGTGCTCTCCCGTCTCTCTACTTCGGTCAACCTGACCGCCAACTCTTTGCGATGTTAAAATAAACAAGTTGTTTTGTTGTTACCAGTCGACTCATGCTTTGCCGGGACCTTCGGATGCTTCCAGTTGTACCCCAGGCCGCCAGGCCAACGCTACCCTTGGGGCTTGCGACCCAGGTACAACCTCGGGCGTCAGCGCCGAGTTCCCAACAGATTGTACCAGCGGTGCGATCCAAACACCTCGAAGCGGCCGCTGATGGCTTGGCTCGGGCAGTTTGCGCGGGCCTCTCGCAATCGTGTTTGCGCGCCGTTTGCTGCGCGCGCGCAGTCTTCGACCTTCGATGACGTGAAGCTTTCGCGAGCGAGGCCTGGCTGCCTCTCATGCCATGCGCGGTATTTGGCTTCGAAGGTAAACGGGACGAAATCGCGACGGGTAGGAATGCAGGGGCAAGCTGTCGCGACGGCTCTCCCCCAACGGCTCCCCCTATAGATAACAGAAAGCCCCCGGAGCCGTGTACTGTCGATCGATCACTTTCGCTTTTTGCGTGACGCAGCAACGTTCAGCGCGATGTCTCGCTGGAGCGACTAGCATCCTGTCGATTTATACTGCTGTCCACTGTCGTAGGGAACACGTTGATTGTAATAAATAAAGCACGTGAATTATTATTTCGGGCAAGTGCGCAACATAGTCACGCTGTGGAGCAGGCGACTGGTGGTTGGTGCACACCTGTGTGGTGCATTGACACAGCTTCGGTAGGAACTTGCAGCTCGAGAGCTGGCAAAGAGCGCCGCGCACGATGACGTGTTTCCTTTGACGTTGAACCGCACTGTACTTCAGAACTATACGCGATCTGAGTATTAGGAGTTTTGAAAACGACGGGCCCAAAATTAGCGTGCGATATACCTACCCTGGGTACGAGAGGGTTTGGCTTGTGTGACCTTCGAAGCGGCGCTGGCGGAATGCTTTTATGGGTGCTGTAAGCTTCCTTTAGCGTGTGCAAGCCGCTATCCGTTCAACGTGCTCGGGTGGCGATACCCCCGAAACTCTGCACGCCTTTAGCCGTCATGTAACGCGAGAAGGCTGAAGGCCCGTGCGTTTCAATAGAAGACGAGTGTGAAGCGCGTTTCTTTGTTTCCTCTCAGAGGGTGGCTTTGATAGTGAACATAAAGCCGACCTACAGGTGACGCAACGGTTGATCGGCGCACATGTCTTCTTGCAGTTCATGTCGCACTCGCGTAGCGTGCCGTCAGGCGTGCAAAATCCCGTACATCTTTCATTTCTGCATAAATCCTTCCATATTTGGTGACTAACTGTTTTTCAGAACGTTTCGTTGGCCGCTGTTCTGTCGACAGCCGTGCACGAAACGCGGCCTGTCGGTGAAGCTACATGTCAACGTTTCGACATCGCTCGCGACTTACAACGAGCGATAATCTAGTTCAGTTTTGCGCTCACAGGTGACGCGACAGCCGACATGCGTCGGAGCTCCATTCCAGTCCTGCGCTTCGCTTTTGAAACTGGGTTTCCCATGAGGTTGCTGCAGCTGGCACCATTATAGAGCTCCGGGTGGAGTGGCCACCGTGGAGGACGATCGACACGACAAAAGAGAAACCGCGGCGGCGCGTTAGGCATTGCGGGGCCCGCCGACGGGAGGGGGGCAATTATCGATCGGCAGTCCCTCGCTAATGACGCCGGCGGTGCGCGAATGTATACGTTTGGGCCTCGCGCCGTCTGAAAGTGCGTGGCCCGGCTAATAGCGTATCGGGTCGCACGGTGGTGCGTATGTCTGGTTGTTTTCACCTGGAGTCGTTTCGCCCCGCGCAACCCTTTCTTCTTCGAGCAGTTTCACTTGTTTCGTGTCCTTTCGCTCACGTATTGATTCCGTCATCAAGTAGCACCGCCACATTTACTGTCGAGAAACCAAGCGACCCGCATCACAGCCTCTTATCCTGTAGGCTGCCGCAGCGGTCTTTTGTATACCACATGCTTTTAGGCACTTCCTTCTGAGAGTCCTGGCGAGGGAGTGGTGCTAAATAATAATAATAATAATAATAATAATAATAATAATAATAATAATAATAATAATAATAATAATAATAATAATAATAAATTTGTTTTGCTTCCATATATAATCTGTATTCACAGCACATCTCACTAGTCATTGTCTCACTCTTAATGCATGTATATTTTATGCACTAATATGGCGACTAAATTTAGGCCTCTATACAGCCGTGTTACATTTACCCTTTGTCATTTGCCAGACCATAGACAACTGTTCGATATTTGTGTGGTGCTCTTTTACCACATCTGGCCCAATTGCGCAACTAAGCGCATCGTCGTCATCGTCAAGAACTGACCACACTTTGAAAATATGTGAAGTTAGATTGAGCGGCGACGTTTCTCGTCATTCTTTGTGCGTACCACGTTACTGGGTATCTCTTGCACAAGGCGGTGTTTGTATTTTATCGTAGTATGTCTTTCTAACGCGTTAAGAGGCTAGAATCGTATTGTTGCTACTTCATGTATCCCGCCTGCTGCAGTGCATTTTAGGAAAAAAATGCAATGCACGTACTCGGCAATTTAAATTTTTATATAACAGGGCAGTCAAAAATCGGTTTAACGAAACCAGATATTACGATACTTTCGGTTCCCCAACACATATTGATAGACACTATGCTCCGTTCCATACAGAGCAGTCGACGCTGTGGAAGCTACGCAAGAAGTTCGGTCAGGAAATGTTATAACCTTGCGCGTTCCGTCCGTGCTTCCCTGCGTGCCAACTGCGTTCGCTCACTTGAGCATGCACGTGACACTTCTGGCGACCGGCTGAAACAATAATAATAATAATTATAAAAAAATGCATTAGCAGCTGTATACCGCGGTGTGTTTGTTTCTAAGGTTTAAAAACTTGTTTCGTTCACTACTGAGCCTATATGAAAAAAGAGTTGCGCACAACTGTGGTAAAAAACAGCAAAAAAAAAAAAAAAAAGGAAAGTCGAACTATATCCGAGTGCGAACAAGTCTCTCCAGCCTCCATCCACAGCGTTGACTGCTACGTATGGAGCGGAGTGTAGTGAGTTGAAAACCTCGAAGTAACGAAGTTGCCGTCTCACCCGTTTTAACGAAATTTCGGGAGGAAATGTAGGTACGAAACTAACTACCCGTTGCAGTGGTTTCAGCATAGCAAGCTCAACATTGATTTACCAGAGTGCGCCAGCTGCTCAGTCGCAGCCGATTTGAAATCTGTGTTGCGTTCTCAGTGCAGACTTAGTCCTCAGTTTCGTAGTCCTACAACGAAACAAAAATTCCGCTCTTGACTAAATGTGTTATTCGCATGAGTTCTTTCGTCTTCACGTAGTTCACGATTCAACGAAATAATTCGCGTGTCTCGTCGACCTCATTAAATCCAAGGTTCAACTCTAATAATAATTTAAAAAAAAAGGAACGACAGCGGCATATCTGCTCGCTTTGACGAGGTCTTTTTGCTGTCAATGTGTGCATACCTATACCTCTCATTTATCGTACCGTCCGATTTCCTCCTTCGTGAAATATGAGGCGTAATTGGTGGGTCCTACGCGTGGCGCTTGTTGTCACTGGATCTTGTAGCCTAAGGGTCGCTCTCGCGTTGCCTCTGCACGTGGATATACATACGAAGGGCGGGAATTGACAGCAGCAACTGAGACTCGCTCTAAGTGTGGCCTTATTTCTGTGCTCGATCTGACGCCACGCCTGTTCTTGTGGGCGAATATGGAGCGAATGGGTGTGTTTAGTCCTACGTATCCGTGGTCCTATCGGTTCTGGAATACGAGTGGCTTCGGTGATGTAGCCTGTAGTTTAACCTTGGCCAGTGAGCAGGCAGGTTCACGCTTTGCGGATTAATTTCATTCACTTCGCTGCAGTAGCAAAAAAAAAAGGGGGGGGGGGGGATAATAAAGAGGCCTAGCAATATACGTCACCGTGGCATCAAAACGATTTCCTCTACTCGGAGTGCCAAAGTTTACAGCAGTAATACCACGCGCTTGTGTGTGTAGCGGCTACCACACCTATGGTTTTGTTGGCATCTAGCGACGAAGAACAGTCACGTGTTAGAATACTGACCAATCAGAGGCTGCTGATTTGGTGGGAGTTGATTGACTGTAAGAGGTAAGGAGTGGGACGAGTGGTGCGCCTGTTTGGACGTATGCATGTAACGTACCTTTTTCTTTCACACATTTGCTCTTTGCGCCTGGCCTTCAAGTGTAGCTGTCCGTAACCCCGTGAGCTGCCTGCCTGGAGTGCCTCGAGCGGACGTCGTGTCATTATGTACTGACATGACAGCTGTAGTGACACGGATGGCATGCAGCGCGTAGTCGCCTGTGGGTCGTTCAGATATAAGTAGAAAAAGCGAATCGGTCGGAGGCGCCCTTGGGCTAGCCAAGTAGAGTTTCGCAAACAGGCGGTAATGCAATATTCAGCCACAGTTTGTAGGGGGCGCCCACAGTTTTAGCCAGCTGTCTGCGGTTCATACGCGATGATAACCGGGTGCATAGGACGTTACGACACTCAGAGACGACATCGGCGTCTCTTGTTGCACGGGCAATCCGCGCCTTTCGAGCGCCGTGGCGTCATGCGGACTCTTTCGTAAGGTAACTTAGACCACCAAGGTGTCAGCATGTGAGTGAGGTTTCGGCGCCTTCGAGTGTCGGTGAGAAGGACACGCAGCCATGCCGTCGTGGTTTCGTTAGTTTATTATCTGCGTGTCGGAGGTTCCATCGTTTTCTTTCTGCATGGGTGCCTCAGCAAGCGGACTGACTTAAGAGATATGTGACACGACGCGAACAGAGTCAGAGCGTCGGTTGCCTGCAGGAAATTAGAAGCGCCATCTCGCACTGCCTGGTTTTGATAATGAAAACTAAGGGTCAGTAAAATATAGCACCACATTCTGCACATAAAACGTAACATATTTATGTACGTACCACACATATCACAAGATATGGAGCGGTCATTTTCATCTATAACATGATGTGGTAGGCGTTTACGTTTTGTTCATTGTCCTTAAATAGAGGAGGAGGATAAGGGGCGATGTGTCAAAATCTTCTTTCTTAGTTCCGCCAATAAGTGTGATGATCAGAACACGTTTCGTAATAGCCCAGCTTTGCATGTCGCAGTGCTTGCGGACTAATGTTGATGTGGTCCACACCGCCGTGCCATAGCTCGTTGGGCCATCGAACACGGGATCCTTGCACGTGCACGAGGCAACTTCTGACGGCCACTGCACAAACATAAACGCGCTCGGCACGGAAGCGTTCGGACCTAAATAGCGAATCAAGATATAGCCTGCCACACTGCGCGCTTGGCAGTGAGCGAACGTTGTTAGACCACGGCTTGGCATAATCAGGATGGCGGCACTCGTAAATCAAAACCAGAGTAGTCTATATAAGGCGGCGTGTTCGGCAATCAGGGCTGCCGGTTGCCGTAACATTCTAGCACATAACAGCAATGCTTCCAGCGACAGTCCCTTCATTCGTACGGCGAAAGTCACTTGAGCCGCGGGAACAGCCACGTACTGGCCGCGTTCGCTCAGTCACTGTCTCCGTGCGGAAGCCGAGACAATGCCGGACGTCGTCGACGACGTTGAGTTAGGCAGGCGCCGAGAAGCCACAGGCGCCGAACCGCGTTAGCGCTCCCTGCTTTCTTCGTACGACCGCGACGAGCGGCGACCTTCGAAAACGCGCGCTTGTCGGCTCCGCCGGCCATGCGTGCATCGCGTGTCGGCGGGGTCCCCCGCCTCGGCGTCGCTTCTTCCCTCTCGCGGGATGTCTTGGATGCGTGCCCGCGTTTCGTGCGACGCGACGGCCGAGGTGCGCGCGCCATGCGTTCGTCTGTGCGTTCGTGCGAATTGCGCGCAGGCCGTGCCGGCGCTCCGTCCATTTTGCATGCGCGCCGCGTTGCGCGAAGACGCGTGAGCCGAGGCGAAGCGCATGCATAGTGCATGGCCGCCTAAATAAGCAGGCAGCCAGCGCCGGGCGGGGCGGAAAAGAAGGAAGCGTCGTCGTCTGCTGTCGCACGTGTCGCGGCCACTTGCGGGTGTCGGCGTAGACCTTGGTGGTGCTTATTGCTATGCCTCGTCTTTCTTCCGTTTGGCTGCCGCCGTGTCGCGTTGTGGAAGCGCCGCCGGTGTAAACAGGCGCGCTGCTTATTTTACTTTGCTATAAAGATGGGTGTCATTAGCGCTCCGCTCAGGGAGGGAGAGGGGAGAGAGAGAGGGACTGTGTGATGCATGGTATCATGTGTTGTAACATAGGTGCATGGTACGAAAGAAAACTTTCCACTGCCTTTTTCTAAAATTTGTATTATTGTTACTTTTTTTTTCTTTCTTTTAGGCAGCACCTGTCTATCTCAGTGATGCTTTTGTATGGTCGTTGTCCCGTTTGCACAGTTTGAGTAACAGCTCGTGGGACAGGACAAACGGAAAGAACGGACGAAGCGCTGCTTATCATGTCACCTGCGTTGTTACCCCGTTTAACTATAACACGTACTAACCGTCGCCAAATTTGTACTCTTTCGCTGTTTTCAAAAGCCTCGTCCGCCGCATACCTCACTGATCCGTAGAACGACGGAAAGCGTAAAGATTGAAAACGGGCAGTGTTTGTCCGGGCGACGTGTATTTCGGAAAAATACCCCGCATTTATCTGATGTTCGCTTCTTCCGAGTCGCCTCGCTGAAAACGAGAGAGAAAAAAATAAATAAATAAGAAATCACACCTACAGTAGCCATGCCAATAACCGCATACGGTGTTGACGAATGACTCTGTCTGGCTACGTTTTCTCCGTGTCCAGTGTTCAGCTTTCGCCTTCGCTCGCCGTTGCATTTCTAACGCGCACAGCAGCAGGTGACTTATTGATTCGGCTTGCCAGCTGCGCACATAAGCCCCCGCCTTCGGTATGCCTGTTCTGGACCAACCTGCATCCAACATTCATTACTTCGACCCCCTTCCAATTCTCGCAGCGCACGTCCCCCGCAGGGTCGATCGAATGACGCCGTGAATACAAAACAGGCAAAGTCGCGTGTTCAAGATTTGAGGGGGCGACGCATCTCCCGCTGCGATCCGTCTCGTCATGCCTTGCTCGCGTGGGACGGCGAGGTGTCGAAGCGCGCAGATGCATGCACACGCGCTCCAGGGTGCGAGTTGCGGATGCCTCCGAAGTGATTTCAGTGTGTGTGTGTGTGTGTGTGTGTGTGTGTGTGTGTGTGTGTGTGTGTGTGTGTGTGTGTGTGTGTGTGTGTGTGTGTGTGTGTGCGCGCGCGTGTGTGCGGCTGTCGTTAAACAGCGCGGGACTACGTCATCGCTTTTGGTTGATTGACCTCGCTTTTGCAAGCGCCCGTGTTCTAGAATCGTTCGTTGCCCCCGTAGGAAGTTCGTCACCGCTCTCAAAACTGCCGCGGCCGCATATACGCGGGGGCGTTCTTTCACTACTTCGGCGTCAGCGCTTTCTTCGAGCGCACGCCGGAGTCAAGTCGGACGCCCGTTCGTCATGCGGCGTGCGCACTGTCTCCTCTCTGTTAACACCTGCGTCGTGCGTAGGTGTTAGCAAGGGCTTACTTGCACCGAGATAGCGTGATGTATTTCTCGACTTGACGGCGGCCTCTTGGGAGTCGGTGCCGGCGTGGATGAAGTGTTTTTTTGCGTGGACGTATCGATGCGCGGGGATACGGATGACGCTTTTGCTCGTCCCGATGCACATGGCGAGTTCGACTGATAGGTTAGAGTTGACAGAGAGAGAGAGAGAGAGAGAAAAGCTCTGCCTCTCCTTAGATGCTCCGAAGGTCGATGACTATAGTTTGTGTACGTAAGTTTTGCAATTACGTCATGGTTTATTTCGATCGCGCTCCTGAGTGCTGGATTACAGTTACACTAGAAAGCTCGTTTTGCTTACGAAAGGGCCGGCCTTGTTCAAAACGTGGCCACAAAAAATATTTTTTTCTCTCCTTCACACAATACGAGTTTCCACCTCAGCGTCTAGCTTATGATGCGGTAGCATTTCGTATGCTTTCCGTTTCTTTCTTTCTTTCTTTCTTTCTTTCTTTCCCTGTCGCTGGCCTTCATTCATGTTTCTGCTCTTGCTTCATCCCCACGTCGACTCGAACAAAGAACCAATAAATAAAGCAGGCAAAACAAAACATATACCCGGAACGCTTTCATACTCGCAACCCGCCGTGGTTGCTCAGTGGCTATGGTGTTGGGCTGCTGAGCACGAGGTCGCGGGATCGAATCCCGGCCACGGCGGCCGCATTTCGATGGGGGCGAAATGCGAAAACGCCCTTGTGCTTAGATTTAGGTGCACGTTAAAAAACCCCAGGTGGTCAAAATTTCCGGAGTCCTCCACTACGGCGTGCCTCATAATCAGAAAGTGGTTTTGGCACGTAAAACCCCAAATATTATTATTATTATTTCATACTCGCACATGCGCACAAAAACACTATCTTACTTCAGTGGGCGTATAGAGTTTGAAAACACATCATTTGAGAGAATCGTTGCGACATCGGATGGTAGCTTGTTCCATTGGCTTATCGGTCATAAATTAAACGCAAATGGTTGCTGGGTCACGTAACTCGCGCAGCGAGCCAGTCCTACTAAACGAATCCACGACGATTAGCTTTTAACATACCAGCGCGCGCAGTTAGTCAGGTGTTCCGGCAGCCGCAATCTCTAACAACGCCTGAACTGCGTCTCTCGCTTAACTCTGGGCCGTCTTGTAAACAGCGCTTTTGGTCTCCTTTTATCCTGGTCGCGTTTTGCTTTTGTCACTGACTGGACACCCTGTATTGCCGGAAGAAATGCGCACCAATCCCTGCGCGCTAATAACCCCAGTTAGCCGTTGTGTCTTCTAAAGCTCGGCTCGCTGCTCAAAACAAGTTCCGCAACACTGGTGGCCGAGCTGCACTCCCTAATCCCTAAAAAAGTACTGTGCCCCCTTTTCCGGGCCGCGCGTGTGAACGGTAATGGTTTTTCGCTCATAAGCCATCCGTGCAGTGTATACGTGCCCATCGCTGCGAAGCTGCGCCTTTAGCCCTCCGTTTGTGCAGGCTGTGCCTATTTAGCACGGTAAAAAAAGAAAGAAGCGAAAGCAATTGGATCGGCGCATTCGCTGGACGAAAACAACCTCGATTGCATTGAAACCGGAGTTCGGGGTCCATCTTTTCTGCTCCTGGCTTCTCGCGTGTACATCTGAGCGGAACGGACTGTGCTACAGCGACGACTAATTTAGAGAAACGCCGTGCCTGCCCCGCCAAAGCCGATTTCATTTCGGCTCCCGACTCCGTTGCTAAGCGAACTTTTCGCTTGTTACTTTCTCGTCTTTTTCTTTTTTTTTTCTTCTTCTTCTTCTTCTTCTTTTTTTTTTTTTGCCGAGAGCTCCGGTAGGTTCGGAACGTCGTTCTTTTGTTCGCCGCTTCCATCCGACCGTATGCAGTCGCCGTATATACGTTGTCGACTGTCGTAGTCCTCCTCACCCAATTTCCCGATTTTTCAGCTGGAGGGAGTGCGGGGGATGGGGCTGTGTTGCATACTTCCCCATTTCTTATACTTCCCCATTTAATTTTTCTCCACTACGACTTCTCACGCTCTCGGTGAGCGCCGCGTACCGGTTTCCCATTTCCCCCCATTTCCCCTTTCGCGATTTCGCTGCTCCCCACGTCTCGGAGTCATTTCCCCCCGTTTCCCCATTGTAGCTTCTTCCCGTCTCCAGGGCGGGGAGCTCATACTTTGCGTTTTGTACAAACCCTTGTACCGGCGTAAAAACGTTCGCAGTCAGCCCGTTCAGAGAGCGCGCGTGTACCGATTTACTCGCCCCACTCTTTGTCCGCGGCGTACGCAGCCACGTGCCGTATTGTCTGTCCATTGAGAAAGACACAGGCCGCCTACCTCCCTTTCCGGTGTATCATCTGGGGAACTTAAATTTTTCGTTAAGAACTGCCGGCAGCAATGGTTAGTATGAAGAATGAAACTCCTTTGGAGGTATTTTAGGTTATTGCTTGTGCTTACGTTTCAAATTTTAAGAAAACAGTGCGGTTCTTAAAGCAGACGAGAACACGCACTGTCCCAGTCTTCTGCGCCTTCGTTTGTCTTACGTGTCTATTATAGTTTGTAAGAATGAATGAATGAATGAATGAATGAATGAATGAATGAATGAATGAATGAATGAATGTTGGTACAAAGAGAATTGCTCTACGGTCTATGGATTTGGCAAATGAAGACGGAAGGGGCTTGGTGTTTAAGTAGAATTAAACTCGGATGTTTTTCCTGACTTCGCTCTACTACTATTGTACAGAAGGAATAAGAGCGACACTGGCACCCGTCACCGCCATATTTTCGCTTTTCGTTCTCTAAAGAATAGAAGGTAAAGCAGCACCAAAGCAGCACCAACGCTTCCTCGCGTTTATTTTATTCCCCAAGTGCCTTCTGACCTTTTCAGTCGCATTTATTTCATTTCTTGTATCTCCGTCTTGCGTGCATGACCTTTTTATTCTTCTTTTTTTTTTGTCCTTCACACGTGTCGTCTGCTTGCTTTGTCTGTTCGTAAAGTCAAATCGAACGCTATTCCCCGACTTGTTCTTCCTCTGCAATTGCAGAATGGTTCACTTCCTCTCCCTGCCTCCATGTTCCCTGCGCATTCTCTAATCTCCGCATTTCCCGAAGCTTTCGCTCTTACTTCTCCCCATGCCCCTCCCCTTGCCCGCCGCATTTGTCCCGTTTCCTGTTGTCATTGCTGCTCGAAAAGGGCCTTCAGCTCGATCTGCCTGTATTTTTTGTTTAGTACTTTGCTAACGTCTGCCTAGGGGAAGTGGCGTACGTCTGCAACGGTGCAGAAGTACACCGAATAACGCGCGCGTGCTCGAGTTTCATGAAGTTAGGTTAATCGCCATTAGAAAGACATTAAGTGAGAACGATATACTATATGTTAGACTGGCAGGGTACTCTTTCAGAACAATGACTGAGGTGGAAGAAGTGACTTGAACACTGAACAATAATGGAAGTTAAATGTCACTTTGTCTGGTTTCAAGCCCAAACGGCAGCACCAGCGACATCAGTGTGGCGCCGCAGATTTCGTGGCATTTCAGCGTATCCTAATTATTTCTGTGCAGGACCAAGTACGAAAGTAGTAGGCTATATTCTTTATTTATTTATTTTGGAATGAACCGAGATCATCAGCAATGTGAAGCACACTCAGATGTCCGTGTCAGAATGCTTTATAAAGTAGCGATATCTACTTTGACTTCGGTTCTGTAACGGTTCATTTCTGTTCTGCTAAAGAAAAAAAGAGAAGTAGCTTTGAAGCTTTTGAGAATCTGCACGGGCAGCGACTGTTTAAAATCCAACATGTTTAAGCCACTGTAGCGATCGATTAACGCCAACGTTTCTGCGTTTCGCGTGTGTTTAAAAAATAGGGTAATTGGAGTTTGCCCAAAGCTGATGCTTATTCTTAGCGGTAATCTCAACCTAACCTATAGGGAACCACGACATATGCGGGAAAGTTACGGACGGCACATTAGCAAGGCTTTTTTTTTTTTCTTTCACCCGTATGGTATAGTTAAATTAAGAAATGACGGGCCATCGTAAAACTGGAGGTCTTGCGCAACAGTTCTTAAGATGCGTGGCTGAGACTCGTTTTAAGGGCAATAGAAGAAAACAAAACAAGTCTGCCGTTATTTACTATTGAGGGCAAGTCGGCTCTTTCATATACAGACGATTGAACAAACAGCTGTCTGTCAGACCACGAGGTCGTTTCTTTCTGAATTGTTTTTCTCCCACTGTGACTTTTATTCCTATAGTAATGCGCGCGTTCTTACCGTTTCTTACCTTTCGTCGTTTTCAATATTGCGCCTGGAAACAATCTCCTGGACTCGAGAGATTCGCTACTTTCTCCCCGATAACGTCACTTTTGTACATCTTTTTGTTCGGGGAACTTGCGTCGCATCAGTTTTCCCGCGAAATTTTGGGCTGCCGAGTGCCCCCACTTTACGTTACCAAGTGACGCTCATGCAGCAGTATATCTGCATATTCTGAGAATTTTTGTTCACTTGTTTAGTTTCGCCAGCCTGTTTCCGAGTAGGAGTGGTCTGGTGATAGCGGTTTCTTAGGAACTTAATTGACTAGCTCGCCATGGTTACATGAAAGATGAACCAGGAAGTGTCCAAGTTATCCGTGTTATCGCTTTCTGTCCTAGTTGTCTCAGCTACTTTTACCAGTGGCTGTTACACCGGGTAGGAAATAAAGGAGCAGCCTGCCCGTGAGTTGGGTTTGGCGGTTCTTATCGAGGAGCACTCGTTATGACATCCTGTAGGTCGTATGCAAGAAGTGCTTATGCAAAATTTGCACGTTTCGGGTTTACAGTCCCGTCACCGAGAAGTGGGCGTTCCGGCAACAAGTTTAAGCCTTCAACAAGTTTTAAAGTTTCGCAAGTGTGCAAGGGGCTGGATCGGCCCGGCAGTGCGAAGTTAGTGAAGTCGCGCAAGTTGTAGTTCGATAGGAGTGTATCCCTTAAGGGGGAGCTTTAGCTCAGGTGCTCTCCTATCTAAATACATGTAGGAGGAGAATTCGTTTTTCTCGGCAGCCACTGCACCAAATTTGACGAGATTTGCTGCATTTAAAAGAAAAATTTTAAAATCTAGCGACTGTTGGTTTCGAATTTTTTTATTTAGGTCGTCAATTTTTTTAACTATAAATTGGCAAGAATTGCAAGTTTTCAGAAAACGAAACTACGAAGTTTACAATTCTTTAACTCTGCAATAAAAAAAATGATACCACAATTCTGTGAATTGTATATAATAGTACATCTCAAGCGGACAAAATTGTTGTTACACATGCGTCTCCGAATATTTAGTAATATGGAAATACAACTTTTCCAGAACCCTTGCCCCCAATGTAGCGAATTCGCGTAAGACATAAAATGACATATTGAATTTTTCCACTTTCAATGATTTAACGGATGCCGTTTACAGAACCGCGATATCTGTTCTTGATGCAGAGCTAGTAATGTGTGAACTTTGTGCTTTTTTTTTTTTAACTTTTGTCTTTTCAAAATTCCTGTAACAAAGTTCGGGCCCTAAATCGAAATTCCGCTTCCAACAGTCACTAGAGTTTACCTTTCTCTCTCAAATGCAACACATATAATTAAAATCGGTCCAGAGGTCCAGAAAAACGTTTGTGCGTTTTAGATGTACTTGAATAGGCCGCGTAGGATTTGGGCGCCAGCTAAAGCTTCCTCTTGACTGTAAACATCGAATACGAAGTATGGGTCCAGGTCTTTCGGTATTCGATGTGTCCGTATACGTATGTGTAGTGGGGTTCCCCGACGAAACTGCTAGCTCGTTTAGGTGCAACGATCGTTGCAGAACGTCGTCTCGTGACCTGTGTGACCTGTGCGCGAGTTGTCTTTAGATTAGGAAAAATCAGCCAGTCACGTCCATGTTAAACCTAGAAACGCAACTTTGATGTGCTTGTTGTATTTTCGTCATCATCACCGTCACCGTCATCACCCTATATTATTATGTCCAGTAAGGAAGAAGTTTCCTAGCGATCTCAGATCACCGCTTTCTTACGCCAGAGCCGACACTGACCTTCTAGTATGCGAATTTCCTAACCTCATTTCGTGACCTAATGCCCTGCCACGTGGCTTTGTTGTCTAAATCGGAAGTGCATGCTTCAGATTCCCGAAACTGATTTGTTGTAAGAAATATATCAATAAGTCAAAGTCACTCAATCGTTTAATAAACGGCTCTAGAGCTGGAAATGCAACGTTGACTTGTTCGTTGATTTATGGGGCTGTCGACGTGGGGTATTTACATTTCGATTTCCAGGTGCTAATTAGCATTACCGTTGTTCATTCTTTGACAAGCTATATAGTCCAAGGCCGCGTTAGTAAACCTCGCAGTTTGGCCTACTACTATCTCGCTCGTCACATCACACTGGTCGCCCGATCGGTTGAGTGGAACCGTCGTGGGAAGGCACACTTCTGCGGACCTTGTTAGTCTGGCCGTATCATGGTCTACTTACCTTGCTTTAGCAGAGGGCGCTGACACAACGATTCCTCTTAGGTGTGCTCGTCCAGCATCAGCGGCTCAACTAGCAGGACATCCTTCTGCGCACAGCAGGGTCGAAGGTTCGACTCCAAGATGATGAGGCTCTGTTGAACGAAAGTTTAGAATCGCAGGTCTGAATCGCGTCAATTTTACTTGTCTACAATCTAACGTCACCCGGCAGCCCAGTTCCTTAGCGTGTGTCTGTCTGATACTTGGTCGTTCCCGCTTATCTGAAATTTGCATGGTAGACGTGTTCGGCGTTGTTGTTGACCTCTTCGTAAATGACGGTTGTAGCCAATGACTTTGCCTAAATTTTAGCAATGGACACTGGAGTATGCATAACGAGATAGGAAGGGGGTTAACCTAGGGGCCCGCTTTTTAATAATCATATCATAAGAAGCCAACAAACAAAAGACACCAAGGACAGCACAGGTGAAATTACCTGTACTTGCTAATTGAAATAAAGAAATTATAAATTAATGAAGTTGAAAGTGGATGAGAAAACAACTTGCCGCGGGTGGGGAACGACGCCTGTGATGTCATCTCTAGAGCTGCAGATGCGCGCGAAATTGCCCGCTGGCGCCTGAACGCTTTGCAGGAAAAGCAACGACGCGTCTATGACGACCGCCACCGCGCTGCCCATTTCAACCCTGGTGACGTGGTCCTCCTCTGGGCACCATCACGACGTGCTGTGTGAGAAGTTGATTTCGCCATATTCTGTCCCATATCGTCGTGTCTTGCGCAAAGTAAACGACGTGACATATAAAATCGAACCTCTCGATGTCACCATGGCGCGGTCTGCCTCTGACATCGTGCACGTCACAAGACTAAAGCCATATCACTTGGTTCCAGCAAGCACCGGGACGGTGTACGCCTTCGCCCCTGTGGGTCACGCTACGAGGCGCTTGTCAGCGATGAATACGAAGAGAAAAGAGATGACGACGCTCGGTGATGTTCGTGTGGTTCGGTAGCCATCTTGAGTGACATTCGAAGCGTCCTTCTGCACGTAACCTGTAAATATACTACGTATTTTCCTCCCCGTAACAATATATATGCGATTTCTTTATTTAAATTACTGAGTTCAAGTAGTTTCCCCTGTGTTGTCCTTGGCGACTTTGAAACTGAAAACACCTTTGAAACACTGAAACTGCTGTCGCCGAGTGCAATCACCGAGTCACCGACGTGTAAGCTCTAGTATACAGGATCAGGGACATGAAGCGACTACGCGAGATGCGGTGCTATTCTGTCCACTGCTATGGTACCTCTCATCTTACATTTGACGCGCATATCAAGACGCATACGTCCCCTTCGTGGGTGTGGTCCGCCTGTTTGCGGTCGTCGAGGTGTTCGTACAAAGTCAACCGAACGTAAACTCGAGATTACACGCATGTAAATAATTCATGATTTAGAACCACAGCTCGCGGGTCTTCTACACCTCCCCCGCGCTGTTATCTTCCACGTGTTGTCGCAGCAGAGGAAATAGGAAGAGCTCTTGTGAAAGAAACGGGGGTGCATTTCATTTCTGGAGTTCGATTTATTTTCAACATGCGTGAAAGACGAAGTAGGGAACGCAAAGGTGCTGTGCCAGGCTTCGCTGATGTCGAGGACGAAAAAAGAAAGGGTGGGGGTGGGGGGTGAAGGAGATGGTTTCAGCTTCCTGTCTTCAGGGCACAGATTCTTTTTTCACTCCTCTTTCGTTTGCTTCGTTCATGTCGTTCGTCTCAGTTCTTTCTTTCTTTTCTCGCTCTCTTGGCCGGCCTCCGCTACAGCGTGCGACTTTCAGAAAAAAAGGTGACGAAGTGTGGCGGCACCCTTTTATTGCTCTATACGGACCAGCGGCTCCTGGCGGCTGGGTTTGGCTGGGTTTGGCTGGGTACTGGAAAATAGATGGCCGACTCCGCGTCACCGCCTCGGAGCGCGCGAAAAAGAGAGCGCAGGATTTACAACCGAGGCGTGTTAGAAACGAATGTCCTCCCACGTAGCTCGGCGACAACGCCTCGAGGGGCGCTCCCATTTATGTCTCGGAACGCGCCGCAAACCCTTCAGTGCATACCATTTCTTCGGCCGCAGTGAACTGCTGTCGCGGTCGCCTGTGTCGTCGAGCTAAGTTCGGCAACTGGTCGGCTCGTTATTATTGACCGTTCCTTCCCTATACAGCTCTCACGTTAACGACCGCGCGTTGCCTTTAGGAGTGTCACTGACAGCGGCAGATTTTTTTTTTTTTTTCGCATGGCGACTTGTTTCCACTGCTGTCACTGATTGCCAAACCGCCGCCTCCATCGTGGTACCACCACTTCGGTGACCACAGCAGTTCTAATCCATACTGCGCCCGCAAATTTCTTTTCTCATCGCATGGCCTAATCTTTCCGTCTTGGGGCAATCCGCTTACTTTGAAGCAGCGCGGATTCGTGGCTGCGAGCTTTTTTTTTTAATATCGCGGGCGCGCACGCGTGAGGCGCAACATTTCCTTCTGCCTTCCATTTCTTGCGCGGTCTATATTTTCCCACCACGAAAATAAATTCGCGGACGTAAGTGCGTCGCTCCCCGTGTCATTGCTTATACATACAGGCCGGCCCAAGACCGTCTGTGGCTCTCTCGGCGGAAAGCTTTCTTTTCCATTTCGAGGCAGCGCCATCCGTGTACAAGCCACGGGCGCTCAGCGTCGGGGAGCGGTTTCCAGTTTATGCCGGATTCGGTCGCTTTAAAACATCCGCCCTCCCCTCGGCTCAAAAAAAGTCGGGGCGTGATTTGAACTCCCGATGCGATAGCGTGTTGCGCTCTTTCTTCGCGTGTTCATTCTGTTCTTCGGTATGGTCATATATATGTATACAACGCGTATTTCGCCTTGTTCGATTTTGTTTCTGCAGTCTAGCTTTATTTCGCATTTGTATCGTTGTGTCTTGACCTTTACAAACTCTGTCCGCGTGCGTGGCATCGAATTTCTTCTACCGTAGTCGCCTTGCCTAAAGTGAAAATAAATTTCAAGCTCTCCTGTCATCATCATTCCATTTGTAATATTGTTTATTTCTTTCTCTCGCTGCCTTTTTCTCCCCGTGTTCCGCCTTTCTGCAACGTTATAGGTCCTGCAGTCCGCCACGGCTTCGAACAGATCGAGTTCGGCAGCCCTCCGCCCCTTCTTCCTTTCTTTTTAAATCGCATCCGTTGTGTTTTGTTTATTTCCCTTTCTTCCGCCATCTCGATAGAGATAAGGCCCCCTGCCGAACTCCGCTTCCCCCCAAGTCTTCGCCCCGGCGAAAGGCGAGAGCCGGTCCCGGCTTTTATGCTGCGGATAACAGCGGTAGCAGCGACAGTTAAAGCCGTGTTTATTATTATGCTGTCCCGAATCCCCGCCGTCGGTCGTAATCCGCTGCCGAAAAGAGATCATCGCGCGACGTTCCGCGACGCGGGCAGGCATCTATACTCGGTGTAAGCTGCTGGACTTGGCGCCGTTCGCTGGCTCGCCCGACCCACGAAGACGGTTGTGAGGGGATCGAGACAGAAGACAAGCGTTGTCGTATACGCTGTGCCGTTGCCTCCGTGCACTGTGGCCAAAGGTACGAGTCGTCCTGAACGCGAGAGCTTTGTACGAAAAACAACTATAGGGGGATCTCATGGGGCGCTGCGATCGTTCAGCTCATAGCTGCTATGGAACTGATGGGCTGCATGGACGCACTTGTCTAACCTCCGTGCTTGCGGTGTCAGAAGTCCAGCGCTCGAACTATCGTAGATTAATGCGTGCACGTTCCAAACGAAATGACACCTGGATATTGGCAGCAGTCGAAGCTGAAACGGTTATAAGTTTCCATACCGTGCGTAATAAACTTGTTCGGCAACCATAACAGCGAACACTGCGGTTTTGTGAGACAGTGGTAACACGGGCCCAAGTTCTCATATTTCCAGCAATATATTCGAAGAACGGGCGCGTTGCTAAACAGTCATTCTGTGTGAAGTTAATTTCTGGAGGGCTCTGCTGGGGGGCGCGTTCCCTAACCAATAGGATGGTTGCAGTGTCACGAAGACTGTTACCTTTAGGCGGAGTTCAGCTTGAAGTATATCTGACGTACGTAGGGCACTTGGAAAAGACTGAAGGACATACTGCAAAACGCTTCGGCTTGCAAATATTGCGTCAGAGCATATATGTCGCTGCATATCAAGTATACGATTACGGCCACTTGACCAAAGCAACCGACGTGCGTGTGGCGATAGAGCCAATAGGGTTAGAATGTCCCAGAACGTGGCTCCACCCCAGTGCACCACTGACTGACTGTCGTGCGTTTCGGAGCATTTTAGCAGGCATTGTAAACCTACTGAAGACGCTATGACGCGACGCGACTTGCACTAAGGCGACCGTGCACGTTCAGCAGCTCGCTGAACTAGCTCTCTCTCTCTCTTTCTCTCTGGGGCGCCTCTCGGGAGGTCTGGCAACCTTGGCGAATGCGATTATCGAGGCGCCGGCAGCACGGAGCGGTGACGACTACTACTTCCGTGCGACCCGTTGTGCAGGCGCAGGGAGGGCGCAGGGGAGACGCTGCTGCTACTTGCAAGCGAGATGACGGCACAGGCGCACGGGTCGTTGAACTCGGCAACGCTTTCTTGTCGTCTGCCGCTCGCTTGCTCGGCGTCTTGTTTTGCGCGTGCCAGGACTCGAAGAGTGCGAGAGCGCGTTCCCGCGTCGCCAGCGTCGCTGGAGAGTGCATGTCATAACATCTAAGCTCGGTTTACGGCGGCGCCATGTAGCTATAGCTGTCTATCTTCAGTTTCGTTGACTCCCTCTGTGTTTTTTTTTCTATTTATTTTTTTTCTCGTGTTTGTACGTTGCTTGAAAGTCGGGAGTTGTAGTTACCCCTCGCCATGCCGTCGTCGTTGTCGTGTGATAACGGCGCCCGAGCTTGTTGCCGGAGGTCACTACACCGTGGCAGCTTCTTCAGCACAGCACGCCGCTGTCTTGGTTCATCTGGTAATTGTCGCCTCCTTGTTTTCTTTTTCACTCCTCCTTGTTTTTTGTGATGAGGAATGTGGTGTAGGAATTGACGGAAGCAGCAATTCGCATAGTTGAAGCCGCGCTGAGGCGGGTAACGGTCATTGAGACAAATTACTGCCTAACTGACGCGGCCGTTAAGACTTAGTTTGGAAGTGTTATGCGGGGGAGATGTAGCGAGAGCCAGTTTGGGCGATGTCTTTATAAGTGTCATAATTTTGAATTAACGCAGTAGGCGTGGATGGCCTCCCCTGTTACTGAAGAAAAAAAGATGTTAATTTTGTGTACACGAAGCACGTCTAATAAGAAATAAAGTCTTGGCAGCGCAGCAGCGAGGCTTTCGTGTCAAAGTTGCCGCAATCACGTTTATTGGTAACTCGCCTGGTGCGCATGGACACGATATATCGTGTTCTTAGCTTGTTGCGAGCCTGAGCAATCGCTTTTGGTAGTGTGCGCCGTTAGCCCTTACTGTAGAGATTCGAATTGATGGATTGTCGTGTTGTCCAGATTCTGCAGACGCGAGCTTCAGCTGCCGATGTCTATAGAAGACGCGCCCCCCGTACTGGTGGTGACATTTAAACCGGACAGATATACGGTATACGCTTGCGCATGCTATCTATCGTACATGCAACCAGTCGTAGCAAGGGCGGCATCCAAGAAGACTGCTTGCTGCCTGCTTGAGCTAAACAGGTTATACGCGGTCTTCGCGCGTGCGTAACAGCGCATCGTATCTCGTGTGGCTCCTGCACAGCGCATTTCCCAGCCGGGTTTTCGTCGGACATATATAACTGCGCGCTTTCGACGTCTTCAGCTTGCCGTCTGCGTGGCGTCGTTACTTCCCGTTCGTTTCCTCGAAGACGCAGAGTACACAGCTGAATCAGGCACTTAGCACGCGTGCTTAGCGTGTTCCTCTTCTCCTGGTATATCGGTGCTGTCCCTATTTGCTCCTCTATCAGCGCGACGAGTGTCGCGTGGCGGCGAGCCTTTCCGGCGAAACCAACCCCGATTGGCCCTTTCTTGTCGCGCCGTCCATTCGCGGCCACTTGAAGCTGGCGCGCCTGTCAAATGTGGCCAAGAAGCTCGTACGTGCGATAGGACCTCGGCGGGGGCGCCGCCACAGGGGCGGCGATGGTAGCGGGGCCGCGAAACGGGAGTCGTCGGAGGGAGACTGGTTGCGCGCGCTTGCAGGAGACTCGACGAAGAGCGCGCGCGTTCAGGGTCGAGTTTGATGTTTCCTTCTCGTCTCGTCGACGGGGCGAGGCATACGGAGAGGGGCTGACGAACGCGCTGGCCGAAGTCGTCTTCATTCCGACACTGCATTCGGTTATACGTACCGCTGGCGAAACTTTCCGTACGACCTGTCGCGCGAAACCTCGGCAGGATTGCTGACCCTCGCGCCAATACCAACGCGCAGCTTCGTAATCTCAAAGCTTCGACTGTCGCGAGCACTTCTTGTGCGCTGAGAGAGGCGCTATTAACGTCTTCAGTTGCACGAAAAAAAAAACAAAGAAAGAGAGAGAGAACGCATCCTGCAGGGTGGTGGATACAATAAAAGGCAAGATCCTCAATCAGTAGCTTCCTCAGTACCACTATGCTATTCTTCAGACAATCTTAAGGGAAGCTTTTTCCTTTGAGAGTTTCGGGTTAGGGGGAGGAGGAGCAAGACTGAGCCCCTTGGTTTCCCTTATAATTGCCACTTTTTCCCGGTTAGTCTGCGTTAGGCTATGCCCGACGCAGGTGATGCGGTACCACGGTGTGCCACACGGTATTCAAATGTTGAACCGCAGGCTGAAGTGACGGCTGGCGTAAAGATCGCTCGGGACAACCGTGCCCGGGACAACGCGGTGTTTGAAGCAACCCGATAGACGCTTCTTGCATTCTTGAAACTTGGCGGGGTAAAGTGCAGACGCAGTTTTTGTCTGGTAGCATCACGCCAAGTACGCGCGCTAGGCCCAACTTCTGAGGGTTGTGTGTGTGTGGGGGGGGGGGGGGGATTCCCCGATACAGAGTCGACGGGATGGGCGGAGGGTTTCGCACCCACGGTGTTGGGGAGACTTCTATCGCGTTCAAGCCGGGGACAGCGCGTACTGTACGCCACTTGCGCGTAGTACGTACAGTCGCGTGCAATATGACTTGCAACACCCTTGTTCGTGGTCGAAGGGGCTCCAGGGCTGCGCGGCGGCTCTGACACGCCAAATAGCGTTTTAATAAATACCACTAATTGAAGGTATGTCTAGGTGTGGAACTTACCCTGGGTCTGCGCAGTCGCACAGTCTTGGAGCCGATTCGACCACGGGCACCGGTGTTGCATGCAGCTCATATTGCACGCAACTGTAGTACGTTCGACGTTGCGCGTGCCTTCGAGCTGCCCCCCCCCCCCCCCCCCCCACTCTCCTCCCCCGGACGCGGCGACGGCGCCGCGGTCGCTGGAACCGATATCCGAGCTGCGTTTGGCTGCGCCTCCGGGGCTCGCTCTGGAAACTGGAATGCGCGGCGTTACGTTGCGTCGCATCCGACGCCGTGCGCTCTCGCCGGCGCCGCAGCTGAACCGCGGAGCGCGCAACCCAGTGGCGCGGTGATGGTCCTTTCAGTTCAGGGCCACCTACTGCTATCTGTGGTTGCGCGCGATGACGAGAACCAGACCGCGCCCATAGAGGAACGAGAAAGCGCTGCTGTTTTCGAGTAGCTCCTCAAACATGCCACGCTCGAAGCATCTTAGAGAGATTCATGCTAAGGTTTCCCATATCTTCTGCGTGACAGAATTCCCCGAGCCCGCCCGCCCGCCCGCCCCGATTGGATGTGAGGCGCGAGATAACGGTAGACAGCGTCCGTCATGCTCATTTGATAGATAAGGATAGGGTGACTGACAGGGTCGGGGTGCCGACTGTGCTTATGTCAGCGAGCTTGCGCCAGCGTTTCCCGGATAAAACGTGCTCGCGCGTTGGTGTTAAATTAATCCGTACTTCGCTTTCTAAGTAACCAGACGTCGTTTTTTTTCTTTTCTTCCTGAGCTGCTAAAACCTCGAGGAAGTGTTGTGTTACATGTTCTTTTCTAAGGATTAGACTCTTTGGGAGAGCTTCCCAGAAGCAAGCCGAATCTTTCTGCTGACAGGGATTGTCGACACGTTGTACCCCTCCTGAAAGAGACCGTAACTGATAAAGACGGGAGTATTTACTTTCTTGGAAAGAAAAATAAAAGAAAGACAAAGGAAAAGTCGCCAGGCTCCAGTTACGTTTCTGTAAAAGCGGCATTTCGTAAATAATGGAAGGGTGGATCAGTCGAGAGTCGCAGTGCAACATTCTGTAACGCTAAAATGAATTCTAAACTCGTCGGATCGCTGACAGAGGGTCAGTGAAAGGTAATCGCCCAATCGCGTTACGAAAGTAGCTCTGCGTGCGCTCGGACGCCGCCGGTCCACTATAGGCCGTACGGAAGCATGTAGCTTCTATACTCTGCTCGGAGCCTGCTAAACTTGTGAAGTACGGTGACTGCTCACGGGGTTCGCACACTTGGCCTGAATGCGTGCGCGTCTTTCAAAGGAGCGAAAAGAACGGCGTGGTGAGATGGAGCACGGAAACACAGGGCCACAGGGCTGAATACTGTAGTGATGCTGTGTGTGTGTGTGTGTGTGTGTGTGTGTGTGTGTGTGTGTGTGTGTGTGTGTGTGTGTGTGTGTGTGTGTGTGTGTGTGTGTGTGTGTGTGTGTGTGTGTGTCACACCACGAGGGATAAAATCTTGAAACGAGGCGAAGTTTTATTATAGCAGTACATCGCTGTTTATCCAAGTAGCGCGTATCAAAAGTCGACGTTCGACGCGTGAAGGAAACTATTCGTGTATTTGCAGTGTTAGTGGCACGCACATTTCTGTTGGGCCGCGGTCCCTAACCCGGCCTCTCCTCCTACCAACCCCCCTCCACTCTTTTTTCTTTTTCGGTGCTTTCCACTTGGATCTCCAGCTGCGCGTTCGCCGTTCTTTATGGCGTCCCGCGACCGGCTCCGCGACGCCGGCGGCAGCTGTCCACACGCCGTCTTCGTAAACACTGGCCTACAGGTTCTCGACCTCCGGCGCGGTGACGGCGTTATAGCGAATGGTCGCACTGCTTCTGCTGCAGGCAGCGCGATCATGTCGCTCAAGTGATGATTGCGCGCGCCTAAGTGAGCCAGCTGAAAACTGCGCATGGTGCGCGGGACATGTTTCCCGCGCATGCGTGCCCGATCCCGCATGCTTTCCTAGCGCAACTGCAAACGCTGCAAGACAGTCGCGCTGGCCGACACGTACAGCAAGCGAAGACCTGAAGTCAGTATTCGTCTGTCTCGTAGACCTGTTGGCGGGGGCCCATGTTTTGCGATATTCGATCTTGTTCACTCGCTAGGCGTTGGTGCATTATTGTGTGTGTGTGTTTTCAACGAGACTTCCTTCTGTAAGAGCTTAAAACAGCCTGACAGCTCGCGGGTTAATTACCAATACTAAAAGAAGTGTTGCATAACCCCGATTTCGAATCATGCGCCTTTTTAAATTTTCTTTTTAACTGTGTGCGTCGTGTTGTCAGTGTGTGACCGTGTGTCGGTGAAAGTACAGTTGAAACCCGCTCTGTGGTCTTAGGGCACTAGTGTGTCGGTCGTCTCGAAATAGCCTTTCTTTTTTCTTCTTCGTCTTTCTTTAACGTAATCATCGCTGATGGCGTAGCTTGTTTCCTTGTTTTTGCGCCTGCTTTCAAGTGACCAGCTCTGAAAGATCTGAAATTGTGTCGCCGTGGTCTGTATTGTTTCGTTTGATTTAGTCTGGCCATATCGCTTTTGTTTTTGTCAGCGTTGTCCTCTATGCGGTGGTACAGCCAAATAAACATGCCTGCTGTGGCTTGTAAAACGTAGTTTCCTAGTTTCTCGGGAGAGGCTCGCCTTTCCACTGAACGTAACGTATCGTTTCATGGAATTTCTTGTGTAGCCTCCGTTTGTTCAACCTTACCGTTTCGCACGCGTCTATTCGTGGAGGGATCCATATAGCCGCGTGGTTGGTGCACAAGGTGATGGGAACGTTCGCTACTGCGGCGCAGTTTGTCAGACCCAGCAAGGAGAAAGAGGGAGAGACAGAGAGAGAGGGAGGGAGAAGCGGTTCAATTTGTTTAACCAAGCCTCCCAGGCTTCAAGGCAACGTCCCCGTTTACGTTAGCGCTGCCCCCACTCGCAAACTTAGGTCAAACCACCCTTTGTTATTCTGCTTACTTCCTTTCCATAAAGCAGGGGCCCCTTACATGTTGTCTTACCGTCGCCTTCCACGCAAGAACCCCCGGCCTGGCGGCAGAGGAACAGTGGCGCGCACCACACTGTATATTGCTTTAGCTCCCCGCTTTCGTCAAGCTCCTTCTCAACCATGACGTTCGCTTCCTCTGCGGACGTTCAAGACCCTCCCGACTCGGACCGCGAGCGAGGCGTACATGTCTGTCGACCGACGGCCTTACAGAAATGGGAACCCCTCCCCCTCCTCTCTTCCCGCCGTTGTTTTTTTGCGCGGCGTTCGATGCCTTCTTCCCATGCAAGCACGACGAAAGTCCGTCGGGGCCTGCAGGAGGCACAGCACTCCAAACCGCGAGGGGTCCTCTCCCTTCGTTGTTTTCCTCAGTCTCCTGTACGCGCGGTTCCAGCGCCGCGTGCATTCCGGTCGGCAAACGCCCCCGCTCGAGGCTTCCATTCCAAGACGTCCCCCGTAGTGCTTCGCTTCTGGGACCTGTGCCCGCGGTGCAGCGAAGCAACGAGGCGCTGTGTTGCGCGTACGTGTGTTTGCGTGGCCCTGAAGAAAGCTAAAATAAAATTAAAAAAAGATGGAAGAAGTGAGAGTTGGTGGATGAGCGCCCCCTAACCATAATAAACTGCCAGCCCCGCGATCTCCGGTGTTTATCGCGTCAGAAGAGCGTCCGCTTGCTCCTCTGCCCTCGCGTCATCTCTGCTTCCTCTGCCTGCCTTTGTTATGGTTTCGCGGCCGCGCACGCTGCCCCACGTACAGAGGGCATTCCTTCTTTCGCCGTTCGCTTGCGCGCCTCCAGCCGCCAGTGCGCTGGATCCCTGGTCGGATGGATTGCTCCGTGACGCGCGGAGCTTCTCAGAAGCGCCGTTGGTGGAAGCGTGCATGCGTATAAAGACGCGCCGTCTTGGTTGTTTGGAAATGAAGTGTGGGAAGAAATTATAAGCGTCGATCTAGCTGTTTGTTGCGGCTGTTGAGTTCGAGCTGTGGTGAGCTGCGATCCCTTAACTTCGTTCGCTCGGTTGGTCTCGGGTTTCTTGGTTGGCCGGCACTGTGACGACGAGAGCGCGTGCGTTCTCACCCGCCACGCTTCTGCGAAGAACGTGCCGACTGGTGTGCGATGGCGATATTCACGTTCGCCCGCTGTTTCGTGAGCACCTCTCACTCTCTCTCTCGACGTCTCTCTCTCTCCCCTTAACTCCTACGAACAAGCAAAACGAAACCACTGGGCCTTAGCGCCGTTTCCGCCGCTTGGCCCTAGCCGCCGTCACGGTTACATCCATCTCTGCATCATCGGCGATTTCCTTTGCCGGCCCATTGCGTCTGGATGCGTGTATAGGCGCACCACCACAGATGGACGACGCAGAGCCGCGCTCTTGTATCGCCGGTCACGTCGCTCAAGCCCCGCCGAGATCCGTGTTTACCGGCCTGCGGTCCTGATTGGGAAGACGAACGGGCCCTGGGATGCGACGGTGGTGGTCACGTGGCCGCTGACGTCTCGGTTTCCTCTTAGCGGAATCCCTTCGCCGCCGGTTTCCCCTTCCTCCAAGCGTTTCCTAGGGTCTGCTTTGCACCCCCCCTTCCCTCCCTCCCTCCCTAGGCTGACCTTCTCGGCTTTGTGTGTGGCTTGCCGGAAGGGTCGTCGGCGCAATCTCCGTCTCTATAAAGAGGGCCCTCAGGAGGAGCAGGCTACGACCCCGCTGGGTTCGTCGTCTCGCACTCTGTGCTCTGTGCTGGTGTGATACGAACGGCGTCCGCGGGGGCCTTGTGTTCCTTCATTCGAGTGCCAGTCACTGAGCCTGCGAGCGGTGCGCGGAACGGGCCTTGCGAGCTGCTGGCGGAACACGCTGCTGCGCCTACTTTTGCGGAGAGAGTCCTTCTGACTGTGTAGTAACGGTCAGTGACTGTGCCTACGCCGTGTTCGAGCACCGAAGATTGCGACGTGAGTTGTTACTGAGCGGTTCCTTCACGCATGTTGCTACCCGCCGCCGTGGGGCTCCGCGGCTATGACGTTCTGCTGTCGAGCACGAGGTCGCGGGTTCGATTCCCGACCGCGGCGACCGCGTTTCAATGTGGGTGAGATGCAAATGATGCAAAAGTGCTCGTGTGCCTTCCTTTGGGTGCACCTTAAATAACTCCAGGTAGTCAAAGTTAGTTTGGAATCTTCCACTAGGGCATCTCTCATAGCTCCAGTATTGCTTTGGGACGTTAAAATCAATCAATCAATCAATCAATCAATCAATCAATCAATCAATCAATCAATCCATCAATCTTGTTGTTCTTCGGTTTTCATGTGAGCAGGAACTCAGAGCATGACTTCTTAAGTGTTCAGTGCATAATATGGTTCTACGGGCGATTTGACGCGCGGCTAACCTTATACCACCAGACGCGTCTAGAATGCGTCAGCATGTTCAGACACTCGGAGTAGCCATCGTTTAGCCGTGTAGTATCAAGCGTATCCTGCTTTAAGCATGCATTAGCGTTCAACCGTTACCTGTCAGCCTGCTATTCCGGCTCGCGTGTGTGTCGTTTATAAGGTGTTTCTGTGTTACCTCTTTATTTGCCACTAACCTTTGACCGCGTGTTAACTTGGCGTAAAGGTTCGCTATATAGGTTTGACGGCTTTCGCAACTATACTGTGCGAATAGAGCCCAATCTTGTAGGAGGAAACGCGAGTCGGCCATGTTCCGTAATTGATTTAGGCCCGATATGCAGGGCGCGTAATTGACATCGATGCTGAACCGATGACGAACGATTTTGAAAAAATTCTGCAAGTCGGATGCTCCGACAGCACTTCGTTGTGCGAAGCAAGAACTCTGGTTCACAGACTCGCTCCTAAATGGATTCCCGAAGCGAAACGGGGGCCTCCTTAAACGGATTTCGCTTCTCAGCGGTTGCTGCCTGTTTTGAGAGTCGCGCGGTGGGTAAGTCGTTTGTCCTTACGGTGTTAAGCATTCTGGAGTACAGGTCCCACGCAGTTTTCTTTAACGTCATTTACTACCTGAAAAAAAAAAAAGAAAGAAAACGAGCTTTCGCGAGCGAAACAGGTGGCTCGAACCGTCAGGTGTGGAAAGCGGCGCGAAATGAAAGCGAAACTACGCGCTTTCTAACCACTGCGCTTTTGGCTTGGCAACGCATAGACGAATAATATATATATATATATATATATATATATATATATATATAAAGATTCAGGGAGGTACGCCTGATCCAGCGTGCTCTATTCTGATGATATACTCTCTGCACAAGGGAGCGCGTAAATCTTCCGAAGAATTGTTGGCAAAGGAAGTACGGGACAAAGCTATGTCCCCTCACTTCTTGGCATCCTTTGGATACCCGCACAATGCAAGCCCAAAAATGCCATTCCAGCCGTTGTACGCAAATCATAATGAATCAACTGGCTATTGCAACCTGCTTCGAACCACAGTTGACGTTTATTCGACTAGAGACTGCATGTATACATGGTCAGTACACCGCAGCAGCGGTGCCGCAGTGAATACGTCTTACCACGGAATGTGACAGTGGGGACTATTCACTCGGAACGGACGTGCTGGTCGGTCGGTCTTGCCGCCGTATTCGGATCCTCGCGCGCCAGCTGGCTGTCACACTCGCAGTTTCGATTCTGGCGTGCGATTTACTAGACCGAGCAGTGCGCGTCAACGAGTCAGTTTGAAGTACTGCCATCGCTCGCTCACCTCTGGAATCGCATCGTGTCCAGCATTGCCTCCGAGATCGAGCGGCGCGCGTTGCATCTTGGAGGCCATGTGTCCACAGCCGGCATCTCGCCTTTCCGTCACCTCCTCGTTCGTCCTTTTTCTTTAAATGCCGCGCCGTCCGCCGAGCACGCCATCCCGCCATCCACACCGTTCCTCGCTGCTGTCGAGGGTGTTGGGCGACGCCACGGCAGGGATCGCCCGTGGGTGCCTGCGCGACGGGAAATGAACTGCCAAGCGTCCGTCGTCCGCCGGGTAGTTGCGTGCACCGCTCTCGCGGCGCGTGACGTAGCGTATCCAGCGCTGTTCTATCCAAACTTTAAATCTGTTGCGTATTGATGCTTCCCTTGCTATCCGAATGAAGGGACGGGTGTCAGGAGAGCAGCCCAAATACGTGGGTGGCCATTGTCACCAAGCTGGTTTGTTATGTTGCAGTGCACCAGAATATGTACTAGTACACCATATCTACGTATATTGCTACCGTCTTTGTGATTTGCTTTGATACAACGTCCCATGCGGAAGCACTGGCTAGCAAGAAGGCAAGTTGAAGGTCGCTGTGAGGGCTTAGGGTGACAAGGTGTTCTCATGTCCATCTCTTGTTTGTCGTTTTTGATGGCGCTACTGCCCGATATCAGCTGGATCAAATTGTTTCTGCACGGAATTGGCGGGGCGAAGAAAAATAAAAAAATGGCTCGTGCGCGCCTTCTATGTCCTCCCCGCGCGCCTTCGCGAGCCGCCACCACCAGCGTGATGCTCGCCGAGGTGCCGGGAAAGGGGCTCCCCGGCTTCGTCGTTTCCGGACCGCCGGTCGAGTCCCCCGCGGTGATGGATGGGGACGCCGATAAGCAGACGGCGGTGCACTTCACAGGCCATCCTTTCTCTCCTATCCTCCTCCGCTATTTGGTGGATATATCTCTAGCTGCACTCCTCCTTTCGCTTTGGATGGACGTGGGGGAGGGGGGAGGTGTTGGCGAAAGAGGGGGGGGAAAGGGGGCGTAGTGCTCTTTGGGAGACGGGGATTTTTGCACCCCCGCCCTCTGGTGGCGTTGCACACCCGGCCCGTCCGTCCATCGTCGCGCACACCCTTCTTCGCCGTCTTCTGAGGACCCCCTATCTTGTTCGCTTCTCCCGCTAGCTCGCGCGAGTGTGTGCACTGTCTAGTATGTAGTACTCGACATTTTACTTTGCGCCCCCCCCACCTCCTCCTTCCCCCTTATTGGGGCGCGGGGCTCTTGTCTCTTGCTTGCTGGAGGTTTGCATTTATCAGCCCTCCTGGAGCAAACGCAGATGCTGCACGACGGCGTGCCTTCACTTGAGGCCATGGGAGCCTGCCTTCACCAGCCAAGAAGGCAGCTTTTGCATGAAAGTAGGCGAGAAGGTGTCAATCTGCACTCTTCTATCTTTCTTTCTCCCTGTGGGCTGGTTTAGTGAAGGATGTCGTAAATCTAATCGTTACATTACGCAGGATCACTTTCCTGTGATTTTTAAGAAACACAGCATTGTCACTCAAGAATGAAAATATTTCATTTCTAGTTTTAATGTGCATGCTCATTGCTAAATACACACCATATACTATTCCAATAGGATGAACATTGTGATGCTTTTGCCATGTGTTCTTAATGCACCCACGGCTAGGAGCCAATCACAATATCATTTCTCAGCCAACCTCTGCAAACATTTCGAAGGCACACATTGTTTTTACATGCTCATTTTTGTGCAGATCAGTTCTGTTGTCAAATCATTTGAAGATGGTATCTCTGGTGCCTTCGTTGCTTGACATCAAGGGAACTGGTGGAACCTTCATGCATAGCCTTCTTTTTACTGTTGTGTCCTGCGTTAAAACTGACAGTCTAGTTTAGTGTAAAGCAGCAGGGTGTCATCTGCCATGCTTTGTCTGCCTCCACATATTTTTTAGTCACCTACTACAAGCCACTTATATTTTTTTTTCTTTTTTTGCAGTTGCTGCTACTTAGGCACAACTGGATGTAATAATGTAAATCAGCATCTTGTGCAACAAGTCATTGTGTTTCTCGCGATCGCTGCTGCACCCCACCACGCCAGGATGAAATGATGCAAATCAGTAGCTTGCATAACCAATGGCACAAAGCAGGTGCTGCAGCCACGTATGCTTTATAACCCTCTTGCACAGCGCTTGCATTCCTGTTGCATTTGCAATTCAAAGAGAGCGTGTGGTGTGCATTCAGAAACACGGAGTGGCTGCACCGAGGCATGTTATATTAACTGCTGTTTCTACCCACATTGCTTGTATCCATTTCCTTCCACTTTTCCCTTTCCCTCCAGTCCTCGTCCAAAAACATTTTTGATTTGACTTGGGAACACCTCAGATATGCGACACTGGGGACCTCGCACTATGGGTGAGGCTTATAACTTGGCAGGTGTATGTTTTCTTTTTCCTGCATTTATTTTACAATTGATGTTTCTTGTATTTTTTCTTCTTCTGTTTTTCTTCTTACACTGATGAATTTTTTAGCAGCTTCATGTTGGGAGAGTGGGCAACGTCAGCTTGCCTGCACAGATGCTGCTTTCCAAGCTCAGAGGCAGGGAAGAAAACAAAAATATAGGAGCTGTTTTCTTAAAGAGTGGCAAAAAAGTATGTGCATCCTCTGGCTTTACAGAGCACAAGCATGAACTCTTAAGAGCCAGTTCACATAGCGAGGCTGGGTCAACCTATTCCAGGGAGATGGCCAGGTCATCATTGCGTGCCACACTACGTGAAGTGTGTTTTTTTTATGCTTGTCTGCTTCCATTGTGTGGTGAGCGGGACCTGCTGTTTATTATCTAAGCTATCAGCCAAGCCCGTCACAGCGGTCTGTGTTTATCTCTTAAGAATTCCACTGGGCACTGTCGCAGAAGCTCCTCCTCTGTCTCCCGTGCGTGTGAGCCATTGCTTCTTCTTTGGGTCGGAGAGGGGCTCAACTTATTTTGAGCCCATCAAGGCAGGCTGCAACAGGGCTTTCCCTCGATCCCTCCCTTCTTCCCACTTTCTGATCGTGGTGTTTGGCACCGACTTCAAAAGCTTCGTGGCTGTCAACAGGGTTGAATGTCCCTTCCCACGACGCTACACAGTGAAAAAGAATCTCCGAGTTGAAGGGCTTTTCATTGTTTGGGAGCATCCGCTGTTCAGGCATTTTCCCTCTTAGCAAGGCTATGTTTGTATTGCACATCGTCGCCGTGGAGGAAATCTGCAGCAGGTAGCTAATATGCTTGCACGATGCATCAGCAGAAAATGGCGTGGAGTGTAGAAAGAATTTGTTGACATTGAACCAACAAAGGCCAGGATGTGGAGGTGCTAAAATAGCATCACTTGACTTCTGTTTAAGGTTCTGTACTTTTGTCCTAAATTTGTGACACATAGTTTCCGCCTTGTCTTTGGCCAGATATGTTTGTAATGATGCAACTACATCCCCAAGTGAGGAATGAATGCCCGTGGCCCTGAGGCTGTATTTTCTGTCTCGTTTTATCAGAAGTCTACAGCATTAGGCCTGCTGAAACTTTGTGATAGGTGGCGTGTCCTTACGCCAGTACTTGTTGCTTTATGTTGAATATTGTGAATGTTTCTTGTTTTGTGTCGAAGTGTTGTTGCCCTGCACTGACCGCGTTACTTCAACAAGCAGGGCCAACCCCTTCGTGGCCTGCACCCAAAACCTGCACCACCCGAAGGCTCTGTTGTGTCATTTGCACCCGTCGCATCCATGAGGAAAGATTATGCAAGGTGGATGATTTGGGGTGGTTACATGTCGGGAAGGGGTGTGTTTTACGGGTTGGTTACACGACAGAGAGAATCGAAGGGCGCCAGCAGCGAGCCAGCAATCATTACACACGCGCAACTCTCAGTCTGATTGCATGCAATCACGCTTAGGGAGAGAGAGGGGCGGGGGGAAGCAGAGGCCAAGGTATGATGACCACGGGCTACTACCTCTTCATCCGGAGGGTGTGGTGCGTCTTGTAAATCTTGCACCGCACCAGCGGAAAAGGCTGGAGAGCAAATGGCTCTGCTTCATAAGAGGGAAGGGAAAGGTTTGCTGCTGCTTGCAATCTGTAACCCAGCCAGGGTGTTCGGCGGGCCATGGCCAGGCGGAACTGGTTTTGAGAGGAGGTGTTGTCGGCAAGGGAAGGTAGGGCGAGATGTGACGAGTGGGAAGGGGCGTTTCTCTTTGGATTTGCAAGGCCACGGCCTTCCCCTTGGCACAGCCCGAAGGGAGATGTTTGCTCTGGAAGGGTGGAAGCGATGAGGCCTCTCGTCTCGGCTTTCTGCATTCCGTGCCATGTTGTTCACCCCTGCCAGGGTGAATTGGCAGGTCCTGTTAGTCGACCTTGGCTTCCGTGTGAGTGTGGGGCACATGTGTTGGTGGACTGGGCGCACTGCACTTCCTTGGCCACTGGTGTTTGTAAACAGGAAGCCGTGGACTACTCTTATAAATCGTTTCGGTTTAACTGCCAATTGCAGGATTGGGTGAGTGTTTCGCTAGCTCAGTATAGGGCTGTTACCTTTGGAAACGTTTTTAGGTGCGGCAGAAATTGAGGAGCTTTTCCTGGGAAGCGTGGCCACCAATGAGCATAATGGCAAATATTTCAGTCAACCACTCTTTGGGGCATTGTGTCTATGACTGATCTTGCTTTGTGGTCCTTTGGCGTATGATTTTAGATCATGTGTCACATGGGAACTTTCCTGAGCAGTTGCTGTTTCATAAATGGCAAAATGTGGACAATCTTAGTAAATAATCTAGGATTTTCTGTCAGTTTTAGCACTGTGTAAGCTTGGTCCTTTGTCTCTTTAACATCCATTCCTTTGCCAGTGCCATATGTTTTAATTTTTGTCATGACCTGCAGTGCAAATGAAGGACACACAACCACTGCAATAAACGCAAGCCAACTTTGCTTTTGGGCAAAGCGCTAACTGGCGATTCTGATTCTTGTCACCTTGAACCTTCTTACAGAGCGTTGCTGAACAACCATGCTTGCTGACTGAAAAGGGCGGCACACCAGTAGCCACGCCAGGCGCATGATTCTACGGACCCTGCTGTAGCAGCATTTGTAACCAACCAAAGGGACGCGCACACCGGTCCGTCATGGACGGGAGGCAGTGGCGGCACCTGGCGAGTGGCGCTGGACTTCTACTCCTGCTGTGGGTGTTCCCAGGTGCCCACACATCGCTCTGCAAGTCGGTGTTCTCACCGATTTCTGGAGGTAGGATTACCTGTGCTGTCTGTGTGGTTCCAAAGAGCATGCGACGCAGCTGTCTGTCTCTGTGGAGCGTGATGAAATGAAACGAATCTTAAGCATAGCGGTTGCCATCTTTTCAGTGCTGATTGGAAAGCTTTGGCTGGCTCATTTAAGAGAAACTAAATAGAAAAGTAATTTTAACTGCATTAGTAAATTGCTTTCTGAATCATCAAAAAAATAAAAAGGTCACTGTTACAGTGAGAGCAGGCTCGAAAAGCCAGAAAAGACGCTGAAAGACAGGTGATGCCGTGGCCTCAGAAGTTTTCAAACCAGCTTGCTTTAATGTCATGGATTTTAATGGCGGAGATGAAAGACACTGTATTGTGAAGAAGCGAAACACTGAACTTTTCAAGTTTCAAAAGGTTTTACCAAGCCACAAGGCCCAAATTTGAAAAAAAAAAAAAAACAAAAAACAAAAAACAAAATATAATAATTTAAAATCTGTCGCATCGCACTGATAAACTTGGCATTGGGTTTCTGCATGGAAGTGTAGAAAAATGGAACTTTCACCTTAATTCTCTTCATTCTTTTTTTACTCAGCTTATTACCACGATATTAGTGAAGGCATAGATTTGGATTGATACATTATCGATCTTAACTTATTTATGTTTATCTTTAGTGTCTGGACAGTTCAAGGCAGAGCTCCAATGCAGAATACTTTGATAGCACAGTAAAACCTGAATGGTTTTCAGTGCATCTGATATTGAGAAGTTAGCAAAAAATTGTCCACGAAGCTTCATAATGTCAATGTTCAACTGTGTTTGTATATCAGGCTAGAACTGTCCACAAACTTTTTATGGAAGAGAAGGATGTTTTTCTGATACAGGTAGCACTTTTCTAAGGCTTGTACCAGTACTAGCTTTTAACCATTAAGTGATAAAGATTTTGGAGGAAGCAGTTCCCACATATGTAAGCAAAAAGAACACAGCTTAGGTAACCTCGCACAGTTTTAATCATTGAGGAAAGTGCATACGTCTAAATTGACAGCGGGGATCCACCAGTCTGTAGCGCCATGGGTGCATGAAGGTTGTCCAAAATATGCATGGCCATGTATTATCTTCTTGTTTTATGCTCCTAATGCCTTCCTCTGCAGGCTGCCAGCCCAGTATCATGACTCTAATGGTGTGATGGAAATGCTGCTGCAAACTTTGCTAACACAATCATTTAGTTAAGCACATGTGTGGCAATCAGTCCTACTGCTGTGTGAAAGGCGTGCACCTTCCTGAGCGCTTACCTTCTGCATGCAGACATGCCCAAGGACTTCAGCCTGAAAGTGGGCGACCCTCTGGTGCTCAACTGCACCCTCGAGACTCCAGAGTTCAGCATCTCGAGCAGGCGGTACTCGGTGAATGGCAGCCACCTGGAAATAAAGTTCAATGACACTAAGGTGCCTGGCGAGCTGCTGTCGGTGGGCGAAATGTGGGTGGCATTGCGGAAAGAGCGCTCGGAGTATTCGGACACAGGCAACTACAACTGCAACATCCGCGTCGCCACCGACAAGGTTTTCCACGTCTGCGCCACACAGGTCACCATAGGAGGTAGGTTTTACATCACCTGAGCGCATCAGTGTTTGTACTGCTCTCTGAGCAGGGAATGGTTCAAGTTATGGGTTAAGGAGAATATGCTAATGTTGAAGCTTGGCTCATGATATTTGACTTCTTTGAATTTCTTATATTTGGGCAAAGAGTGGTCAAGATAACGCAAAAGGCATACGGAGGAGTTTGGGCTTTGAGGTTCGAAGAGCTGCTTGGGGACATTATTTCTAAAGCTCCATTATTGTTACACACGCATCGTTATGCAAAGTGCGGTGAGTGTCTGCCTTCACAATGCCATTAGTATATCATTATGGCCATTACTATTTCAGAATAGCGATCTCCATTGCATTTTGCTGTAGTAGCTGCAAGATGTAACTGCAAGATACCTGTAGTAGTGTTTGTCGCTGGATTCAGAAAGCATTGCTACTTTTGTAGGCATAGGCTGCCAGTTAAGTCGTTCTAAATTTCTAGGCAGCATTCTCTTTTGGAATTTTGGTAACTTTGTCCTTTCTTGGACCTTCGTAACTTTGCGGTGCAGACAAAAAGAGCTTCTTTCTTGTTGTCGTCAGCCGCAGTGGCTCTCTTTGGTCACCCCTAACTGTTGCGCCATGCTAGTTTTCGCAGCTTAAGTTGCTCTCTGTTTGCTCCTTCCACGGAGCTGTCTTCGTGCAACTTGGCAAAGGGGAAACCAGATGATGGGTGGCGTGCTTATTGGTGTATGCACGTGTGCATACTGGTATGCATACATGCAGTATGTGGTTTTGCAGGGCTTGGCAGAAGTTTGGGTGTGGCAGGGTGCTCGTAGTATTGGGTTGCTGGATTTCATCACAGCACCTGACGACGATGGCAATATGCGCCTGCTTTCCACCATTTTTTCAAAACCAAAACTGTGCGACTAGCGGCTTGAAATGATGTGGAAAGTTGTTGGTAGCTGGTTAAGATGCGATACTGAGATTATGCATGTCAAAGAAAAAAAAAAGAGAAAAGGAACTATTATGTACGGGTGTTTACGGTACTTATCTGCAGGTGCAATCTCTCCTTGCCATTTTTCCATCGACAGGCATAATACATTGCCTTCACCCTTGGGACGTGGCTGAATCAACGCGTCACACAATGCATCTGCCTAAATTGGCACTTAGTTTCAGCTTAGCTTGCAAGTAGTCTTGTGTGTAGATGTAAACATTGCATGAGAATACATGTTGCATAGAGCGGAAGTAAAGACAATTGTATGCATTTATATTTTGTATGGCATTTAAATGACCACTTCATGAAAGCCTCAATTCACATCAATTCCATCCTGTGCAATAGACTTTCAGCGTTTTTTTGCTTTGCTCCCCACCATTCTCCAAACTTGTCAGGCCTCTTGAGCATTAGGGCAGGTGAATTTAAATGCTCCATTTTAACAGATCTTTAACATATGATGTGTACTTTAGGTTGAGGCTGCAAGTAATTAAATGACCTCACCGTTGGGTTTATTTTCCTGTTCTTTTTTTTTTTTTTCCACAGAGCCACCACTTCCTGTTGAAAACTTCCGGTGCATCAGTTATTACTATAAAAACCTTACCTGCTATTGGGAGCCTCCACCGAACAGTGTCAAGACTGAATACAGGCTGGGAGAGATGTTTGCGTACACACGGTGAGTAGTTGCTGTGTGTGCGTTTTGCGGGGTAAACTGATGCGCCTGCTCAGGCGACATTACAGAGCTCGATGCCGAGCTCAAAATTATTCTGGTAATATCTGCCATCTTTCTTCGAGCCTTTGTTTTGTTGCAACCTGCTTTTGAAATGTTGGCTTTTGATGTTGATTTTAGCTGAAAATTAGTTGGCATGGAATGTTCTGCTGATCTCGAAATACAAAGCCTGCATCATTTTTACGGGTCTGGATAGCAAGCAGCACATGGTGCTGTTGTTGAAATGATGTTGGTAACCACGACTATGCAAAAATCTTTCTTTTTTTTTTTTTTTTTGTTTGGTAAGGCTGAAACTGTTAAAGCAAGGGTTTGCTGTTCTATGATAGATTTAATAGTGAACTCGGGATATTTGTTACTGTGCACTCAGTGATAAATTCATACACCGCCTTCATCACCCAAGTTAGTACCTCATTTTTGATGTCCTATGGCCATTTTCTTGAAAACATTACCTTAAGTGTCTGTTTTACTTAGGTGCTATGTAATGTTGAACGTGGTATCTTTAAATTTGAACCTCGTATAATTTAAAACAATATTGCTTCTTTCACCAGGATCAAATGAATACAGATCAGATGGACTAGGGATAATTTGAGTACCAAGCTTAACCACTTGCGGAGTTTACCACCAGTATTTACTGGCTTCCTGAATGTATACACTGTAATCATTTTGGAAAGCTGTTTCCTTTGCTTGTCATGTTTCAGCATGTTTCACATCCTTCTGCTTGCTGTTGTCGTCACGTATCCAATTTGATAGTTATATAGGTATAATGTACAATTGGTCATGTGATGAGCACGACTGTGCAGCTTTCTGCTGTTTTTCATGAGGTTCTGGGTACTTGTACTCTAATACTTTTTCGCATGAACAAGTTTGTTACGGTACTTATGAGGTGGATGCGTCATGGTGACATAATACACTGACCTGCTTGATTCCTGTGATCCCTGTGTCACACGTGAGCACAGTCAGGAGAAGCATGATGGAGCACGTTTGTTTGCATTATTTTTTTTTTTAACGAAAAATGTTGTCATACCTAGCTTTATTGCTTCTTGACGTCAGCAAATTTACTTTGTGAGGAGACTTCAGGATAACGTCCGCGATGCCAGTTCTGGCATTTCGAGACCGACATTGTATAAAATAATGATGTTCTATGCTTCACAACCTTTCTACATGTGTACCGGCAACATTTGCGATTTTATTGAAGATGCCCAAGTTTTATAGCTTTTTTTTTACAATTGTGCTATTGATATCGGTAATATTGCAACTTTTCATTTGTGTCTGGTCTAGAGCGAAATTCGATTTCAAGAAATTGCAAATAACCGATCTCTCAATAGTCCAACTTCTTTTTTGTGCCTGTCGATTATTCAGACTTGACCGCAGCAGCTTCACCAAATTATAGAACTACTGTATAACGGCAGCTCGAATGCTGGCTACGGTTACGCGATTCTTTCCTGACTAAACTAGACAAAGCAATTCCTGTTAGATCATTCTTGCTGCGACAATGGAGCGGAGTGACTGCGCATGGTGTCCACATGAAAATAATAGCCAGCATATATATAAACAATCATGTTTGAGTTCAAGTTTATCCAACCACATGTCAAGTACATAAGAGTGCACATAGCAGTAAAACAAATTTTAGTACATTTCACTAAATTTTAGTAATGTTTCACATTGACTGTAGTATTTTTCATATTTTTTAAATGTTGGCAAGTCTGTACTTTTTAACTGTTGTCCTTTTATGTGGAAATGCGTCTGGCAGAGTTCCTACAATTTTGTAAATATGTACTCCTTTATTAAAAAACCTTCTGAAATAATATTATGTGGCTGCACTATATACCTTGTGGTAAGAGTGACGTGGGTGATCGATATAAGGGCTTTCTGTCACGACGTTGTTGTGAACACCGAGATGACATGACCTGCTTTACATTCCTTGTGCAGGACGCACAAAGGCTTCTATCGGTTGTGCCCGAAGGCAGGACACTCGGGAAATGGCTCTTACTGCTCGTGGACTCTGGGGTCCTCGCCACCGCTTCGCAAGGAGACCACTCTCTTTCGCCTGGTTATGAATGGGACGAATGCTCTCGGTGTGAGAAATTTCACCTACACTATAGAGCATCTAAAAATAGGTGAGAATTTCTCTGCATTCTGCTCCCAGGAGTGGGCGGATATGTTGTTGTTTACGCGGTTTCACTGCTTTCACCGCAACTCCCTGTATGTCAGATGTAGTGTACCACAATCTAATCTCGGTATAATAAACACGGATATAACGAAGCATTTTGTTATTCACAAACTTATTTTTTGTTGATATCTATGTGTATGCTTGTAACAAATATTAAACATAACAAAGGTATTTTGGTGTCGTGCAGCTTCATCACAGGAAGTTTCGACTTTATCAGACGTGCATGAAAAATCAGGTTGTACTCTGTAAAAATATGACTTGTTTTGTCATACACAATACGACATATCCCTCATAAATGCGCCAACTTTATGGGACCCTACTAAGTCAGATGTTGATACACGAGCATGGATATAAAGAAATATTGGAAAAAGCATAGGTTAATCTAAAATATGTCACTTAAAATGAGGAGGTGACAAATACATACAATGAATATCGGATATGACAAATGTATTTTCGCATTGAATACGACTTTGTTGCAATGCTGTTCGTAATATTTGTTCACTTTATGGAAAGTATTATCAGTGTGAATGTTGAAAACAGGGGCTACCTGAATGCTTTAACCTCTTTTGTTGCAGTGAAACATGCTTGTGATATTCACCGCGTGATAACATTTAAAATATTGCGTTCTGAGCGTGTTCCGCCCTGTGTCTGCAGTGAAAATTTCCGAGCCAACTGAATTCAAGTGCAGCGCGGTGTCCAAGCGGAGCGTCACGCTTAGCTGGAATGCTAGCATCGAGCAGAGGGAGAATCCGAAGCTGCTGGTCATCTACGAGATCCACTATCAGTCTCAATACGAGTCCAACTGGAAGGTGCGTAGTCATTTCTTTTATCTCATTTTGAAGGGACGTTAACAAGTGGCAATAAATGTGTGAACACAAGAATAAATTTCCTGTTATTTTTTTTTTCTGGAAATCTAGTTCCTAGCAGTTCACCACTTTGGTGGAAAATGTTGGCTGCTGGCGTAGAAAGTGAACGCCAAACTCCCCTCAGATTTATTTTATTGAGATCTAAATTCGTTGATGCCATAACTGATGATGGCTGCTTGTTCTCACTAGGGTAAAACGATAATAGTAAACAAAGTCCGTCGATGCTAGAGGCACTCAAGTAGGTCTCGCACATAACTATTAGTGAATTACCTTTCTTGGACGTTCTGATCATAACAAAATGCTGTTACATCTGTGCAAGTCAGGTTTCAAAGTGGGCTCTTGTATTTTGTGTTTTTTTGTGCATAAAATTCGTAAAAGTAGGCCAAGTCTTCAGAACTTTAACAATGAAGTGTCGTCCTTGTTTATTGATTACCGTATTTACTTGCATAATGATTGCACTCACGTATGATCGCACCCTTGAATTTTTTTATTTATTTTTTCTTTCCCGCGACATGATGGCATCTCGATCTTGCCGCAGCGATGTGTCGTTTGCCAAGTCTAGCTGATGATGATCGTGCTTGCCATCTGTCATATTCTATGCGAACGACTCTTCAAGACTTACCAAGCGGTCTGCATGCACCAAACACATTAATAAGCAAACGCCCCATTTCATTCCTTTTATCACTTTCTGCACTTCTAAGAAAGAAAAAAAAATCTGCCATGAAGCTTGCGTTGTCTTTATTTTTTGTAGGCTTTATAATGGTTGTGGTCAACAACAACATAAAAGGTGCCTTTAGATTCCTCTCATCTGCACTCGTGGTCACGCAACAAATATTGACCGGCAATGACAGTGGCCATGTTTACATCGATATGTTAGAAATGTACTCTATTCATATGCCGGTGCTTATAGCACAGCTAAGATACTCACCCACGCGTAGCGGACACATGCAATATTAAGATTGTAGTGAAGACAAATGTTGCAGTTTTCGTAGCATGCCTGCCATGTGTTTGTCTGTCACTGGCAGCTGAAGTGCCCATCTCCGTTTCCGTCTCCTCAAAGTGGACATGGCTACGTTATTGCCATAAACGTGCTGATATTAACGCTAATATTCATTACTGATATGGGAGAAACTGTTTCAATGCACGTGATGTATATGAGAAAAAACAATCATGTTCGGTGCGTTCGGCTTACTCTGTCAGCTGCCATTTTTGTTTTGATGTCCTGCACTGTTACAGCGGCAGCCGATTGTTTGTTGACCTCTTGTCAGCCTGCAGCAAATGCGGGAAGAAAAACAATTTTTCTTTTTGCAGAAAATTAGCCCTGTGTTATGATTGCACCCCTAAATTTGCGCCAGTCTCGTTTTTAGAAAGTGTGATCATTATGCTAGTAAACACGGTAACCGCTGCCGCAATAGTGTAGACAGTCGAAACAGCTCATAATAAATTGATTGAAGCAGTTGTTTATGCGTGGGGTTGAAGCTGGTTGGTTGCTTGAATGGCATCATGTTTTCATTACTGAACATAGAGGCATGAAACACAAATATAGCATTTGCGCTCGACGTCAGCTTGTGTCATTATGGGAAAATTGTGTTGTGTCAACATAACAGTACAGTAGCAGGAATCTATGCCAACAATTCTGGATGCTATGCCATACATCTTACAACAGTGGTAATCATAATTTTTCTGGGAGGAAGTAATTGAAAAGTTTGTTCCCAGTGTGAATTCATAATGATGTACAAATCTCAAGACATACAGTCGGCCACAAAAGCTTACGGGACACAGGATTTGAGAAAAATCTGACTTCCCAGGAAACGTGGGTACATAGTTTTGAGGTCATAGTCTTAGTATGTAGTAGTAGCCTTTGCGATCTATGTAGTGGTCTACTGACTTGGGAACGTTATGCCTTTTTTGGATTGGATTGAATAACTTTAATGAAAGGTCCTGCGAGCTACGGGACGCAAGGTCCCATAGAGCGGGCTACTCCCACGTTGGGACTGGGAGTTGTAACTCCCTGGCCGCATCGTGGGCTCGCTGGACGGCCCAGAGCTAACACAGCTCAAATTCACATTTCTCTGTGTAACCAGTGTCCTGTAAACTTTTGCTTATGACTGTACATATAGTGGGGGCTGTGCCAAAACGTCTCCGTATGTATGGGGCAGCCACATCTGGAACAGTAGTCCATAACTCTTGATAATGGGTAGTATGTCATGACGCTGTATAATACTGGGAACCTGGTTGCTAGCTCTGCCTTTGTAGTACTGCACATAATTAGCAGAACAAAGTGCAGACCCCCTGTGCTAGAGAGGCCTCTGTGTTTTCCTTGTTTCCTACCTTCTTCGCTGTATTTTTCCTCTCCCCTTGCTTTGTTTGAGTGCTTTCTTTGTTTTCGTTTTTACCTAGCCTTTTAGCTCCCTAGTTGTTTTTGTCCTTTGTCCAGGCGTCTCGTGACAGAACAATGGCCGTTTGTCTCTGCAAAAGTGGTGGCGAGAAGAGTAGTTGAAGCGGGTAAATGTTTATCATTTTCAAAGAGCCCATCTAAGCGGTGTACTTACTTTCTGGCGTCCATGCAGCTGGCAAGAGTTACGCTGCTCAGGCAGCTAGCCAAGTCCTAGAACAAATGCAGTGTGTCCCCCTCTCCTTATTTTCTTTTCTGTTAAGTGCCCACGGCCACTTGCCATTTCATGCTTCTGCATTAGTGGCATGTTGCTTTTGGTCTGAAGGGCTACCACATTGGAATATGAAGGTGAAAATTTATCAGGCAGCAAGCATTGTGTCAAACTCCTTCCGACATGTCATAATACTAGTTCCAGGATGAGCGCTCATGTACGCCGGTTTTGTCATGTGCGCTGGTTTTGTACGCCGGTGTTCATTGCGGCACCTTTCATTAACATTTCCAACTGTCGATAATTTCACTTAGCGTCACAACGGCAGTGCTTTTTTAAAAAAGCGACACACTTGATGGAATTCGTACGTGCTCATCATTGCGTGAAGCACCAGAGCAGTTGGTGAAATTTTTTTCTTTCTGGTGCATGGATGAATGGATGGATAAAACGTTATTGGATCTATTTAAATGTGGTTGGGCCCCTAGACATCCGGTAGCCCCCTGGCCGATATCTCCAGGCAACCACGGTCCACCAGCCAGAGCTGGTCATCCGAGCAAGTGGCCCGAAGAGTGGCCTCCCACAAGGAAAGGGAAGGGTTGGGAATAGGCTCTACCACCATGGGCTTGGGGCAGCTCCGCAAACAGTGGAAAAGATCTGCCCAGGTTACTGGGGGGGAGGGGGGGAACATGCACAGCAGTTTAATAACTCTGAGGATGATTTTGGTGCTGGGGTGTTATACATTGCATGTTAAGAGAACCAAGCAAATGTCCCCGGATGAGAGCACTGAAGAAGTATGTGACGATGAAAACCTAAGAGAAAATGGTTGTCGTGGTGATCACTGATGTTGGCTTGAGACTGTACATTCTACAGTAGCCTCAGCAGTGATGAAAACTGTCTTAAATAAATCACGAAAAGCTAGTTCCATAATCCAAATGCTCTTTCAGTGTGGTATCCAACATGTGCAAAATATTTCCCAACCGGAACGACCGCATTACGCTCATGATTGCAAAGGAAGGACCTAAAGGGGCCTTGAAACACTTTTCTAAGTACTCATAGAGTACGACAGATCGGCAGCATTTTCTTACTAGGTTCGTAAAGTGTTTCGGGAAGCTTTTATGTGGCGACAATGCTGCCCAGAAAACTTGCAAAATAGAGGGGTAGCTCTGAAGTTCCTGTACCAGCTTTCAGTGACGTTGGATGATTTTGGCAGCATTTGTTTATAAGTAGAAAAAGATTGCCTTGCACTTTGGAGAATCTGTATGTTTTTGGTGTTTATTAACTGCAGATAAATGGGAAATGACAAACTGAAGACGGTTGAGCAGGTTTCAATAATTTCTGTGCATAAAAAACCTCAAATATAAGAGAATATTTCGAAATCCAGTACTGGCACTACAGTTGGAGTCCGAAAAATGTTGGTACTTGATCTTGTCGGCTGATGAATAACTCTTTTCTAGGCTAGTCAAAGGCAGTTTTATTTTAACAGTACTTTAACAGCATAATCTGACATAGTATTGCTGTGTTCTTGATGTGCTGATTTGAAATATGTGTATATTTAATCTTTCTTTTTACATTACACAGTTTCAAAGTTACAGGAATTTTATTCCTGGTTACCTACCAAAGCTTAAAGAATACTACGAAAAAATATTGGTACATTAAACGATCTGGAATTTAGAGAAGGTGCAACGATAGAAGACAAGGTTCCATAACAATTTGGGCCGAAGTTATCAACAACAAACTTTTGACTGCAAGTTTTTCTTTCTGGCGAGCTTGAATGCATGAAACCTTTCTCATCATCTCATGCTTGCTGTAGTTCTAATTGTTTGAGTTCTCAAAATATCTTTCGTTCCTTGTGGTTCCCACTCTTTCATCAGACTGTGGAGGTGTTCAACAAGACGTCGCTAATGATACAAAACCTGAACCCATTCACTGCATACACCTTTCGGCTCCGAGGAAAGGCATCGAAGGCAGTGCGGGAAGAATTGTGGACCGACGACGTTGTGCTTTCGCAGACGACACTGAAAGATGTGCCTGAAGCGCCACCTCGAATATCGAGGAGCGGCTTCAAGGTGCAGAATTATCAGCACAGACGGACCATCATGCTTAACTTTGAGGTGAGTGCGGCTCTCTTCTTTCTTAATGCTTTTATATTCAGGTATGAATGTAGTTATATGCTTGCTACCATCTCATGACTCATGCTGGTTGGAAAACTATGCGAAGGTATTCAAAGGTAGTGCATGCTCGGCGTTACGGTGAAGTGTAATTCGAGTTGAACCTCTGGGTGTTGTCATCCATTTAAGGGCACATTCATGCGAATGCACTTGGTTAGTCTCAAACTAACGAAATGCTTACAGACAATTACAAAGTAAGACAGGTTTTGCAAGTAATAGCCCAATAGCAAAAGGTGTCACACTAAGACTGCAATCCAAAGTCATTCTGTCATTACATGTAATTGGCAAATGCAGAATTGAAAGAATGTGCACTGGTTAGCCTTCATTGTTGGTATATTTCAACTCACGATAGTGCACCATCCGTCTGTCTGCATCAAAGTGCCACAGTCTGCTCAGTCTCAAGCTTGAGAGCATGCCTTATAGCTTCTGTACCTGCACAAGACTATTGTGGAACAATAGAGGTGCCCTTCATATTTTAAAACAATCACTAATTACAGCGCTAGTATCCAGCTGCATGGCTAAGCTTCCTGTCAGTCTTTCTGCTAAATTTACTCAACCGGGTGCCACAATAACATGCAGCAATAACTGCCCATCGAAAATGCAACTCCCCTCCCCCTGCCTTTTTTTTCTTCTTCTTTTTCTTTTTGGAAACACTTGGTCGATGGTGACAGCCATCAGATTCGATGAGACGTTGCTTCGGTTGCATGGTTGCAGACGTTACCATTACCTAAAGAACTGGGTCTTGAATTCCTCTGTTGGGTGACTGGTTCTTGTATTTCGGTATGTTTGAAAATGAGTTGCATCGAAATCTACACTACGCCTGTCCAGCGATGTCAAATATTTTAGTAAAATACACAGACAGAAAAACTGTAAGCGAGACGGTTGCATGGGGCACCAGTGTTCGTTTAGTGTGCCAAGTAGCACTCTGTATCACCTAGGTCTCTAGCGCCAAATATGGCAGACAAAACGACAAGCACAGGCACCGGTTTGCACTTGTGCCTGTCCTGAGTTTTGTCGTCTGTCACATTCTACGCACAAAGAAACCCTATAGATTATCAGCCAGCTTGAACCAACGTTTAGCTTAGCATCCTCTGTTGTTCCCACTGCTGTCCAGGCTACATGAGTTGTGCTTTATGGTTGTACTGTTCACGGCCGAATGCAGGCACTCCCCGAGAAGAAGTGGGGCGGGGCCACTCTCCAGTACCTCATCAAGTGCTGCGAGGAGGACGTGCCGGAAGACAGCTGTGAGAACAAGACGGTGGAGATGCCCACGGTCATGTTCGAGGGCCTGTTTCGCAACTCGCGCTACAACTTTCAGCTGTGGTCGCTGAACGAGATCGGGTTTTCCCGGGTTCACTCCAGCCTCCAGGTGGACAAATATGATGAACGTAAGTTCTTGAGTAGTTCTGTTAAGTGAGCCAGTTGGTTGTAAGAGTCTTGATCTAGTTCACTGTCACAATAGAAACAAGATAGATAGAGGAGACGCAGAAACAACAAACGCAGGGCTACAACTGAACTTCTCGTTGAACAAGTTGACGGTTGAGGGTGAAGTTTTATACTTGTGCATTGCAGGCTGCAATAGTTCTGAGGTTAACCAAACTGATGGATGGACTGACACATAGCATGGGGAGAATGGGCCTGAAGGTACTAAGAGTTGTAGTCCAGCACTGGTGGTCTCTACATCTCCTGTTTGTGTCCCGTTTCTGTTACACTGGTAGCATGAATCAAGAAGTAAGTTCTAAAGTTGTAGTTGGGATTTCTAGGATCCTCACACTACTGAGACAGAAAAGCAGAATACACTATACGCATTGTACACTATAAGCACTATACAAGCCTAGAATATCAATTGGATACGAAATACTTGTTTGCTCTTAAAGCAGAAATATTTATAATTGAAAAAACATAAATGAATAATAATTGAGAAAAAGGTGCTAAAATTTGCCTAATTTCTGAAATACACACCGTTGTCGAGTGATGGCTGAAGTGCTAAGAATGCAAGTGGCATGCCCTGGTAGTGCTGAAGGTGTGTCGGGCATACGAGACATCAGGTGTACATGGAAAATGTGTAGTCAGTGGCATGGCACGTATATATAAAATTGGCCTTTGAACAGCCTCACTGGCAGTTAAGTGTCAGTGATGGTTAGTATAGAGAAGCACTAAAATAGTTTAGACTAGTGAAGTACTCTTTCAGAACTGCATATGTGCTAATGTTGCTGTATGAGTTGATTAATACAAGAGAAGATGAAGGCCATACTTCAATTTTTAAATCTCTCATGCCTAAACCGCACCGCCAATACATCACTGTGACATCAACGAATTTTAAAGCAGTTTCTTGTTTTGGGCTGCAATAGCGCAGTAAAGGTTATCAAAACTTGCCAAGTTTAGTCTGGCTCCTTAAGAATACCACCACGCAGTCAGCCTTTACAGATTAACATACTGACCAAATCCCCCAAGCAGATGCCATCGAAACTTGTGATGTCACGGTGAGCCATTGTGTGAACTTCAAAGGAACGTCGGCATTTGTCATTTGTCCTTGTGCTTTTTCTGGCTTGTCAAGCCTGCTCTCGTGGCAAGAGTGGGTTTTTTCGTATTGAAGGGTATTGTATTGCCAAGACACATCGCACTGCATCTTGCAATACCACGTGTAATTGTCTTTCCAGTGATCAACGTACCTCAGGACATAGAAGTTGTTGCCCACGGCTCTGGGAGTTACGTGGTTTCATGGCGGGCACCGTCCGCTCGAGTGCCCGTCCTGACTTCCTCGACTTCGATATCAGCTGAGGAAGAGCACGCAGCTAGCTCGGAGCTAGGACCCGTGAGCTACACAGTGTTCTGGTGCCCGCGGATGTTGCCACGCTCTTACAGCTGCAACGAATCTCTAAAGTGGCAGAAGACGGAACTCAACACATCCTCCATAGTGCTCAACCTCGACGCAGGCAACGTGTACCAATTTGCAGTCGCGGCACAGACCGTTGACAAGGCCTCAGAGATGCACTGGACGACGTGCGTCATTCCAGTGTCCAAAGGTGAGTCCAGCAGCAGAAGTATGTACCAAGAGAATGATTGTAATTAAAGCACATACTGTTCCTGTGCTGACTCCTCATCCTCAGTGCAGTAGCTCATGGGTATGTGGTGCTAACACATAACTTAAATCAACAGCTATGTTTACGTTGGGCACGTGTACTTTGGCGTATGGCCTTAATGAAGCTTATTCTTTTTCACACACACTCAAATTCTCTCGTGCTGTGTTCGTGTAAGTATGCAATGTGCAGGTGAAAGGGCAACATGTGTTAGGCGTCAAATGCAGGTGGCTAACATTTCATTTGAGATTAATATGATGTGAAGTTTGGCAGGTCATATAATGTGGAAAAGAGATTACTGATGGTCAGTAGGCTAATGGGCGTGGTTCGATAGGAAAGGATAGGATAGGGACTGAAGGCAGCAGAGGTATGGAGAGTGATGACATAAGGAAACTTGCAATCATAGGACAGGAATAATTGGAGATCTTGGGGGATGTGCTTTTGCTGATGCGATGAATAATGGCCTAATGATGGTAATGCAAGTCTCAATAGTATGGGGGGAACGAGCTCTCATGCTAGCATTCTTTCTTTCACTGTGTGGTCTAACATTTTCCCATGTCTCATGTTCCTTGCAGAGCTTGAGAAGATCACGCAAGTGACACTGGAGAAAGACAGTGCCCATTCACTGCTGATGCACTGGCAACTTGAGTGCAGTGCGCTGAAGTCATACGTGAACAGCTACCAGATCGAAGCTTGCGCTGTTTTGCCACGCCACCAAAAGATGGCGCTACACGATGCTGCTGGTGAGCCCCTTTACAAGCATTTGTCTTGTCATCCATGGACCTTAACTGAAGTGCTTGCGTAATAAATTCTTGAGTTGCATGCATCTTTGAACATTCTGGCAGCTGTGACGAAAGGATAATACATTGTCTCGAATTTCTTGCTTATGGGTTTTATGAAGAGCGCTGGTCCGAGCTGGTTGGCACCGATTCATTGCAGAGAAGGCTTGTAAATGAAGTGAGGGTATAATTGTGGTGGCCTTGTTGGTTCTACATTGCATATATTGTGTGACACCTCCACCACTTGTGACGCAGCAGTTGTCACGACGTTTATTCCACGTCAAAGATTGGGCGAACCGACCACACCCACAGCACGGATCACACTCGAGAGCCAGCTCCACAAGCGATGATGAAGAAGAACCCCATATGAAGCCCACATGATGACGATCAATGTACAGATGACATAGAATAGCTTATAAATTCCCACAATATCTCAGCTTATAGACACAGTTAAATAGAACAAGGCACATGAGTGTTTGTGTGTCGTCTCTTTCTCTGTCCATTTTTGTGTCTCGGCATTACAATTTATCATAATAGCAAGGGCAGTCAAGCGGGAGAAGGTGGGACATGCGGGAAACAACTACAACAGCACAGGAAGCATGGCCAACCCCAGGCATCAATCTCTCCCACTATCACCTTACACGTGGCATTAAAAACAAGGAAGGAAACATGAATAAGAAAGAACTGGGTGGGCAGTGTAAATAATACAAACTTTCAAATTTCAAAACAGTTGACACTATTCAACTTCAGCTTTCGAAACTGAATACAAGAAATTGGATTATTCATGTTAATGACTCAAGCACACAGGTCACAGGCTGCGTGTTCCTCCTGAATGTTCACCTGCTGCACCCGATGTTCCACAAGTTTTCCGAGCATACCTCACCCTTTTGTCCCTTCTAAAATGACTTCAACAAAGAAAGCTTCCTAATATTTGTTGCGATTCAATGTTGTTTTAAGAAAATTATTTTCTTCATGTTCACTTATCAGTAACAAAGCTTTATTTGCATATTTAAACTCTCAGTCACTGAGCCGCCATTTTGTTTGGTTTATTTGTTTGTGGTTTCGACAAGTTGACTGGAGGCAATCAACTTCAAGCCTAACTGGCATGCAACAGGCTGTATCTAGCGCTAAATATTGAAAGCTCTCGCACCACTTTTTAGAACCAGAAATCTATTTTTTCTAACTGCGCGCTCATTTCCTCTTTTTTTTCGTCAGGGTGTCTGTACAGCAAATACGATCCCAAGACCTGCAGAGTTTACAACATCACCGACCGGGATGATGAAGAGCATGTCCTGGATGGGCTGTCCTCCAACGCAGTCTACAGAGCCGTCGTGAGGGCCTCGTCTAACGGGAAGCTTACCGAGGACAGCCCCGCGCAGTGTGCCAAGACCGAAGGCACTGGTACGGTGTTTCATTATTTGAAATCTAGGGTTTGACGAAAACTAGTCTGGCGAGGAGATTGACGCTGCGGCGCCCAATACGGGTGCCTTGTTCAACCGAACAAGGCACCCGTATTGGGCGCCGAAACGTCAATCTCTGTTTTGAATTTTTTCAATTGGCGAGTGTACGTTTATTCAGCCATGTTTCAGTATTTGTAGCAATACCTCATTTAGTTGGCATAGCGCAATGTTGGGATAGTAGAAGCGTGGCTGTCAGTGTTTGTGGAGCAAAGTCTGAGAAAGGAAAAAAAAAAGAAAAGAAACAGAGTGCCAATAGACGCTTATTCTGTTTGTTTCTTAAACTTTGTTCCACAAACATTGACAGCATGGGTTGCCTAGCAGATGCAGGAGCCAAGGCATGGGGGACAGAGCTTTTTACTGATGTTAGTGTGCGTAGTTTGTATAAAAAAAAAAAAAAAGACTTAAAAGACTACAGGGAAATGCCATGTTAAGCTGCATTAGTAAATTAGGCTTCTGCAATAGCAAAACAGCTGTTCCTGACTTTGAGGTGCTGTACCCAATTATACTCCTCTAGTCTTTTAATGATGCGCACTCCTGGTTCTGCTCGATATAACTTGTGAATCTGAAACATCTGTAGACAGTTGTGCCATCTGCTCAAAAGTTGGTCAAACTAAAATTTTATGGTAGGTTTTGATGATATTATATCACAGTTGGTGTGACATTTCTTGTTGACTGTTGGTGTTGCCTTAATCTCAATTCCTGACATTGCTAAAATAATGCAGAAAAAGAAAACTTGTGCGTATTTAAGACATCGCAGAAATTCAGGAGCTTTTTATGAACTCCCATTAAAAGTGATCTTGATTATGGGCTGCATTCAAGCAACAATGACAGTGACGAGACGGCCATGTTGCAATTAAAATGATGTGTTAATTTTTGTGTTAGGTGCAACATGCTTTTTTTAGAAGCAGCCTCTGCTTCATTCTCGTCTTGTCAGTGACCGTGGTTAATTATTTGTTGGCGAGGGAGAACTACACCATTTTTTTAAAGGAACCAAGTGGGTCCCAATTTAGGACGGTTTGAGAATTTGAGGCCCTTTTTATAATCGTAGAGCTAATTTTCCTGCAAGGCAGTTTGCTTAATTATTAGTGGTGTAGTCATTTTTGCAAATGGCGTGTAAAAGCACAGCCTGTTTGCATTATGAATGAGAAATGAGAAATGGATTGAATGAGAAAAAGGGCCTATTCCTGTGCCTGAACGGCTGGAAAATGGCCCTGAAATTGTTCATGCCACGTCCTTCTAGACTGACACATGAATCTGCCCTGGCTTGTATTTAGTGCCAGTCTTTACAAGATGGCTATTCTGCAATATAGATTAACATATTCGTGGAAGCAGGGCCTTGTGCATGCAAGTTCCTTTACATGATGAGCTTTCTTAAGTAGTCAAATTTTAAGGGAAACAACTTGTGAATGCTTTGCATCTGCTAGCAAGAGGATGTAAAGCACTATCAGTTACTGCTGTAGTAAGATTGCTTTTGCTGGTGAGAGACGTTGCTTCGGGGGACCTTAAGCTGTGTCAGTTTATGTTGCAGTGAGATTTCTTTTGTCAGTGATGGTGCTGCTTGTGGCTACATTTCTGTGCTTGTATCCGCGTCTTCAGGGGCGGACATTCCTCTCGTGGTTGGATGTGCCGTGGGTGGAGCTGTCGGCCTGACTGTCCTCGTCTTTGTGCTCTACCTGCTAGCACGATGGTGAGATTGACAGCCTTGACGGCATTCTGTTATTTTCACCGATACTAGCCAATTAGCAGCAGTGCGTGGAGAAGGGAAGTCCCAGGTGGGAAGCAATGCTCCAGCAAGGGGGAAACGTTGCCCTGATGAAGGCGAGTCATTATGTTGACTTCATCCTGGGGCTTCCATTCTTCATTCGCTGTTTATCAATTCATGTCTCCATCTTCCTGTTAGGGGTGAGAAAATATTCGAAACTCTTGAATAACGAATCGAATAATAGTTTCTTGATCGATTCAGGCATAGAATTGAATAGTCGCTATTTGTAAAGACGAATATTTTTGGAATACCGTTAAATTATTTCAGAACGTCAACTGCAGGAGTTGACGTTCTGACGGAGTTGATGAGTTGACTCAACTCACGAGTTAAGGCGGAAGTGGAGTTTTTGAGACATTCGGTAGAGGTGATGTTCTACATTACAGTAATGTAACCAAGGAAATCATTACAGAGCACATGATTTAAAAGCCCTGCAGAATGTAATTAGTTTACTCGGAAAGCCACTGTATGTGCCAGAATCGTAAAGTGGGACTATTGGAGACAAGTGCTTCGTTCAGTGGCAGACACAAATATTGTTGCAGGCCATTCCAGTGAAGCGAAGTAGGCAGGAGTTGCAAACCAATAATTCGGGCACTGAAATTTCTGAACACATTACAGCGCGCCGTGCGATAATTTGAACTTAGACTAATTTCGCCAGCAAGTAGAGTAAAATAGCATTATTTTGGTTTTCATATGTTGCCGGCACGGCCGTCAGCCAGGTTGCTGGCACCTCCCCAAAACTGAAACTATCAAAGCGTAGTCAATCTAGTAGCCACACACTGCGCCGAAACCGTAGGACCAGATAAGCCACGAAATTATAAAGGCTGCATTTCTGATTTATGCGATCGGTCAGGGGAGTTTCGTTTCGTGCATCCAGCAATCCTTAGTGTTAATTTATGTGTCAATAGCAACACAGTCCCAGGTGACATTTTGAAGCATTTTCAAGTAGCACCAGCTCCACCTTAGATGTCTGTGCCGACGAGGCCCTTGAGGGAAGTGCCAGACAATGACTGTTGCAAAGAAACATGCAACAATTTGGCTATAACAGCACAGTGAACATTTTATATGTTGCCAGGGACAGCATAGCAGTGGTTGAAACAGGCGCCGTAATTTTGTAGTGATGCTGTCTGCTTGATCCTATGTCACTCTTATAATCCACCGGTCACAGCCAGCTGATCCTGTTGATGACACGGTAATATGGAAGAGTGTTACTCTGACCACTGAATGACGAAGCACGAAAAACGTGAAAAGGAGCAGCATACGAAACAGTATAGCTACAAAATTATGACCACTGGCTGTTTAGACCAAAGACAAGCACGTGTGGGAGCAGCAATGCGTCAGCACACCTTGGCCACATACTCATATGATGATTTTTGAAGATACTTTCCCTTTCGTGCTATTTCGCGTGATTGGTGCCGTACATGTCAATGGGCGACAACCTTTCTGACTGTGTTATAACCTTGCGTACTTGGCATTGTACCGATAATGCCATCGCTTGTAGATTCCTATGTGTCTTGTGCTAGTAAGCTAAATCGAAGGTATCCCTGAAGGTGTCGACCTAAGAATACGGCACACGTTTTTGGCCTCTTGTGCAATGAAGTCACCGTATTTACACGATTGTAAGTCAACTCGAATGTAAGTCCCCCTCCCCCCCCAATATCGCGTGTGACCGGGGAAAAAAAAAGAGCATACCCGCGGGCGCATTCCATCAAAAAAATTTGTTAGTAGCTGGCATGGTCACTGGACTACTAGTACCTCCTCACTAGTGCTGCCATCGTCATTGCTGCTACGGTCCCACAGCATGTCACCGTCCAGCGAAATTCTGCATTTGCATACATAAGTGCATAAGTCCACGCCGAAAGCACCCACACAGCCGTCAGGAAGGCTCATCTGACATGTCCGGTTGGCGTAAGTTTGCGGTCTTCTGCCGCCAGCCACTCGTCCGCTTGGCGTAAGTTTGCGGTCTTCTGCCGCCAGCCACTCGTCCGCTTGGCGTAAGTTTGCGGTCTTCTGCCGCCAGCCATTCATCCGCTTGGCGTAAGTTCGCTGTCTTCTGCCGCCAGCCACTCATACTCACGGCGGAGCAGGTCCTCAAAAGGCCAAGATCCAGGCTTGTCTCATGACCATGTCGCACGTCACTGGCAGGGACCGATCACGCATTTTGGCGACGTACGCCGTAAGCTTGGCCTTCAGCTCCGAAAAGCGTCCCGACTTCGGCCCACAGAAACCTCTTAGCTTGCCGTCACAGGTGAAAATTTTGCTTCGCTGCCGTCGCCACTCTCGCATCACGCATTAAGAAACACCAGACTTGCGGCCCGCTGCACAGTTATTTGTTTCTTCAGCTTAAAGGATGGCAGCCTTCTTCAACGCCGCTGTGAACGAGCGCCGAACGCTTAGTGGACTCGGAGCACTGATGACGACTGAGGAAGCACGGAAGTAGCACGTGGCCGGCAGTCAAATCGAACAGATGAAACTAGAGAGCTACAGGGAAAGAGAAACACGTGAGCCGCGAGCGGTGTCTGCTCTTCCATGAGCTATCGATACTCCCTGCAAGCGCTGCTGTTCTGAGGGTACCGCTGCAAATGGAACACCCGCACTTCCATGAACTATCGACACCCCCCACATGAGTGCTGTGTGCGCTGTAAAACTCTAAAGAAATGTTGAAAAACCTTTCAGAAAAGCGAACAAACGCGCGGGACAGCGGAAAGCTATGGGTGGGGGCCGTAGAGCAGACATAAAATTGGAACTACGTTGTAGCTCCCCTGATATCCCGTTAGTTTCAGTTTTTTTTTTTTTTTTTGTGCCATGTTTTGGTTTCAACTGTAAGTCAACCCCCCCACTTCACATTTTCAAATTTTAAAAGGGAGGTCTTGCAATTGTGTAAATACGTTATTTTCTGGCAAATCCGGTATTTTAGAACTCTGTTTATGATGTCACCGTCAAGTCCAAATTATCATTCGGCAAATACATAACGTAAGGATTTTTTTCACTCACTTCTCTTTCTTTCTTTCTTTCTTTTTTTTTTTCTTTGTCATCCACTATTCACGAGCAGTGGCAAAGGTGGTAAAGAATTGCATTGGAACAAAATCTTTACTTTATTCTGGCCCTTGTCCTATGATGCATATATCTATGGTTTAGGTGAAAGCAACATATCGAATGGTTGGGTGGATTTGGTAAGCTCACCTGCATAGCTGAACACAGACATTTGGGACTAATTCACTTCGCCTATCTCTCGTAGGATGAAGAAGAAAGTTGACATGATCAAAGAGATCAAGATTCAGCTTCCTGATGGCCTGGATTCTTCAGAAGCAGTGAGTTTGAAATATTTCATGGACATATAATGTCATCATGTGGACCTAACGGAGTGAAGTAGAAGGATCATACGATCCGAAATTCTCACCGTGAAGGCATGAGAAAACTGTTTTGAGGCAGTAGAAGTGAATTTATGAAAATTCATGCTAAAGCATGGCTGTACTGCTGCTCGCAAATTTGTGTGCAATGGAAAATGGATGTTTTAGTGCTTTTCGTGACCTGACATCCAACATGACATCCATAAATTACAGTGTGAAATGCTACAACATTGTTAGTCAAGTTGGAATTTTCACGCCTTCATTTTGTGATGGGCCATCTTATGTAGTACTTTCGCTGAAGACTGTGCCATTTTAATGGAAGGCGCTGTTTGTCGGGAGCTTTGGTGCTGTATAGGCAACTCGGCAATGAAATGATGGAAGATTTTGTGCTAAGTCAACTTGCTTTTAGCCAGGTGCTCAAATTTTGGAATTCTCGGTGTCACTTATTTGCCAATGAGAGCAAGGGTACGGGGGACGACCAAGTGATGGCAATGTTGTTCCGTGACGAAGTATTGATGAGATATTGCACGTGCAGAGTCGTAACATTTAGCGTACTGTCAAAGTTGGGGCAATATAAGTTTTAATCTCTCGAATTTCACGGACCTTTCCGTACGTGTTGTCACTACGATAAACTTTTGGGGTGATATGCTTGCACAGCTAGAAATTCCACTGCACATGTATATTCTCGTTGATGCAATTGCGTACAATTGCTTCCTTAGCCTGATGCTTGCTAAATGCCTGCTTTGTGGCTGCTGACCAAGGTATATGGCAGTGTGTGGGGATGGGAGGGATGGCAAGGACACAGATCCGGTATGAGCAGTGCACCTAACTTCTGTGATGGCTTGTTTAACGGGTCACGTGGGGGAAATGCTTGCAAGTAATGCCACAGTCGAAGTTGCATCAAACACATTGTAAACAGCAAAAAGACTGGTAGGCTACATGTCTGCTAGGTATCAAATTACCTGTAACGTCAAGGTATTTTTTGAGCATAGTAAGCCTCTTCAGTAAATCGTGTGTTTAACTCTATGCTTATTCCGCATCTGTCTGCGACGCAGAACCAGATGCACAGCTACAAGAACAGCAAAAATGGTTCTGCCGGGAAGACAAGCGAGAGCAACCGGAGTCCACACATCGCCTACGGCCGGATGGGCTGCTTTTCTGCCGCTGACAACGCTGGTCCTAAGAAACGTCACGACTCGGGGCGTTCTCAGGGCAGCAGCTCTTCAACTGAAGAGGTAAACAGTTATCATGATTGCAAATTTCAGCATTGTTGGTAGAGATTCATCATCAGTAGCAGCACTTACAGCGAAGACGAGCACAAGAACACAGGCATGTGCTATGTTCTTTTGTTTGACCGTATCGTAAGTGGTGCTGTGCTGTTGAAGATGGAAAGGTAAACAGTGTGCTCACCTATAGCCCTGCAATCTTCACATGTGCGTCACGTTTTCTTGCAATACCCTTCATTTGTTTCCACTTCTGTGCGAGGCTACTACGAACAGCTGTACAGTACAATCACACTGTTACATTCCTGATTGTTACATATTCGTGGTCTCGACCTAAACAGACCACTGAGGCATGTATTATGTTCCCGTTAATTATGTCACTGTTTTATCATGTTCTCGCATCCTACGTCGCATCGATAGAAGCAGAATATGTCATTGTAGCAGTGGTGAGTAACCACAGCTGAACTGCGTTCAGTATAGCAAGTTTTTCTCTAGTCATTGTGCATGGTGTAGCTTTACAATATACTGTTTGATTTATGTGAGCTTGAGTTATCAGGGATTGAGTAACAGTGTTTGATAAAAGTGTGGAAGCCCACCTTATGAGTGACAAGAATCGTTGATAGGGTGCTGTTGGCCCTATGAAGCTCGGGAGGTTGACAAGCCGTGGAAATTTTTACGGGTATTGCAGAGTGGGGCCAAATAGAGAGGCCTAGTAACTCGTTCAGGAAGGGTACTTGGAAACCTTGCACTACGACTTTACACGCATAAACTGACTTCAGATGGACAGGTTCTCAATCCATGGTACACTACTTTGTTCTAGTTGCTGTACAAGAAGACTCGGCGTGCAGACACCTTTGGCCGCAATCCCAGTGGTGACAGCAGTGGTGGCAGCACTAACGGCCAGGACAGCGTCGTGTCCGCCAGCACGGCGCGCACGGGCGCCGCCTCGTCGTGCGACTCCGGTGCCGAGAGTGACCCGGCAGCACCTCCCTCCCCCGACTGTCTCCTCCTTGGTGGAAACCACACGCCGCTCGCACGCTGTCGGCCCAATCTTCCCAAGCTCGATGAAGATAGGGTCCGCGAGAGCCAGGATTCTGGACTCGACGCCGAAGTGACTCCTCCCATTGTGATTCCGTCTTCGGACTCATCACAGCCGTCCTACAGCAAACTAGGAGTGACTCCCGATACACAGGCACCCTTACTGCAGAGTCAAGCTCTGGCTACAAGCGAGCCATCACTGTTCGAGGGACCTGAGAATGTTCCAGAGCTCGTGGAACCTCTCCCGCCATACAGCAAGTTTGGGTTGGCAAGAAGCAGCGAGGATGTGTCAGTGGCACCTTACACCGCGTGCAGGTCATCTCCCGACACCAGAAGGCAAGATGGGCCGCCAGCACTTCCCTACTCCCAGCTCGCACTTCGCCAACAACCAAGTGTGAATGGTGTACCAGGGCATGTGTTTCCCAGCACAGATGTTACTGTCGGACTGGCTCTGGAGCAGCCCCGATTTCTGCCAAACCTGAAGAGTACACCTTTGCCATTCTTTCCGAAGCCACCGTCCAGTGGATATGTCACAGTAGGGCAAGCCATGAAAACCCAGCCGACCGCGGTCGAGCCACAGTCGGGACAGGGCTACTCCAAGTTCGGCATCCAGCCTCCAAAGCCATTGACCAGGCCAGATACGTCGGGATATGTCCCACTTCAGGACGTAGTTGGGGTTCACCAGGCTGCAGTGCCAGCTACAACAATGCCTGCCGGAGAGCCTAGTCCCCACGAACATTTCCGCGACGTCGACTCTTCGTCTGACGACATGGCCATTGTTGGCGATGACAACAGTAACAACGCTTCACTCGAGGACTTTTCGTTTTCAAGTGCCTCTGGGCCCGGCACTGATGAACTTGTGGAAGCTCATCAGTCACCACAGCGCACAGCGAGACAGACACCTGGATACGTAGCTGCCACTGTTGTGCCCGCGACAAAGCCACCTCCACTCGACTTGACAAGTGAGCCACGGATTGCGTCCAACGGCTACGTTCCTCTGCCTTCTGTGTCTCCGGGTGAAACTCAAGGAGGGGCCGGGGACTATGTGACGCATGTGGCTGCTTTCGACTGGGGGCGCTCTGCACCTGGAGACGGCGAGATGGATGACAGTGCACTACCTCCACCGACATCGGCAGCAAAGACAAATGGTTATGTCATGCTGCCCACTACAGTAGATGCCGTGAATTCAAGGACTTCGGCAGTTGGCTTTGTGCCAGGTGTTAAACCTGAATCATCCTCTCAGGTGGACTGCTCGGTGTGATTCGTGTGAGGGCCTTTAGGAAGGCCTAAAGTTTTGGATGCTGATATAGGGCTGCTGCTGGCAGCTTCCAGATCTTGCGGCTGCTCTGTGCGAAGGTGTTCCTCGTTACGCCGTCGCGGCCGCCGCCACCAGAAGGCCCTGGGGGCGTGCCTGTAACTTGCCTTGTTGGATTGTTCTTGTCTCTCTCTCTTTGGTTTTTACAACTGTCATATATTGTCCACCCTCTGTGACAGCCTGGTAACCCTCTCAGGGGAAACGTACGGGGTGGTTCTTTATATCTGACACTCTAGTCATGAGCGGGAGTGCTTTTTAACGTTGCAAGCTCGCCTCTCAGGACAGCGACAACCTTGGAGCACAGCTTCGAGCTCCGGTGGGGTAGACATGTGAAGCATTTTTGCTATTATAGCTATTCAGGGACAAGGATGTTTTGATGACATGGAAGGAAGGAAAATCGCTTCGAGTGCTCGTGTCAGCTCATTGTCATAGTCATTCACCATCACAACCAGCCTGGTGAGCTCTGCTCATGCATGTGCGAGAAGGGAGATAAGGTGGCTTTTGTTCGCCTTTTCGTTAAGAAGTGTGCGTCACCGTTTTGTCTGCCAATCTGTCATGCACAATTTTTGCATTTCTGGAGGCAATCCAGTTGTTGCCGAAGTGTGCGTCTCCGGGGCTGCATACTGCACAGGATGAAGTGTGTTTGAATGCGAAAAGTGTTGCTTCCGTCATTGTTTGTGTTGGGGCAAAGAGGAAGTGGAACTTGGTAGTCACTCTTGTGAGTTGCCGAGTAAAGGAGAATATCTCTTTAGTTGTGCCAAACACAAGCACAGCCTGTGTCCCCCTTCTTCTTTACGTTTTGCTGAGCTTGTACATATTTCTTTTAAAGCTCTACATTTAATGTCACAAGCTATGGCGG